>NC_069499.1:899372280-899738114 GCF_027579735.1 Bombina bombina
GACCACAATCCCTTTTAATTCTCTCCTTCTTTTTGAGATTTGCATCTTTGGAGAACTTCCTCTTCTTTATTATACTCAGGCACCCCCCCTCCCCTATATGTCTCTACTTATATTACTCTACCTCAATTTTTAGTCTTGGATGCTTAATCATACAAGCATCTCCACTTAATATCCCTACCCCTATATATATAGCACTTGGTCTACCAATTTTTATACTACATTGAATACTTCCAACTTTACTCTTTTTGGCTCGATTGTCTTTATCTACTCATAACTCTAACCCCCCCATCCCCTCCCCTTTAATCTATGAGCGGCTCTCACCCGCTGAATACCCCTTCCCCTATATTTGATTTTTATGGTGATATTATGCATTTATTTTGACTTGTTGCTCTCGTAGACTCAATAGTTGTGTACTTATAATCTCTCTCCCCCTTCCCCCCTTTTTTTTTTTCTTTTCTTTACCCCCACCCCACCCCTACTACCCTTCCTGTACCCTTCCTATTCCCTCCATATTATAGACATGGCCCAATTGCGCATTCTAACACTCAACGTGCAGGGCCTTAACTCCTCTACTAAGCGCAGCCTCATGCTAGGTATGTTACAGCGCACCAGAATAGATGTTGCCTTATTTCAGGAAACACATTGGCTCACTAATGCTGACTCCTCCCATAAATATAAGAAGTACCCAATAATCATTGAGTCTTCGTTCAGCTCCAAATCTAGAGGGGTCGCGATCCTTATAAATTCCCTAGTAAATTACGAACCTATCTACACAGAAATTGACTCGCAGGCTCGATATATTGTATTAGTATGTAGATTAAATGACAAACTACTCACCATAGTAAACGCCTACGCCCCCAATACAAAACAAATTAAATTCCTCACACCTGAGTGACAGCTGTCAAGCAAGGGGAGCTGATCTTAGGCGGTGATTTAAATCTAATATGGGACCCCACACTAGATAGATTAGGCCCGAAGATCTTGGTGGTAGAGAGATCTACGCATCCCCTTTCCATTGCCTTTCAAAAATAATTTGCCCAATACGACCTTTACGATGTTTGGAGAGCTTTACACCCCTTTGATAAAGAATTTACCTTCTACTCCCCACCACACCGATCCTACACTCGCATTGACTTTTTCTTTACGAGCTCACGTGCACTAGAGCAAGTTAAGCAAGTTACACAAGCTAAGATCTACCCAGTATCCTGGTCGGATCATGATTATGTTATCCTTACACTAGGCCCACATTTCACTTACTCACCTCCTCCTACTTGGCGGCTTAAAGACTAATCTAATCACTCACCCAACTCTTAAACTGGAAACTCATGACTTAATGACAAGCTTTCTAGAAGTAAACAACACTATTTGTGTCACCGCAGAAGTTGTATGGGCATCCCTTAAAGCTTTCCTTAGGGGACATTATATAGCTAAAGCAGCACAGATCCATAACGCACAGAATGCATCTCTAGCCACACTGACGTGCCAACTCAGATCACTCAAAAGTAGTCTTTCTACTTCCTATGATATTAAACTGAACACCCAAATTTCTGATCTTACGAGACAGATTAAGGACTTAGAACTTCAGAGAACGCAGGTAAATTTAGAAAAAATTAAACAAATTTACTATTATAAAAGTAATAAGACCTCCTCTCTTTTAGCTGCAAAACTTTGGAACCGAACGGCACATGCTAAAATTCTGCGGCTTACCTCGAGACACGGGGTAATTACTTCCCCAAAAGAGATTGGAGAAACCTTCCGGGTTTATTATGCAGATTTATACAACCTGGAAGACTCAGATCCAGCCCCTCTCCTTCAGGTCCAGTAGATTCGTAGGATCTTAGAGACCTTTGACCTCCCTCAAATTGCCCTGGAAACTTCCCGGGATCTTATCGCCCCGATTTCTCTGGAAGAGGTTAAAAATAACATAAAAGAACTCAAATTAGCTAAGTCACCGGGCCCGGACGGGTTCACCGGGCAGTTTTACAAAACTTATGTTAATACGGTGGCCACCATTCTGTGTAGAGTTTTCAATGAAGTGATGGGAAAAGGTTCCTTCCATAAAGAATATCTAGAAGCAACTATTACCACCATCCTTAAACCGGGCAAGAACCCCTTAGATTGTGGAAGTTAACGCCCCATTTCTTTGCTTAATCTCGACACTAAACTGTACGCTAAAATCTTAGCCAATCGGCTTTCTAAAATAATCCCCTCCTTAGTCCACCCTGATCAGGTGGGCTTCATCCCCATGAGAGAGGGCCCCGATGCAACAAGACATGTACTGAACGTTTTTTATTAGAGCCGCTGATTTGGGGACTCCCATGCTCGCCCTGTCATTAGATGCCGAGAAGGCCTTTGACAGGGTGAGATGGGCTTATCTATGGGAAACTATGAAGGTGTTTCGGTTTCCGACCACTTTCATCACGGCTATACAAGCTCTCTATTCCAACCCTTCGGCTACAGTCAAAGGAGTGGGCTTCCAATCTGACCCTTTCCAAATATCCAATGGGACCAGACAGGGGTGCCCCCTTTCACCCTTACTGTTTGCCCTCTCAATAGAGCCCATGGCCCAGGCAATTAGGTTAGATCTGAACATCACAGGGTTTTGCTCATCTGAAACACAGCAGAAGATCTCACTTTATGCTGATGATATTACGCTACTTTTGACACAACCCTTTAGATCCCTTCCCGCTGTTTTTGATTTACTCAAACTATTTTCCTCACTAAGTCATTACAAATTAAATCTTTCCAAGACTGAGGCCCTACATCTAAACATACCACCCGTGGTCTTAGTTAGGTTACAGAGTTTATATAAATTCCACTGGTCTGAGCAGTCCGTTAAACTGTTAGGTATTCATCTTAGTATGGATACTTCAATTATCGTTTCTAAAAAAATTTCAGACAGACTCCCTGAATGGCATAAACTCTTAGATTCATGGGAATACCGAGATATATCCTGGACAGGCAGGATAGCAGCGATCAAGATGTCCTTCATCCCTAAAATTATTTACTTGTTTAGGTCCCTTCCAATAAATATTCCCAGACCCATACTTAACAGGTTGCAGAGCCTTATCACATCCTATGTATGGAAAGGCAAAAAGCCTAGGACAGCTACGCAGACTCTTCAAAGAAATATTATTAAAGGTGGTTTAAGTTTCCCAAATATTATACTATATTATCAAGCAGCTGGCTTAACTCATTTACTGAGCTGGAGTTACTCAGCTGACGCAGCTTCTTGGAGAACAATTGAACAGTCCTTTACTACCGGTCGGTCTACACTTACAGGACTTACCATGGGTGCCCACACACTATAGGAAAGACCTTAAGCTGACCCACCCTATAATTTTTGACACGCTACAATTTTGGGACTAAAATAGACATTCCCCTAATATAGCCCTTCATCCCTCACCATGCCAGACTCTTCCTAGTGCTCTCGTCTGTCTCCCAGACTCACACATTTTTGCCTGGAACAAACTTAATGCTAAATATGTATCTGACTTGTACGATCAGTCAAATATGCTCTCTCATAATAGCCTCTGTTCAAAACTTCAAATACCTCGACCTCTGAGCTTTGAGGCGTTTTGCCTCTGTTCAGTCCTCAAATCTTGGGGATTCCCCAGCACGACTCTTAGAGAAACTACTAATTGGGAGAGACGATGGTCGCTAGCTCTACAGATTAGGGGTGCTCTCTCATATCACTATGATTTACTCCTTGACCCTTACTCACATCACAAGATTTCTCAACACATAGCTTGGGAAAAGGAGTTGAACTTTACCTGCGATATAGACACATGGCATAGAGAAATCTTAGTCACTAGAAATATTCTACACTGCGCCACATTGTGGGAATTACACTTTAAAATAATGGTACATTGGCATTTGGTCCCGACCACCCTGCACAAGATCTATAATACTGATCCGCCTACCTGTTGGAGAGGTTGTGGCCTTATTGGCACGCAGAGTCACATCTGGTGGTATTGTCCTCTACTCACACCCCTTTGGGCTCAACTTTTTAATATTCTTAGACAACTGGACATCGCTCTCCCACTCGGCCCCCAAACATGTATCCTTCACTTAGATTTTCCCCCACTTACCACGGCACAAAAATACTTAACCATATATCTACTAATGTCCGCTAAACTTGAGATAGCGAAAGTCTGGAAACAGAGATCCCCCCCATCTATCAAGTAAGTCATAACTACTGTTAATTACCTTCACAATATGGAATCATATGCTTACACAGCTATAGACGCATTAGACACTTTCCTCGATATATGGCGCCCATGGGTAGAGAAGTTCTCCAAATAAGATTCTTTACGAAAATTCGAGTCGCTCTACCTGATCCTCCTCCCCTTTCTTCCCCTCATGTTTGCCCTTCCCTCCTCCTTTCCCCTTTTTTTTTTTTCCCTCTCTGTTTATCTGCGAGAGCTCTTTGACTATGTGAAGTCCTGCATATAATGTTAAATTGAGAAAATGAGGAATAATTTAGGTAACTTTGAAGACTGTCTTTTATTAATTTCATGTCAGTATTTTTGTCTATGTTCCTTGTTTTTCCACCCCTAGGTCGTCTCAAGACATTGAGACTCCACTGTTGGTTTTCTTTATTCGTTCATGACAAACTTTCAAATTTGTCTTAGGTTACTTTGTAAATGTGATTGTACGAACATAATTCTATCCCTGCGTGGATACTATTGTTATTCATGTTTGTACCTAATTTTCTCAATAAAAATCTTTATAATAAAAAAAAAAATATTGAATTAAAAAAAATATCCTATTAATATTCAATGTAAACGGAATATGCCATTTTATTTTCTTTTAAGTATGACTTATTGATGGTAAATAAGTTTAAATTTTTGGCACAAATGTTTGTGATTAAAAAAATGATTAAAGAACAAATAAATATTTTGTTTGAATTTTTTTTATATATATAGCATTCATTATATACAGGTTTTTTTAGAAATTCTAAAACTTGTATGTAACAAAGGATTATAATATATATATATATATATATATATATATATATATATATATATATATATATATATATATATATATATATATATATATATATATATATATCCATGAATCTATAAATTAATTCAAATACAATATTTACATTTTAGGAATTAACAAAAATTACAACATATACAGACCTTTCAATCCAATCTATGTGTATGTATATAAATATCTCTCTCTCTCTCTCTCTCTCTCTCTATATATATATATATATATATATATATATATATATATATATATATATATAATGTGTATATATAGATAGATATAAAGATATATATATATATATATATATTTTGATAGTTGATTATATATAATGATATTGAAATGATATATTGATATATATATATATATATATATATATATATATATATATTTGAAGCAGCAGGTGTTCCAGCACTCCCACTTTGGTAAATAGTTCAGAACCTGGGTGCAATCTTCAAAAAATATGTAGAACAGAATTCAGAATTGAAGGGCACTCTCAGGATTTGTGATAATTGCGTGTCAGCAAAAATTTTTCATTTATTGTTCTTAGTAACAACATTTGTAGGTTGATGTTTCGGCTTTCGCAGAAGCCTTCATCAAGACAAGTCAAAACTGTTGAATAAAAGAAAAAACAACCAATATTTACAACCACAATATAATAAACACACCCATCACCAAATACTTATGCTAATAAATAAAACCTGGACAACCCAAGCATCCCAAACAAGGATATCTCGCAAGACCATGGCCACAACCTGCCACGTGATAGCACCAATGTTGCCAGGTCCCCTCATCTAACTTAGATGTGTCCTGCAATGAATAAACCAAATCCCATACACATATGAGTACCATCGTGGGGATAAGCATATAGGTAAGATACAACAATATGGTACTCAATACCTCATAGTTGCATCAATATATGAGAAGCGCACTTGGTCCCCTCAATTGAGAAATTCACAAGATAAACCACATCAGATTATAACATGGGAAGGCACAAAGATAGAACTCCTCCCTCTATCATATAAGAGAGTGTGTTCAAAAATGCCCAAGTCCAAAAATATTTCACTCACCTATAGGCCAGCCTAACTAGATAACTGGCTGCATTACCAAACAATAATAGAACTAAACCCCTGACATTGCACTATGGTATAACTAATAAGGTGGAAATGTGCCAACCAAAGAATGTGTCCATAGACTAATATGTTACTGAACTCACACCAAATGGCCCAACTACATACACAAATAAGCCCAACAAACTGCTGTCATAAAGCATTCTATGTGCATATGCGACTTTGCAAACCTGTGAAAAACAACCATCTTCATGCCTAAATGCCAAACTTAATCAATCTTCCAATACACTTTTAATCAATAGCAAAAGTTACAGCCTCACATACCATGCTGGTTATACACAGCCGTCACAAAAACAGACACATTCATATGGATTAAATCAGACACCGAGTGGTCAAAATGTGACCAGTAGAGTGTAACAATGTGCCATACACACTGCAGTCATACAGCGTTCTTAATATCTATGCTGTGTTACAGAGCAGAACCGAGTAACCATATAAATGCATATTGACAGTACAAGCCCAATCAACGCTTAAGCAGTTTCCAAATCATTAGCAATTAAAGCCTCACACATTATAATGAAAGTCCATAGCATACACAGTCGGTACATGTTAAAAGAAGTGGCAACTCATATACTGCTAAATTCCCATAGCCTATACAATAAACCCCACACGCTAGATTTAAGGAGGCTGAAATGCTCAAGCACAATTATGTTATATACGTGGATGAAAAATATATCAAAGCCGCTGACTGTTACATGAAGCCAATCTAAACTATACCAGTTAGCCATAAAGAACCGGTGTGTCAACTCACAAGCAGTATATCATAGGACCTACCTCATAACGGCAATCAGCCTGGCTCACCAAAACCGGGAAGAACGTATGAAACAAGCTGTACCCGGAAGCTATTTAAACCCACACCCCTGACCTATGATTGGTCAATTGCAGGGGGGTGTCAGGACGCCGACACAGCTCAGCTGGTGCTAATTTCTATCGCACCTCAGTGTTAGCCCCTTCACGCATGCGTAAGCCTCGGTCACACAAAATGTAAGCGTCATAATGCATGTGGTGCTGTCAAGCGAGCTCACAGGAAAAACACTGGTGATTTAAACACACCCATCAGGCTAAAGCATGTATAGAGCCTAGAAGTTATGTTAGAGGGGAGCCAGACCAGGCAACACTCATAACGAACTAGAGTTAAAAAGATGCTGTAAGGCAATATAAAGGCTAAGAGAAAGTGACACCATAAAATCTAAAGATCTCAACGTTCTATATTAGTAAACAAATCAATAGACTACCACACCTCCAACTCTTGGAACAACAGAGCATAACCCACTCAAACTACATAAGGAATCACAGGTGGCAATCTAGCCAACATCTACTCTAGATTGTACAATCACAACTAGAAATAACATAATGTGCGCAACGTATAGAATAATCCATGTATACAAATAGCAATTAGTAACCCATAGGTAAACACCTGCTGTAGACACCTATACTTAACTGGACTTAGGGAACCAGTGTAAGGTGCATCCTAGAATACACAGACATAGAGTTAAAACAACACCGGTGCTATCACCCAGGAGTGTGGCGGACATAGTGGGATATACAAATCATATATGGGAGGCCCTAAGGGCAAGAGGATAGAAAGAGCACTTTAGATGAATGTTAGAACATAAGGATAAAGCACCAATGTCACTGTTTATAGAGCACAGAATAATCCAAATGTACATTTAGTCCATGGAGGCTGAGGGTATTTAGCCAATATATCCATCGGCTTTTACAGCACAGTAGTTCCTTGTGCCTATTACCACACCTTCTGTAAGGAATCACAGTGTCAATGAGCATTGCTTTAAGAGAGGAAACAGAGTTTTTGTACTCCAAAAAATGGCGTGCCACTGGTTGATCAGAGATACCGTCCTTAAGTGCAGCTCTGATAGCACTCTTGTGATTTGCTTGTCTTTCCTGGAAGGTAGTGGTGGTCTTACCAACATAATACCTACCACACGGGCATGTCAGAAAGTAGATTACAAATTGGGAGGTGCATGTAAGGCTGTGCCTTATCAGGTAGGTTTTGTTAGAATGAGGGTGGTGGAACTTTGGTCCAATCAGTAGAGAATTGCAAGTGACACAGTTCCCACACTGAAAACATCCAGGCTTGGTGTTAGCTAACCAGGTTTGTGGTCTCCTCCATGGGTCTGTTTTCATCAATATGGATCTTAGGCTATGACCACTTCTATGAACAACTCTAGGCAGTGGAGATTCAGCAAAGGGCAAAGTATGGTCGTCTCTTATCAAGTGCCAATTTCGGCAAACTATCGGCTAGATTTAGAGTTGGGCGGTAGCCGTCAAAACCGGGGGGTGTTAGGGTTAGAGTTAGACTTAGCTTTAGGGGTTAATACATTTATTATAGTAGCGGTGAGATCCGGTCGGCAGATTAGGGGTTAATTATTGTAGGTAGGTGGAGGCAACGTTGTGGGCAGCAGATTAGGGGTTAATAAATATAATATAGGGGTCGGCGGTTTTAGGGGCAGCAGATTAGGGGTACATAGGTATAATGTAGGTTGCGGCGGTGTACGGAGCGGCAGATTAGGGGTTAATAATAATAATAATATGCAGGTGTCAGCGATAGCGGGGGCGGCAGATTAGGGGTTAATAAATATAACATAGTGGTCGGCGATGTTAGGGGCAGCAGATTAGGGGTACATAGGGATAACATAGCTGGCAGCGGTGTACGGAGCGGCAGATTAGGGGTTAATAATAATATGCAGGGGTCAGCGATAGTGGGGGCGGCAGATTAGGGGTTAATAAGTGTAAGGTTAGGGGTGTTTAGACTCGGGGTTCATGTTAGGGTGTTAGGTGCAGACTTAAGAAGTGTTTCCCCATAGGAAACAATGTAGCTGCGTTAGGAGCTGAACGCTGCTTTTTTGCAGGTTTTTTTTCAGCTCAAACAGCCCCATTGTTTCCTATGGGGGAATCGTGCACGAGCACGTTTTTGAAGCTGGCCGCGTCCGTAAGCAACGCTGGTATCTAGATTTGCAGTGGCGGTAAATATGCTCTACGCTCCCTTTTTGGAGCCTAACGCAGCCCTTCTGTGAACTCTAAATACCAGCGGTATTTAAAAGGTGCGGGAGAAAAAAAGCCAGCGTAGCTAATGCACCCCTTTGGCCGCAGAACTCTAAATCTAGCCGTATGTCCCTTATTCTATTTGAGGCTGGGCTAAATGAGGTAACAAGGTTCAATCGCTTGTCATCATCATCAATTTTGGGTTTCCTCTGGATGAGCGATGCCTGGTTCAAATGGGCGACCTCACTCAATGTCTGTTCAACCAATTTCAGACTATACCCTCTTTCAAGGAATTTCATCTTCATCTCTTGGAGTTGTGAGGCTTGCTTTATGGGATCAGAGTTATTTCGAATAACTCTTAGCAAATGGGATTTAACAATCCCAGCTTTCAGTTGCCTGGGATGGAAACTATCGCTCTGTAAGAGCGTATTTCGATCCGTGGGCTTGGAGTACAACGTGGTGTTGAGCTTGCATCCAGCCTCTGTGTATGTTTTGTAGATGCATAAATCAAGGAAGTGGATCTGTTCATCACTGCTCTCATTTTTGAATGTGATTGAGGGTTCAGCATGATTCAAGTACTGTATCCATTGTGTTAGTTCTGCAAGGGTACCACCCCAGATGACAAACAAGTCGTTGATGTATCGTCTGTATAATAGGACGTTGGGGTTATGGTCCAAGAAGATAAATTTGTCTTCGAACCAAGCCATAAAAAGATTTGCATATGATGGCGCCATGCTGGATCCCATGGCTGTCCCTATCAGTTGCAGGTAGTATGTATCCTTGAATCGAAAATAGTTGTGTGTTAAACACATCAGGATCCAGTCCAACAAGACCTCTGTAGGAGGGCCATCATATATCCTGTTGGATACCAAAAAACTTCTGACAGCCTCTATTCCCAATTAATATATAAACAAAAATATAAATATAGATATATCGATATATATAGAAATAAAAATATATACGTATGTATCTATATATATATATATATATATATATATATATAAATTATTTTTTATACTTATATATATTATTATTAAGATACATAACTTGAGAAACTGTTTTATAACAATTTAAACAAGAACTGCTTAAACTATAGTAAAACATTCTTATTAACAAATTAAATTAGCAATTTTCCCTTATGGTTCTTCTTGAAATTGTGAGTTCGTGAGGATGGTGCGGAGAATGCTTGTGTTATTGATTCTACACGTTTACTTTCAAAACCAGCTCTAAATATCTCATTTATTTCAATTTCTATTAATTTTTTTGCTCCTCTATTCTTATCCTATCCTTTAAATAATTGCCAAACATCTCAATAACATTGTGTTGGTCATCCCTAAAATTATGTGCTATTCCCACCATCTCTTGTAATGCGGCTGTCTCAGGGGCACCTTCAATTTGATTATTATCTACATTAGCAGCATTTCCTAAGTCAGGTATTGGTGTAGACATTATCGTAGACTCTGGTGGTTGATGGGACCTTGATTGAGCTAATGTATTTGTCCCTGACAAGGATTCTTCAATCATAGTCATTTGTGATTCTTTCTCTTAAGGGTCTATAGTCCTTAGTATTATTTCCCCACTACTAAGATCATGTTGTGTGTTATCTTCTGCATTAGCTACAAATAAATGTAAAAAAATAATTTAGAAATAAAAAATCAGCTATGTACTGTAAATTTTACATATAACGTTTTTAAATAAAACATTCAGAAATATTGCAAAATTTGTAAAGAACATAACATACGAATCTAGAGATTGTTATGGAAAGATAGTCAATACAGACCGCTTATTCAAACTTTCATTGTGAATTTTAGTTTAAATAAAGTTGTTTCTAAATAAAATAACTACTCAATTTCATTAGGAATAAAAATTTAAATTTCATTTTGACATCAAAATTAAAAATGTAAGATTTTAAATATTATATTTACTGATAATATTAATACAGCAATAATATGGGTGATTAGTCTATGCCAGTTCCAGAAAATCTATTCCTAAAATTTAATTATTTGATCTGAAGATTTATTTACCATGGGAAATATCTTTTTTTCACATTAAATTCTAGATAATAACATGCAATACCATAAAAGATCAATAATAACAGTTAATCTGTTTTTAAATTTAGAATAGACTTTAATAAATGTTAATGGAGCTTTATAATTACCTTCTTCTAGACCTCCGGATATAATTTGATTGAAGATATTGATGACTTCTGATAAAAAACAGCAATAAATGTTTTTTTATATTTTTTGTTTTCTTTTAAAAATAATCTTAACAAGAAAAAAATATAGAATAAAACATTTGGTAAATAAATAAAAAATACCTGTAGAATTTCTGGCATTGTCAACGGGAGTACTGCAGGGCATGTCAGGCAACGTATCCACTGATCCTAAACTAAGTGTTGTTATCGAAGATCATAAAAGGGTTGTTCGAAACACATTTTCTCTAGGCCTCATTTGGCTTGTAGAAGGTAATTCCTCACTTGACTCTGTAGCTTGTATAAATGATTGGCTAGAAGGTTGTGCTAGAATAGTTAAAAAGAATAAATATATGTATTAATATTTTAAAAATAACATAAGATTACAAAATACATTTCTTTAAAAATAGCATACAAATTAAATAGAATTTCATAATATAATTACAATTAAAAATAACACTTACATTAATTGTGTATACCAAATGAGCATTCATATTTATGTACATAGGATTGTAAAAAAAATAATCCTATAACAAAGTAAAAAGAAAAATTAAAAAATGTTTGTGAGTTAATTTATATTTTTGTGTATCGTTTTTGTGTGGCTTAAATCTATTGCTATCATGTTAGTGGATATAGGCACATAATGAAGATTCATATTATTCTAATATGTTATTTTAATACATATACAAGTTAATAATATGAATAATACATATATCTTTTTAAATTTTCAATTAAAAAATTAGATATAAAATAATAATTTACACATCATGATATAAATTTAATAGACCAATTGACTACAAAATAAATATTGAAGATATAGAACAGTTGGATTATAACATAAGCGGGATAGTAAACCTAAAATTTTGCATACACAAATCATATAGAGCACGCAATACTAAGCTACATTGATATATACTACTATTTTTTATTTTTTCTATATTCTCTTTTGATCTTTATTTGTAAATTTCAAAAAATTATGGATTTAGATCCAACATTTTATGGTTGGAATTAACATGGATAGATTTTTCAGAATGGTGCATGCATATAGCCATCCAATCAACATTGTCAACAGATTTTTTAAACATAAAATGTGCTTTTTAAAAATATTTGCATCAATGTTTTGAAAATAACTAAAGAATGATAACTTTAGGAAGAGAGATGTAATATACATAAATAGAAATTCAGCTAAAAATTAGGTGCTCTATCCAATATATTAAAGAAAACAATAAGGTCTAGTATCCCATTCATGAAAACAAATGTTAAACCAATGCAATGAAAAGTATAATCAACCTGAAACATTCATGATTTATAAAGAGCATACATAATTTCATGTATTTCTATTTTGATTTTTGATTTACAATTTGATTATATTTTATTGCTTATTTGAAATTAAATTAAAGGGACACTGAACCCAATTTTTTTCTTTCGTGATTTGGATAGAGCATGCAAATTTAAACAACTTTATAATTTAATAATATTATTACATTTTCTGCATTCTCTTGTTATCTTTATTTGAAAAGCAAGTTGAAAGTTTAGATGCCGGCCCATTTTTGTTGAAAAACATAACTTGTCTTTGCTGATTGGACAGCAACAATAAACAAGTGCTGTCCATGGTCTGAACAAAAAAATGTCTGGCTCCTTAACTTAGATGCCTTCATTTCAAATAAAGATAGAAAGACAATGAAGAAAAAGTGTTAATAGGGGTAAATTAGAAAGTTGATTATAATTTTATGTTCTATATGAATCATTAATAAAAAAAAATTGGGTTCAGTGTCCCTTTAATGTAATGTATACATTTGAATCCATACTCATCAAACGAAGCGCAGATGGATAACAATAAATGTGATATCTCCTAAGCTTACTTTCAAATAAGTTACAAATTAAAAAGTAATAAAAATAATGATTTCAATTTTGAATTCAATATCACATATCACTGTTGTGTGTCTATAGATACTCTGTTTGCACATGTAATTAGGATACAAACGTGGAAAATCATTGGAATCACAAAGGACATCAAGACCTTCTACTATTTCGTTCCCCAATCTAGACAATACACAACGTTCATAGTTGAAAAGATCGGATTCCATTGCTGGGCCACCGCCTGTCGCCCTAGCTGCTTTTTTTTGTTTGGCATATTTGGACTTTGTAATCCTTTTAATGTCAGAGAAACGCTTTTTGCAACTATCCACATTTTTGGGAAAACGTGATACTGCTGAAACAGCACAACAAATCTCTTCCCACAAAAACTTGTGTGGTAACCCTCTGCTTATGGCCTAGAAGAACATCATAATGCTCTAGTACCCTCTCTACTAGAACTTCATTTTGGAACTTCACGTTTGGTGCAAAAGAAATAGGCGTATGATAACATTTGTGCCGTAATGACTTATTTCATTCATTTTAATATCACATGTAACTAAGGTACACTTTGTTATTCACTTGCTCATATTGAATGCTTCATAAATTGGAACATTTGGGGAATTAAATTTTTCATAAATACGTTGATATTCGCTTCGTATATGACTTGAACATTTACGGATTAAAATTTGATAAATATAAACTAATCATGTTAATATGGAGGGTGCGAAGAATGGCATTAATATTGGCAATCGTAATTGCGTGATAATTCACATTGTAATACATTTCCCCCTATGAGTGAAGCGCTAATTAATGCTAGAAGTAAGCTTTTTGCATGGATCGGGTTGCGCTCATATTATGAGTTGAAAGTAAACTGTTTTTGCTTGTGCACTAACTCGATGAGTGCAAAAAAGCTGAATTTACAATATTGCATGCACAGTCACATATTCCCCCATTCACACCACTCTCGTGCAAACCCAATCACATTTTCTCATGTGCACTACCCCAATATAAAAATGTAAATATTTCAAATTCCATTGTTCTTCACATACAAACATATATTCTATTAATTTATAAATATATATTTCTATATATATCTCATGCTTTATTGTAAAATATATATCTATTTAAAAGAAAAGGTGCCGGTACTCCAAAAAAAGGTGCCAGTATTCATTGATTTATGATTGATATATTGTGCTCAGTAACTGTGAGAAAAACAAAGGGACAACATTATTTACGTTGTTTGATGTATTTTGCAGCCCCTCTTGTGAAAACTAGAGTATTTACATGATGATTAGAAATATTACCTCTTATGAGTTGGCAGAGGTGGGGGTACTCAGTACCGGTAAATACCTCCACAAAAAAGCCCTGTCTATACCTATATATATATATATATATATATATATATATATATATATATATATATATATATACACATACATATATATATATATATATATATATATATATATATATATACACATACATATATATATATTTAGACATGTATATGTATGTATGACAATGTTAAAGACCTTTGTCTGCCTTTTTTTCCTAACACCTGAGACTTCCTATCTTTATTCTATTATTATGAGTGTAAATCTACTTTGTAAATTGTGCAACATTTTAGTTTCACAAAACAGTTACCCAGAGCTCTGAAGTTGCGGTAATCTTTCTAGGGTAAATCGCTATTTTGCTCAAGCGATCGCGTTTACTTTCAACTTGTTATACCAGCAGTAAGCCCGATGAGCGCAAACACCTACGATAAACCCCTTACACGCAAAACTTTTGCACTCCACTCGTAATCTGGCTCTGTAGGTTTAAGGTCAGGTTTAATATACATGCAAATTCCTCCTCCTTTTATTACTCGTGTCCCTCCTAAATAAAGTATAACCCTCTAAGTTAACTTTGTAGCTATGTGAATCATCCCAGCAGGTTTCAGTTCTACTAATAATATTATAATCCTCGTCTGTGTCTACAAGCTCTAGCTCCCCCATTTTGCCTTTCATAGTTCTTGCATTTGCTGTCATACATTTAATTTTCATGTGCTTTTTGCTTCTTCTTGGTGCCTTCTCCCTCAAACTTTGTCATTTTAAATTACTTAAAGGGATACTAAACCCATTTTTTCATGATTCGGATAGAGCATGACATTTTTAGCAGTTTTTAATTTACTCATGTCATCAACCTTTCTTTGTACTCTTGGTATCTTTATTTGAAAAGCAGGAATGAAAGCATAGGAGCCGGCCAATTTTAGGTTCAGCACATGGATAGTGCTTGGCTAAATGTAGTCACCAATCAGCAAGTGTTTTCCAGGGTGCTGACTAAAAATGGGTGGCTCCTAGTCTTTCATTCCTGCTTTTTTAAATAAAGATACCAAGAGAACGAAGACAATTTTATAATAGGATTAAATAAGAAAGTTGCTTAAAATTGCATGCTCTATCAAAGTATAAATTAAAAAATTTGGGTTTAGTATCCCTTTATAGCTACCATCCTCTACCCCTACACACCTGCACCCATATCATTAAGGTGCAATCCATCCTTACCGTACAAATTGTACCCAAGAGAAAAGTTAGCCCTGTGATCAAAAAATCAAACCTCTCATTTTTACACCAGTTACATTTTAAACACAAACTTATAATAAACAAATCAATAATAACGCTGTCATGTTTTTTTTTTATCCAAATATACATATTTTCAAAACTAAACTTTCAATGTGCTAAAATTAACTTTTTTTAATGCAAACATTATTTATTAAAAGAAGCAGAATGCAGACACAGTATGAATGAATTTAATGTTACAAAAATAGAAAGTACATCATTAACATGAGAAAAATTATTTTGTATTTATTTTTGGAAAGTGATAATTTATTGAATCAACTAAAAGTTTGTGCAAATTACATTTTAAACTTTTTTTTTTTAAATAGAATGTTAACAATTTTCACCATATTTACACACAAAAATAACAAAAAATACATTTAAGATGTTATTTTTGCCTAACATTCATTATGTGTAATATTTTGCTCTAAAATGTACAAAATATAGCAAAAGCATTTTCTAATCTTTCTTTTATTTGATTTGTTCAATCATATGAGTAAATTCTGATAGTAGTCCTGCAATAGTCTGACATAAACAGGTTCACTACCTGTATCCCTTGCTAACCTTTTCTCCGTAAACATTTTTTTTTATTAGTATATTTACAGAGGTAAAATACAAAGCAATATACAATGCACTCATGCAAAACAACAACTTCTATATCAAAGAATCACAAAAGGCTGACCAGCCAGTATCAATACAGATAAACAATTATACACACTATCAATACTACCTCATTTTTTTATGTAATCATAAAAGAAGTAATCCCTGAAAAAAGACAAACAATTAAATAAAAGGGAACCTCAAATGGAAAAAGTGGCCACTCTTGGGCCACTAGAGATTAGGACCTAGATAAGGAGGTATTAGAAGGGGTTAAAAAAGAATGATAAAATAAATGTCCACTCTTGAGTAACGACATATGTTCTATTTCCCATCCAATGTAGCTTCCTTTACATTAGTGAGGCAACTCTTGGATTCCCCATGAGAAATGAGTATCATAACAAAGGAGGAAAACAACTAGTAAAAGCAACGGATATAGCCAGGAATTTGAGACATAATGCAAATTGTGGACGAGCATTTATAAAAGAAGCTTCAATGTGCAGACTGTGGGCTCTATAAAACATAATGCACCAGATTACAAGTGGAGCACTAATTAATGCTCCCGCTCAAGCATTAATTGTGCTAGAGGTAAGATTTTTGCACACATCGGGTTGCGCTTGTATTATGAGTTTAAAGCAAACTGTTTTCGCTCTCGGGATAAACCGTCGAGCGCAAAAAGCTGAAGTTAGAATAACGTGTGCGCATTCACATATTCTCCTATAGAAATCAATGGAGCAAAAAAAAAAAGTGGAAAAAAACACCCAACTCGCACACAGACACGATCACATATTCTCATGTGCGCTAACCCGACATGAAAATATGAATATTTCACATTCCAATGTTCTTCCCATAGGAGAATATGTTCTATTTACTCATAAATAAATATTTCTACATATATCTGATGGCATTTTGCACAAAATATATATATATATATATATATATATATATATATATATATATATACATATATATATATATATAGATGTTTATATATATATACTAGGCGATAAGCCTGCCCAGAGGGCAGCCTATAAAAAAAAAAAAACTACAACCCCCAAAGCTGAAATTACAAAAAATGTAAAATGTAAAATTACAGAGAAAAATAAACAAAGCTATCCAAAATAAAAAAAATTAAACCTAAACTAATACCTGAAAAAATACTAATAACACTTAAAAACCTAAACTACCAATTGCCCCTAAAGGGATATTTGTATGGGCATTGCCCTTAAAAGGGCATTCAGCTGTTTTATTGCCTTTAAAAGGGCAATCAACTCTTTTCCAGCCCATTAAATCCCTAATCTTAAAAAAAAAAAAAAAAATCATAACACGGTTTAGGGGTTAATAGGTTAATTATTATTGTAATGTGAGGTTGGTATTTAAGGGGTTAATATTTTAATTATGTTATTTGTGGATTAGGGATTAATTACTTTATTATTTTGCGATGTGGGGGTTTGCGGATTAGATGTTTGTTAATACTTCGTGTGGGAGGTTATTTTTTTTTATATTTTGTGAGGGTGGGTATGTTTTCTTTGTTATACTTTGTGCTGGTGGTTACGTGTTTTTTATTTATTTCTTGCGGGTGGTTACATGTTTTTAATATTTTGTGCGGCCTTTGCTTGTTTTTTTTTTTTTTTTTTTAAGGCTTCGGGTTTGCCTATGCTGCAGCCCGGTCGATGCTGTTTCATTTACACTAGTTTATGATATCTCAGTGTGTACTGCTATATGTCCTGTTTCAAAGCTGTTTATAGATAGATATGAGATATATCTTATAAGTTTTTAGTCTGGTGGCCAGCATTTTGTACTACGATTTTATGTGTGATGTGCAAATATTTGTATATAAGCTCCACACATAATGCATCGTTTTTGAATAAATTTGATTGATGAAAGAGTGCTGTATTCCCTCGCTTTGTATAGGACTTTCCTAAGCCCTATCTATTTTCTTTTTGGTTTTTATTAATACATAAATACATATGTACACATATATAGACACATACAAATATATATATGTGCATTGGAGCTCTTTACAGTTAAGTAGATAAAAACATGAAACAATGTATTTATGCAATATTCATATTTAGTAAAGGTTTTAACTATGTATTCCAAGGTAGAAAAGATAGTTCCAATGCCGGTTAGGGATAAAAAGTTCCAACTATATTTTCATGCATATAAAAACACCAAAAGGCTATAATAATAATACACATATAATACAATAATATAATAATGATACACATCAAAAGGGAGGAAAGCTGCGCTCCTCATGCAGCAGACATGTTTCGTACTTGCCAAGCACTTGTTCACTGCTTAAAGGAGCAGCAGCTGCCTTCCACTTAAATAGGCTACAGCTGTGATAAAAATTTAAAGGTATATAATGTCTAGATAAATTTAAACATTAAAAATGATTATCTCCCTCTTGATTTGTACCTTGGATTACCTACTTGTTAAGCGTATAGGACGGATACGCTGCTGTTCCCTAACTGGTTCATGTGACTGTGATGTCATCCCCACTCTCCTGTGTGCCGAATACCGGAAGTGCTGCTCATATGCGGTGAGGACAAGATAGAGCGCACTGCTTGTGTGTTTGTTTGTTTAACTATGTATTTACTGTAAATATTTCCCATTCCAATTTTAAGCACATAGAAGAATATGTATTTTTACCTTAGAACATGGTAGGAACTGTAATCCTAAAAAAGGCATATGCTGTTGAGCATGAGAAGGGTAGAGTTGTTACTCTGTCTTCATTTGGTTGCGTGCCTTTAAAATATAGCGGTATATCTTGTGAACTTTCTTCTATATAGGCATAGCCAACTGCCTGCCTTTCTATGTGCTTGCAAGTGTTAAAGAGCAACTTAAAGCTGCACTGTATCTGCAAGTTGAGACTTACTAACTTTATGCCTATCAGATGTTTATATCCAGTCTTGGAGATAACTAATCCGTGGACATTATTTTTATCTTTGGCATCTGTTTTTGTTACTAATAGTGGGTGCGGATTTATTTGCCTGTGCCGTTTCATTCACTCTAGTTTATGATCTCTCAGTCTGCACTGCTATATGTCCTGTTCTGTTTCAAAGCTGTTTATAGATAGATATGAGATATATTGTCTAAGTTTTTAGTCTGCTGGCCAGCATTTTGTACAATGATTTTATGTCACATAATAATGCATAATTTTTGAATAAATTTGATTGATAAAAGAGTGCTGTATCCCCTCGCTTTCTATAGGACTTTCCTAAGCCCTATCCATTTTATTTTTTGGGGTTTTTTATTAATTAACTAATTTTGAGTGTCTGCATCATCTTTATAAACAATTTACTACACAATTGATAAAGATGTACTTATACATCTTGTGTTGCCTATCTCTATCCTACCCTTTACTAATATGTATTTATGTGTTTATATGTGTAGGATATATGTCTGTAAATATATATATATATATATATATATATATGTGTATATATATATATATATATATATATATATATATACATACATATATATATATATATATATATATATATATATATATATATATATATATATATATATATATATATATATATATATATATATATACTGTATATACACATATAAATACAGTACACCCCTCACATTTTTGTAAATATTTTATTATATCTTTTCATGTGACAACACTGAAGAAATGACACTATGCTACAATGTAAAGAAGTGAGTGTACAGCCTGTATAACAGTGTAAATCTGCTGTCCCATTAAAATAACTCAACACACAGCCATTAATGTCTAAACTGTTGGCAACAAAAGTGAGTCCAAATTGGGCCCAATTAGCAATTTTCGCTCCCCGGTGTCATGTGACGCGATAGTGTTACAAGGTCTCAGGTGTGAATGGGGAGCAGGTGTGTTAAATTTGGTGTTATCGCTCTCACACTCTCTCATACTGGTCAATGGAAGTGCAACATGTCACCTCATGGCAAAGAACTCTCTGAGGATCTGGAAAAAAGAATTGTTGCTCTACATAAAGATGGCCTAGGCTATAATAAGATTGTCAAGACCCTGAAACTGAGCTGCAGTATGGTGGGCAAGAACATAGACAGGTTCCACTCAGAACAGGCCTCACCATGGTCAATCAAAGTAGTTGAGAGCATGTGCTCAGCATCATATCCAGAGATTGTCTTTGGGAAATAGACGTATGAGTTCTGCCAGCATTGCTTCAAAAGGTTGAAGGGGTGGGGGTCAGCTTGTCAGTGCTCAGACCATACGCCGCACACTGCATCAAATTGGTCTGCATGGCTGTTGTCCCAGAAGTAAGCCTCTTCTAAAGATGATGCACAAGAAAGCCCGCAAACAGTTTGCTGAAGACAAGCAGACTAAGGACATGGATTACTGGAGCCATGTCCTGTATTCCGATGAGACCAAGATAAATGTATTTGTTTATTTGGTTCAGATGGTGTCAAGCGTGTGTGGCGGCAACCAGGTGAGGAGTACAAAGATAAGTGTGTCTTGCCTACATGCAAGCATGGTGGTGAGAGTGTCATGGTCTGGGCCTGCATGAGTCCTGCCAGCACTGGAGAGCTACAGTTCATTAAGGGAACCATGAATGCCAACATGTACTGTGACATACTGAAGCAGAGCATGATCCCCTCCCTTCGGAGACTGGGCCACAGGGCCATATTCCAATATGATAACAACCCCAAACACACATCCAAGAGAACCACTGTCTTGCTAAAGAAGCTGAGGGTAAATGTGATGGACTGGCCAAGCATGTCTCCAGACCTAAACCTTATTGAGCATCTGTGGGGCATCCTCAAATGGAAGGTGGGGGATTGCAAAGTCTCTAACATACACCAGCTCTGTGATGTAGTAATGGAGGAGAGGAAGAGGACTCCAATGGCAACCTGTGAAGCTCTGGTGAACTCCATGCCCAAGAGGGTTAAGACAGTGCTGGAAAATAATGGTGGCCACACAAAATATTGACACTTTGAGCCCAATTTGGACATTTCCACTTAGGGATGTACTCACTGTTGTTGCCAACGGTTTGGACATTAATGGCTGTGGGTTGAGTTATTTTGAGTGGACAGCAAATTTACACTGTTATACAGGCTGTACACTCACTACTTTTTATTGTAGCAAAGTGTAATTTCTTCAGTGTTGTCACATGAAAATATATTCTAAAATATTTACAGAAATGTGAGGAGTGTACTCTCTTTTGTGAGATACTGTATATCAAGCTCAACATCTTGAGTCAAGAACCAACTTTAGCTTTTAGCTTAAAAGGTATATTAACCACATGGGACCCGATGCTTTGGCTGCTGGCAGTGCTGCATTATCATATAATACAAAATATATTCATAATATAGTAGTTGACTAAATACAAAAAGGGTATGCAGCTCAGGATAAATCTAGTCACAATATATTAAAGGATCTCCATGACAGAAATCAAAGTTTCAAGTGGGAAATTTAGGTGGCCAAGTTGTTCATAGTTAAGGTTTTGCAATTCATCATTGGACTAAAAGTTAACAGGGATATTGTACTAATAGGTAAATATAAAAATTCAAAGTATAAATGCTCATGAAGCTAGTTATTACATTAGTGAAATATATAAATGTACTTATTAATTGTTCTTAACTTATAATTATAATTTTTTCAACCATTATACACTCAATAATGTCATTATTTATTGACACAAGGAAAGCACTTATTCTAGATATGTCTCACAATGTTTTAATATGGGAATAATATCTTCCCAACACAGAATGCACTGGTGACAACCGGAAGAAGGGGTGATATCTGCAATTACTAAAAAAAAAACAACTATCGGCTAGATTTGGAGTTTGGCGGTAGATGGGGTGCGATAGCTACGCGTGGTTTATGTCTAACGCACGGCGTTTTTTAACGCGGGTATTTAGAGTTGAAAAAAAAACCTTCTAACGATACTCCTAACGTGTGTATTTCACACGCGGAATCCTGCCCGCGTTAGACACTCTCCCATAGAGATCAATAGAAAAGCAAACAAACACGCTTTTTTCATCTAACACTCGATCTCGCGAGAAATACGCACAGCTTGGTCATATGACGCATACCACATAATGCACAACAATAACACGCCGCAAATGTCACAACAACAATCACTAAACAAAGCACATAAGCATTACACATTCAGAAGCGGGGGGAAATTTAATAAAATAAAATACAGGGAATACGCATATCATTTAAGATGCGGAAATACGGAAAATAACAACAAGGAAATAAAAAATCACAATCATACACTAGCAAAATACTCGCATTCAATATTACTATATATTAGGACAAACATACATATACAACACTTCACTAATACCACACCATCGCAAATTCACATTTAACCATAATTCTATTGGTCAATGTTATAGAAAACGAGCACTATGACATCATCGCATTTTACACATTCCACAAATACTAACTCCAAATGAGCATGCACAAATTCACACACCTAATACACATTGCACACATAATAATTAATAATAAAGCACACCTGAACACAATTTACAACGCAAACCGGTACATCATTAAACATTTACACAGTGTATATAAGCACCACACAAGCATGGCTTCTTTCACTGTGTTGCTGGTGGGTTTTTGGAGATTGGAGCTTAGAGATTTTGTGCATTATTGTGAGTCAGTTAGTGTTATCGTGAGTGAGTTAGTGGTAGTGTGAGTTAGAGAGTTAGTGGCAGTGTGAGTTAGAGAGTTAGTGGTAGTGTGAGTTAGAAAGGTAGTGGTAGTGTGAGTTAGAGGGTTAGTGGTACTGTGAGTTAGAGAGTTAGTGGTAGTGTGAGTTAGTGAGCGACAGTTGGTTTGGGTGAGTGTGCGAGTGTTTTTTCTGTACACTTAACACATTTACACGCAAACACATTCAATACATACATACACTTATCAATAACACTACATACACTCCATACCCCATACCCTCTCATACTACACTCCATACCCCATTCCTTGTAGTCCCATTCCCTTTCATCCCATTTACTCTTATCCCATACCCTATCCCCATCCCCTAGTTACATTTAGTTTACATATCCTCCTTTTAGTCTTCTTCTTCATTTTGTTCATTTAAATACTCCTTACCCTCTTTTATTTATATCCCTTTCACACTTTCAGCACTTTTTTTTGGTCTTTTTAGTTCTTTATTTTGACCCCCTTTCATTTGATCACACTCACTTTTTGTTTGCTTATTTGGGGTTTAGTTTAGGGAAGAGATGGAGGGCAGGCAGGGGAGAGGTAGAGGGGGGAGGAGAGGGAGGGGGAGAGGAACAGGGCAGGAAGGGGGGCAGGAAGGGGGCAGGAAGCGGGGGTGGAAGCGGTGGGTGGACCCAGCCACTTGGTTCAAGATGAACAAGTGGCTGGGCCCAGTGGCGGACAGAGTAGGGCTTCACAGTCCGGGAAACAGAGGGCATCGTCACAGGGGAAGGCCAAGGCGACTAGGGAGGCGAGGTTTTCAATGGAGGAGAAGGAGGCCCTCGTAGAAGCCTATATGGCCAGGTATAGGAGGCTGCAGCATCAGAAGACCACCCCGACTGAGAAGAGGAAGCTCTGGCAGGAGATAAGGAATGCAGTCAATGCAGTGGGTGGCCGGAACAGAGATATGGACTCTATTAAACATCGCTACCGGGACTGCAAGATGGATCTTAAGAAAAAGTTAAGCCGGGAGGCCCAACATGCCACAGGAACTGGTGGCGGCCCTGCACTGGAAATCGATTACTGCCGATGGGAGGAAATGTTGCGTCCCAGCATCTCCGAGGTGGATATAGTCGGTATCGGAGGAATTGATACCGGGAACCTGCCATTCTCAGGTTCCGTCTTCATGACGGTAAGCTCATTTAAGAATAAATTAACATACAAATGTATTTCAAGGGACACTATACGCAAACCTTTCCTTTCATGATTAAGGTAGAGAATACAATTTTAAACAACATTCCAATTTACTTATATTACCTAATTTGATTCATTCTTTAGATATACTTTAATGAAGAAATAGCCATGCACACGGTGAACCAATCACAGGAGGCAGCTATATGCAGCTACCAATCAGCAGCTTCTAAGCATATCTAGATATGCTTTTCAGCAAAGAATATCCAGAGAATGAAGCAAATTAGATAAGAAAAGTAAATTAGAAAGTTGATTATAATTGTATGCTTCGAAATCATGAAAGATAAAACATTGGGTTTCATGTCCCTTTAAGGATCAGATTAATGCTATTACATTGTTTACATGCATTCACAATTACTTTGCGGTTACATTAGTATCTAGGCTATAGGTTAGGTGTGCATTTAAACAGACTAAAAACAAACGCTAAAACATTCGGATTGACCAGAGATATCACAAACACGGTTTAGAAAATGCGGAAATCGTATTGATTGTTAGATTTCAAAGTGGATTAATGAGGCTGCATTTGTAATTGTATCGTAAGCTAAGTAATTTAAAGCTTTATTTGGAAATATGCTAATATATACATTTCTTTCTTTTTCAAATATACAGAGTCTGGGGAGGAGGCAGCACAGCAACTACCGGCTCCTCCTTTTCCTCGGGATGAGAGTGGTGGGGATGAATCTCCACCTTGGAGGGAAGAGGCCCCCCTTGACGAAGAGGCCCCCCTTGATGAAGAGGCCCTCCTTGACGAAGAGGCCCCCCTTGACGAAGAGGCCACCCTTGACAAAGAGTCCCTGGAAGCAGAGGAAGAGGCTGCAGAAGCAGAGGCCCCTCAAGGAGCAGCAGGCCGCCGTGCACCAGCAGGCCGCCGTGCACCAGCAGGCCGCCATGCACGGGCACCCCGCCGTGCACAACAAGAGGAAATAGCGGAGGTGCGGGTTCTACTAGACTACATTGACCAGATGCGTTACTCCCGGATCCAAAATATAGAAGGCAGAAATAGAATTATTGAAGGACAAAACAAAATCATTGAAGGCCAAACCCAAATCATACATCTCCTTACTCGAATAAAAGAAGGCCAAAACAGAACCTTTCGACACCAACAAGAGATGTTTAATTTCTTCCAGGAGGTGCATGCTGGTCTGCCTCCTGCTGGTCTGCCTCCTGCTCCTGGGCCGCCATCTACTGGTCTGCCTCCTGCTCCTGGGCCGCCATCTGCTGGTCTGCCTCCTGCTCCTGGGCCACCATCTGCTGGGCCTCCTGCTCCTTGGCCGCCATCTGCTGGTCTGCCTCCTGCTCCTGGGCCGCCATCTGCTGGGCCTCCTGCTCCTGGGCTGCCATCTGCTGGGCCTCCTGGTCCTGGGCCGCCATCTGCTGGGCCTCCATCTGCTGGGCCTCCTGCTGCTGGGCCTCCTGCTCCTGGGCCGCCATCTGCTTGGCCTCCTGCTGCTGGGCCTCCTGCTGCTGAGCCATCTGCTGCTGCTGGGCCATCTGCTGCTGCTGGGCCATCTGCTCCTGCCTGGCCATCTTCTCCTGCCGGGCCATCTTCTCCTGCCGGGCCATCTTCTCCTGCCGGGCCATCTTCTCCTGCCGGGCCATCTCCTCCTCCTCACCTTGGTCATCCCAGTACTCTTCCTTCCACTCTTCCCACAACATCTCCAATGAGAACTCGTCGGAGTCGGCAGTTGACCCTCCCAGAGCCTCAGCCCCGTGGGAAGAGGGGAAGGAAGATGAAGTAAGTATTTGTTTTCATGTTTATTTTTTTTTTATTTAATGTGTAATGGATAGGTATGTGATGATGTGGTTTTCATACACTTGTGGACCACACTCTGTATATAATCTACTTCTATGGGACCGGGTCCATGGAGGCAGATTGTTTGCAGAGTGTGGGTTACAAGTGTGTGAAAACCACATCACATACCTATCCTTTTTCATGATATTGATTGGTTTCTGTGATGTGATGTCCAAACTGTTTCCCGAATCGCAAACAAAATTACCATTACAATTATCCATGATGGCATATTACTGTTTGAATGCCAATAACACAGCTTAAAGGGACAGTCAGAACATTATTGATTACAAAGAAAACACTGTATTACGCATTATCAAGTTTGAAACAACAAAACATGGAGAAATACGTGTGACTTATGTGCTTACCCTTGTATCTATGCCTATGAAAAATTACCACTTATTTGTGGTTCTGACATAACAACATTTTAGACAATCAATGATCAATACATGGTAAATATGCTGTATGAGCACAAGGATTTAGATATACAAATGCTATCCAAATGCCCTCTAATGGTCAAATTGCATTCTGATTACATGCACTCTTCAAGCTCTAAGAAATGACCACACAAACCTCATAGGTTTAGCTAGCAAATTAAAATAAACACAGACAAATGATTAATTGGTGAGAAACCTTTGATATCATTGATATTACAAAATTGACTTTTTTAATAATGCAAAACATTATTTGTTTTCTAAACTGTCCCTTTAACAAAATTACATATGCTAACATATAATATTTGGTGATTGTTGGTATATCTACATGTACTTGTTCAAACAAGAAATATTGAAAAAAGATTTATATTGACGTGTTAAATAAAGTCTATTTTCTTAAAGAGACATTATTGTGTTTATTTTTTTTTAGAAAGACATTTGTTTTAACAATGAATATGGTTTCAAGTCCTTTTAGGAGTGAAAAAAAAAATATGCTAACAATAATATATTTGGAAATTAACCAATGTGGAACTCATACATGATACAAAAATCAACATTTGCATTAAAGGGACAGTATACTATCTTTTTAACAGAACTGCATGTAATAGACACTACTAGAAACAACAAGATTAACATTATCTGATATCAAAATCAATATTAAAAAGCTTTAAACACTTTCAAATAAAATCAGGTTATCTCTATTGAAAAGATAGATGAACCCCCATTACAACCATAAAACAAGACAATACCCCATCATTAACATATGAAAAGACCCTTTACACAAACAGGAGAAAGCTTGAGATGGTACTCACATGAAACTTTGAGGCTTGGCGAGGAGTCTGAAAATGACTTCAATTTTATTTGAACAGAAGCAAAAGTAGACATGTATTTGGTAAACAATGGACTATATAACTAGAGACCAAATAAAATATTTTGGTTTTTAATGTGAGTGTCTAATGAACCTTTAATAAAATATACAATGAAATTACATTTAGAAGAAGTCAGCATCATATATTTAGCATATGATAAAGATAAATGCATATTGATTACATTATTCTAATACAATAGCGCATATTTATGAATTAGATATCTTTAACATTAAACACAACAGTCATTTTTCATAAAAAGGAACATATTGTTGACAAACATATTAAACAAGATGGACTATAGAGATTTGCACTTGCCTCGAAATATCTTATGCATGAAAACATTTTGCTTTCATTCGTTTATTCAACCAGACATCCAGCAAAAGAGAATGTGGTGGTCTTTATCAGCTATGGGTCAACAATGTAACATGATGCAAACAATCCATATTCGCCATGTTTTTAAACTTGTCTTCTCATTCACAAACGTGTGTAACATGCACAAACAAATATTGCGGGACTACGTAATACAATCAGACGTTTTTTTACACCTTTGTGTGACGTCTTAATTAACATGGCGCTTCCTTGATCACGTAAGAACGCAATCAAATAAAAGGCGCATTCTTGATCACGTAAGAACGCAATCCAAAAAAAGGCGCATCCTTGATCTCGTAAAAATGCCATCCAATAAAAGGTGCATCCTTGATCGCGTAAAAACGCCATCCAATAAAAGTGCATCCTTGATTGCCTAAAAACTTCATCCAATAAAAGGTGCATCCTTGATCGCGTAAAAACGTCAGTCAATACAAGGAATCATTGGACAGCCTGGCAGGTGACGTCTTAAGCAACATGGCGCATCCGAGATCGCTGAAAAACCGCAGCCAATTCAAGGACTCAGTTGACAGCTTGGCATATCAATAAGAAACGTATTTATATTTTAGTAACTAGTATGTGTCTATATTGCTATCTAGGAATGTCACAAAATCATGAATCATCTTTTCAGACTTGACTGTCCCTTTAACTATAGCTATGGTGTATATCTTTAACATTTAAAAGATACACATGAGAAATACATATGCCATTGATGTTTTAAGATATGTTTAGATTGTTTTGGAATAACAATAATGACACGTATTGATCAAACGTGTCATTTATTCAAGTTGAAATATGGTCAGCCTACCTATAGCCATATATGGGAGGAGAAGTATTTATTTAAAATATTTGGAAAAACATATTCCTCATCTAAAATTTGCGCATTGCACACAGAGATTGATTTGGCTACACTACTACAATAAGATAGAATTGAAAATGAAATACATGTGCTGTCAACATTACAATAAGATTGTTTATTTATAAGATTATATGTCCTTGTTCATGTGAAAAGGACCAAAACGCTTTAGAAATGGAAATCCATTCATTAACAATTGTGCTCAGCATCAGTTAAAGGGACATGATTTTTATTTTTAAAAAGAGGATACACAGAGACAATACTATTTCAATAAAATGAACACTTTACAGGGATTATATCATTGTATCAATCCTCAGATCATTTGTTAAAGGTGCATCAATTCATGCAGAGTTTATAAATACACACATGGATGTGAAATTTGCAATATACATATATATATATACAAAAATAACAATCTATATATACATATATAAAAGAATTACTATGCTAATCATAATCATGCAATGATAAAGCTTTACAAAAAATATAATTACATTGAAGATGTTAATCTTAAAGTCATTTACAATTGTATTACATATATGATTCAGGAAACACCATTATTTTTGCTAAGGTCCCTTTAAGGATCAACCAGATAAACTAGAGATTTCAATCAATGACATGAATAAAGAGGACAAAGAATCATGCAATGACATGTCTTTTATTAGTATGTCAGAAAACATCAACAACGTTTATAAATAATCTTTTAAAGATCAGGAAAATTGGAGCCATATGACAAGGTAACAGAGTGCATCACAGTCCATGAAGAGAGTAGCCAAGGGCCAGCATAGCCCTATTGGAGCCATATGACAAGGTAACAGAGTGCATCACAGTCCATGAAGAGAGTAGCCAAGGGCCAGCATAGCCCCATTGGAGCCATATGACAAGGTAACAGAGTGCATCACAGTCCATGAAGAGAGTAACCAAGGGCCAGCACAGCCCCATTGGAGCCATATGACAAGGTAACAGAGTGCATCAATGTCCATGAAGAGAGTAGCCAAGGGCCAGCATAGCCCCATTGGAGCCATATGACAAGGTAACAGAGTGCATCACAGTCCATGAAGAGAGTTGCCAAGGGCCAGCATAGCCCCATTGGAGCCATATGACAAGGTAACAGAGTGCATCACAGTCCATGAAGAGAGTAGCGAAGGGCCAGCATAGCCCCATTGGAGCCATATGACAAGGTAACAGAGTGCATCACAGTCCATGAAGAGAGTTGCCAAGGGCCAGCATAGCCCCATTGGAGCCATATGACAAGGTAACTGAGTGCATCACAGTCCATGAAGAGAGTTGCCAAGGGCCAGCATAGCCACATTGGAGCCATATGACAAGGTAACAGAGTGCATCACAGTCCATGAAGAGAGTAGCCAAGGGCCAGCATAGCCCCATTGGAGCCATATGACAAGGTAACAGAGTGCATCACAGTCCATGAAGAGAGTAGCCAAGGGCCAGCATAGCCCCATTGGAGCCATATGACAAGGTAACAGAGTGCATCACAGTCCATGAAGAGAGTAGCCAAGGGCCAGCATAGCCCCATTGGAGCCATATGACAAGGTAACAGAGTGCATCACAGTCCATGAAGAGAGATTCCAAGGGCCAGCATAGCCCCATTGGAGCCATATGACAAGGTAACAGAGTGCATCACAGTCCATGAAGAGAGTAGCCAAGGACCAGCATAGCCCCATTAGAGCCATATGACAAGGTAACAGAGTGCATCACAGTCCATGAAGAGAGTAGCCAAGGGCCAGCATAGCCCCATTGGAGCCATATGACAAGGTAACAGAGTGCATCACAGTCCATGAAGAGAGTTGCCAAGGGCCAGCCTAGCCCCATTGGAGCCATATGACAAGGTAACAAAGTGCATCACAGTCCATGAAGAGAGTTGCCAAGGGCCAGAATAGCCCCATTGGAGCCATATGACAAGGTAACAGAGTGCATCACAGTCCATGAAGAGAGTTGCCAAGGGCCAGCATAGCCCCATTGGAACTATATGACAATGTAACAGAGTGCATCACAGTCCATGAAGAGAGTTGCCAAGGGCCAGCATAGCCCCATTGGAGCCATATGACAAGGTAAAAGAGTGCAACAGGCACAACAATAACAAAAAAAGGCCAAATGGCAACCATAAAAACCAACATCAACATGTGGACGGAGGATTCTTATCTGTGCCCTTGGAGCATCTACAGATCCTCCACTTACTGGTCATCCCCTTCATCGTCCTGTGCCTGTCCAGCTACAGATTCAAGCATTGAATTCCACCGCTTCATCTGACGTAGAGTCAAATGCTGAACCTGTAGCTGGGCCTGCATGGTGTCGCTCATCCCTCTCAGGACAGCTGCGTTCCTCAACACGGCCTGCTCTATGCGTGCTAGACCTTCTAGCGTGAGCCATGTTGAGTCACAGCCTAAAATAAATTAAAAAAAAAATATTAATGATAATTACACAACAGAACAAAAAATAAGCAAAGATACATTGTCATCATAAAGACAAATAATTCTTTAAATTAATTTGTTGACATTGATTTTTTACACATGAAATATGTTATTCAGACAGACCTAAACCATTAAAGGGACATTTTACTCCAACATGTTGTCCCCTTTAATTGGTTTTTGACGATCCACTTTTACAGCTTGAGTGTCTAAAATCTTGTAAAAGGATTTACATTGTACTTACATTAGCAATTTAAATATTTTAGTTATACTGTGGTAGGCACACCTATCCTTAAACATTTTGGTGTTGAGGACAAGCTTTGTAAACATAGCAACCAGAAGAAATTACATTCCCACTGGGTTATACAAGAGATAATGTATGAACATTTGTACATAAATTGTTGGATCCAAGTAGTGCTGATTGGTATATGTAGTGATATCAAATTAAAGGGACACTAAACCTAAATATTTTAGTTACTGATTCAGATAGAGCATGACATTAACAAGAATGATTAATTTACTCCTATTCTTTAAATGTTTGAATTCTCTAGCTATATTTTAAATGCAAGAATGTAAGTTTATAGGGCAGGCCATTTTTGGTTATCAACTTTGGTTGTCCCTTCTGATTGATGGATACATTCATCCAACAATAAAGAAATGATGTCCAGATTTTGTTTTAATAAAAAATAATTAGAGGCATTTCTTTGTTTCAATAAAGATAGCAAGAGAATGAAGAATAATTGATAAGAGTAGTAAATTATAAATTTGATTAACATTGCATGCTCTATTTGAATCACAATAGAAACAATTTGCCTTCAGTGTACCTTTAAGTATCTTATAATGTTGATTTTGAATGATACTTACAGCTGTGCCTGGGAAGGACAATCCGACACCCAGGACAATGAAGGTTGAGACAGGGGGGAGGGATGGGATTGGGTTGGGGAGGGATGGGATTGGGTTGGGGAGGGATGGGCTGCTGCTCTGGGGTAGCCCGTACAGCTGGGGAGTGGTGAGTTAGGGGCTGGGCAGCTGGGGTAGCTGTATGGGCCAAAAGACGGGGAGAGCGTCGAAGGGGGAGGAAGGTGCATTTTTTGGGAGGGACAGGATACTGGGCAGGGGACTGGGCAGGGGCCTGGGCAGGGGACTGGGCAGGGGACTGGGCAGGGGATTGGGCAGGGGCGGAAAACTGATGACCAGAAGAGGAGGATCCATCTGAAATAAATAATAAAAATATATTAACATCTCATACATCATGAAATCAAATCAACGCATTTCAACTTGATTATGTTTGCAATATACTTAGAAGTGTATTTGAATTTCTAAACAATGATGACATGAGGATATGGTATGCATATAGGCACTCAGATGAATAGCAATGACTGTCTGTACAATTATAAAATTATTATTGTGGTTTGGCCTGGAATATGCATGTGACATCATGATGGCATGAATTAGAAATCCAAATATTTAAACAAATCCAAGCATATCTTCATGCTGCCTGATATATAAAGGGGGCAGTAGTGTATTTGAACAGACAAATAATATTCCTTTTTAAAGTGCAAAAGCTGTAGACTGTGAATGTCTTCAATAAAATTATTTCCAATAAAGAAACATGTTGGATACATGTTAGATATATTTCACATACCATCAGACTTCAAGGGAGCCTCTTCCTCCTCCATCCCACATGTTAAATCAATCTCTGTAAAACATAACATGTTGTGTACACGTTAAGATCAGATATTATAACATATGTTACTGTTGCTCAAAAACACACATCAATGTTGCATTAAAGATATAGACACCCAAAGTTATGATTTACATCATTTTGATGGAGCATACAAATGACATTAGATTTGTTATTCTCAATGATTCAGATTTTCGATTTATTGTTTGTATTAATTTTAAAATCATAAAAGCATAGTACATTGAACATTTAAGATTTCTCATGTGTGTATCACTTGATGATTGTTGTCAAAATTGAACATGGAAACAAACATATGCTATACATCTTCTGAATAACAAAGGTGTAGACTAAGAAAGTTTTAATTCTTAATCTTTCAATATTAAAATAAAATTAATATATAATCAGAGGAGTAAATTATATGTTTGTTTCAAATGTTATGCTTCATCAGAATCATGCTCATAATATTGATTACCAATACACCTTAAATGACATATAAATGAGTCAATGGACTTACCAGAAGACCGCAAAGGCAGCTCTGTGTCGGTGCTGGATCCCTCTGGGCTCCCCACAACAACTCTCTCTATGAATGATATAGATATATATTAGTGAACACATTTGGGATAGCACTAAATCACATCTGTATCGATTTATAAGAATAATCAACTTGAAAATGTGAAAAATAGAGCAGTCATTAGAAAAAAAATGCTTGATTGAATCAAGGGGATTCTGTAAAAAATGATGTATTTAACATATGTTTAATTTCTGACTATATTAGACATAAAACTCATCTCATACGATGCTATTGCATATCTAAATATACCCATTGATCAATGTTCTTAAAAGAATACACACAAACCACATTTTGAATAACAGCTGTTGACAAATATAAACAAAGACATGTGGCACATCGAGCCATTTGTGCAATGTACAGTAATCTTGTTTAGGACACAACACATATTGATCACAATACCAAACAAAATTGATTAGTACAAATATGTAATCATGGTGCTGTTAGAGTATGCTTATATCTATAAAGTAACTCCAACAGTGAATATGTGAATTATATATCAATATTGTCTAATCCAAAGAATGTAAGGTTTAATGAATCTATTATTTATTAAAGGGGCACTGACATGATGTATTTCAATCATTGATTTCACTGTTCAAACTGTTACAAATGATTTAACATTGACTCCTATTATAATTTTAATTTTGCTACATTTTAATCTTAAAGGCAGATAAGCAATATTGGATTCAATAAATATTGTTTGTTGAAGGTATCCACCAATCATCAATAAAAACCCAGGTTGGTCAACCAAAATGGAGCTGCAGATAAACGTACATTCTTGATTTTAAAATACATTTAGCAATAGAATATTTCAAATATGATTATAGTATTATATTTAAATGTTGATTAATATTGCATGCTCTATCTGAAAGACAATATTAATAATTTTAGCTCAGTGTCCCTTTAATATAAAAATATATTGATTTGACAATGTTGCTGTTAATGAATTCTCTACTCCATATGTTGATGTAATGAATGGCATGGAGCATGCAATTACAATCTAATATGTTAGTTAAGGATATCCTAAAAATTATTTAATTTTCCTCTATTAAAGGGACATGAAGCTCCAAATGTGTAATTGTATACTTTTTGAAACTATGTACTACTGTTATCTGAACACTTGGGGGTCGATCCGATATAGATCGTAGTTTGCGGCGCAAGCGAGGGAATCCGCGTCGCCCGCAGTTTCAGCTCGCAACTCGAGCTATCCCATATATGTCGCCATCAGATGCTAACGTGCCGTAAGTCTGACAAACCAGCGATGTCGAGAAATCTGCGCAAGTACAAATTTCTGGCGTCGCCAGTGACTTGCGGCACGTTAGAAACTGCCAATCGGTTCAGCCAATCGGATTGAACTTGAATCTGATTGGCTGATTCAATCAGCCAATCAGATTTTTCTACCTTAATTCCGATTGGCTGATAGAATCCTATCAGCCAATCGGAATTCGGTGGACGCCATCTTGGATGACGTCATTTAAAGGAACCTCATTCGTCGGGAAGTCGTCGTGCCGGAAGGATGCTCCGCGGTGGAGGAGCGAAGAAAAAAGATTGAAGATGCCGATTTGCTTGAAGACATCGCCGATGGAAGAAGACTGTCTGCCGCTTGCTTCAAGACATCGCCCGGATGGAAGAAGACTTCACTGCCGCTTGCTGGAACACATCGCCTGGATCGGATGAGGAGTTCGGCCCGGCTGGGTGATCTTCAGGGGGGTAGTGTTAGGTTTATTTAAGGGGGGTTTGGGTTAGATTAGGGGTATGTGGGTGGTGGGTTGTAATGTTGGGGGTGGTATTGTGTTTTTTTTTGCAGGCAAAAGAGCAGTTTTCTTTGGGGCATGCCCCCACAAAAGGCCCTTTTAAGGGCTGGTAAGGTAAAAGAGCTTTGAACTTTTTTTAATTTAGAATAGGGTAGGGAATTTTTTTTATTTGGGGGGCTTTATTATTTTATTAGGGGGCTTAGAATAGGTGTAATTAGCTTAAAAATCTTGTAATCTTTTTTTTATTTTTTGTAATTTAGTGTTTGTTTTTTTTGTAATTTAGTTTAGTTTATTTAATTGTATTTTTAGATAGATATTTGTAGTTTATTTAATTTATTGATAGTGTAGGTGTATTTGTAACTTAGGTTAGGATTTATTTTACAGGTAATTGGGTAATTATTTTAACTAGGTAGCTATTAAATAGTTCATAACGATTTAATAGCTATTATACCTAGTTAAAATAATTAACAATTTACCTGTAAAATAAATATAAACCCTAACATAGCTATAATGTAATTATTAATTATATTGTAGCTATCTTAGGGTTTATTTTATAGGTAAGTATTTAGATTTAAATAGGAATATTTTAGTTTATAATATGAATTAGATTTATTTAATAAGAATTTAGTTAGGGGTGTTAGGGTTAGATAGAGTTAATATAGTCAATATAAATACTATAGTAACTATATTAACTATATTAACCCTAATATAATTAGGGTTAATATAGTTAATATATATAATGTAATAACTATATTAACTATAATATACTTAGGGTTAATATAGATAATATAGCTGGCGGTGGGGTAGGTAGATTAAATTAGGGGTTAATAATTTTAATATAGATGGCGGCGGTGTAAGGGGTTCACATTAGGGGATAGATCAGTTAGATGGTGGCGGTTTTAGGGGTTCACATTAGGGGATAGATCAGTTAGATGGTGGCGGTTTTAGGGGCTCACAGTAGGGGGTTAGTTTATGTAGATGGCGGCAGTTTAGGGGTTAAATACTTTATTAGGGATTGCGGCGGGGGATCGCGGTTGACAGGGAGATAGACATTGCGCATGCGTTAGGTGTTAGGTTTACTTTAGCAGCCAGTTTAGGGAGTTACGGGGCTCCAATAGTCAGCATAAGGCTTCTTACGGCTGCTTTTTGTGGCAAGGTGAAAATGGAGTAAGATTTCTCCATTTTCGCCACGTAAGTCCTTACGCTGTATATTGGATACCAAACTGCGCGGGTTTGGTATACCTGCCTATGGCCCAAAAAACTACGGGCGACGGCAGAAATATACGCGCGAAACTTCTAGGTTACGCCGTATATAGGATACCAAACCCGCACAAATATTGGTGTCGCCAGCTTTTGCGGGCGATGATTTTTATCGGATCGACCCCATGATTTTAACTTTTGACAAAATGCCAATTTATGCATAAAAAAACAGCCGGATAATACCAGTAATGCATTGTTTAACCTAAACCAAAATCAATATGTTTTTAGAAGAACTAAAACAATAGACTGAACCAATGTAGCTCATAAAATGTTTAAACAAAACAATAAAATCACGTTTCCAAATCATTCAATGTAAAATTTAGTTGGCATGTCCCTTAAATGACGTGATCAATTTCAAAAATTGAATCTATATTTTTAAAATCAAAACATATGCAAAAGTGTGTGAATTTTGTCAAAATGTATCCAAATAAGATTAAGCAATACACAGGGGAAGAATATTAATTGGACATTCAAAGAATCTTACACTAAAATGAAGATATCAAGAATAGATGGGATATCTTAAATTCGATAAAAATTCAGATTAGTATTACAATGTAATCCTATGTTTGTTTGTTTTTTATTCTTATTTGTAAATATTTTACTAATCCATTTTGCAGATACATATAAATATTTGAACAATGTGGATTTAGTATGTAATGTTCTGTCCATGTTTCTAAGACAAATGTCAATTAAAATGAGACATACCATACTGTGACAAGCCCAGGCTTGAGGTTCCAGCACCAACATCCAGATCTGTAATATATTAAATGAGGATTGGATATCATTAATACAAATCATGCCATGTTTAAAATCTTTAAATTATTACCAAATCAATTAAAAACTATTAATCTTTTGGTAGTCCCATGAGTTAATTGTTTCCTCAATTAAATTCATGATAAATATATCCTGTACTCTTATTTTCAATCAGTTGTGTTGTTTACTGTAGCTTTAATACATTTTTTGTGTTATTTCATTCTCATCAATTGATGGACATATGTTATTATTTATTTTGATTCTGCTAGTCTTTTTTTTATTATGTATAATATTGAAAATAAGAATACTGTATTCTTCACATATATAATAATTCACATTTCATTTTGACCAACATGTGTAAAGCAATGGCACTTACAGCAAACCCATGTTAACGTGTATGCGCAATTCTAATTTTCGGGATCATTGCGCAATGATTCCAAGCGAAATTACGCATCCGTCATTTGACCAACATGTGTAAAGCAATGCCACTTACAGCAAACCCATGTTAACGTGTATGCGCAATTCTAATTTTCGGGATCATTGCGCAATGATTCCAAGCGGAATTACGCATCCGTCATTTGACCAACATGTGTAAAGCATGTACAGCAAACCCATGTTAACGTGTATGCGCAATTCTAATTTTTGGGATCATTGCACAATGATTCCAAGCAGAATTACGCATCCGTCATTTGACCAACATGTGTAAAGCAAGCCACTTACAGCAAACCCATGTTAATGTGTATGCGCAATTCTAATTTTCGGGATCATTGCGCAATGATTCCAAGCGGAATTACACATCCGTCATTTGACCAACATGTGTAAAGCAATGCCACTTACAGCAAACCCATGTTAACGTGTATGCGCAATTCTAATTTTCGGGATCATTGCGCAATGATTCCAAGCGGAATTACGCATCCGTCATTTGACCAACATGTGTAAAGCAATGCCACTTACAGCAAACCCATGTTAACGTGTATGCGCAATTCTAATTTTCGGGATCATTGCGCAATGATTCCAAGCGGAATTACTCATCCGTCATTTGACCAACATGTGTAAAGCAATGCCGCTTACAGCAAACCCATGTTAACGTATATGCGCAATTCAATTTTCGCTCTGTGACGCATATTCTGTAGAGCGCAAGAAACATCATTCCTATTTCATGTGTCACTAATCTAAAACCAGATATCTAAACATCATATGTAGCGTATGTTGTGAGATCTATATAGTTTTAGTATCTGACTATATACACATTTATTAAAAATCTAATCAAATATTAATCTATTATATGAAGTTGGATAGTTACCTGGTTCAGATTCTCTTTCAGCTCCTCCCAGGCCACCGGACGGAGAAGCAGCTGCCCTGGCCCCCGGGTCAGGACTTTCAGATCCAGCAGCTGGGAGGGAAGAAGAGGAGGCCGAGGATGGCGAGGATCTAAATCTTTTGGGGACCCGGAGAGTGAGGAGCTCGCATAAAGTCACCTCATAAGGGAGTAGGTAGAGTTTCCGCGGGGCCTCTCTTTTGCCCCCTCTTTTACGGGCTTGTACCCACTCCCTTATGAGGTTGACTGTTTTTGTCAAGCGCAACCTCATATCTCCGAATCTCCGCATGATCTGATCCTGGCTCCTCTGGACGCCACACACCAATTGAACTGCATTGGTGATAGCCGCCCAGAGGGCCTTCTTAACAGGCGCATCTGTCGACCTCCTCTTGTTTCCAAACAGCTGGGGATAAAAGTCCTTGACGGCGTGGACCAGTGCAGCGCTTTCCTGCTTGGTAAACCTGGGAGGTTTCATGCCTGCTGGGTTGTTGAATATCTTTTGTAAAGAAATATATACTGCCTGCAGGCATTAGAGAACTGACAAAGATGGCAACGTGTAATGGACTTTTATATGGTGAAGTAAACATGAGATGCACCATGGGACAAGTTATCTGTACATCTGATTGGATAAAAGTTTGAAATATTGTTAGAATGTCTGTGAGACCATCCTGACTCAAGTTGTGTTTGTGTGATGAACTCTGATTGGCCGTTCCTTAATGTTTCATATCTTAGCAACTTCCATACACATACCTCCTGGTGGTGCTGTTACTTAATTTTTCATGTAGACTTATTTGTAACTCATGGGCCTGTCATGCGGATATGTGTGACGCAGATTTAATATCCGTGATCCGTTAAATATTAATGTTTAAATTCTCTTTAAAATCTAATACTGTCACATTATTAAATGTTGTAGACATTTTTCGGGTTAATAACGGTCTGTTTCTTTAATACAAGTACACATTTAATATTATTGTTCATAAAATCAATTTGGTGACTTATTGTGAAGTATTGACATTGCTCTATTAAATGTATTTATAATGCACATTGATTGTGTGCTATTGCGTGAGATTAGACTCTAATGTTTAAAGATGCAAATCTGGTGTTTCAAGATCCGTTTCCCACGCAACATTTCTGAATGTTCAAATTCAGGTTATAATGTCAGTAACTTGGATAATCTGTTTATAGATGTTAAACTACAGGTTTGTTTGTTATTAGTAAATAAACCTCGAGCTTGTATTTGTCTGAACTGCTCATATATGTTATTGTGCAATGGCGTCTTTATTTTTAAATAGACATTACAACCAAACAATTGTATCAAATGATCTGTAGAGATAAAAAATTGTTTAGACTTTAAAATGTAACTCAATTTATCTTTGTATTTAGATATCCTCAACAGAAGAAATTTAAATGCACATGGTTGAGCCAATCACATAAGGCATCTCTGTGCATCCACCAATCTTCATCTACTGAGCCTATCTCGATATGCTTTTCAATGAAAGTATGTCAAGATAAGAAGAGAAGTAAATACACTCTTTAAATCTCTTAAAGGGACACTATCCAAACGAATTTAGCGTTCGTGATTCAGATTGAGCATGAAATGTTAAGCAACTTTATAATTTAATCCGATTCTCAAATGTTAAGAATTATATTGTTATCTTTCTTTGCAAATCAAGAATGAGATTTTATATTACGGATAATTTTTGGTGAAAAACCTGGGTTGTCCTTGATGATTGTTGGATAAATTAATCCACCCAAAAATAAAAATTCTGTCCAGAGTACTGAAGCAAATAAATTATCAATTTAATGCCTTATTTTTAAAGTAATGATAGCAACATCACGAGGAACATTTATAATATTAGTCAATTTATAAAGTTGCTTAAAATAGAATACTCGTTAAGAATGTATAAATAATTAATTTTTTTACTGTCTCCCTTTAAGTATATTTTGAGTTCATGTCCCTTTAAGGAGACATTTCACAATAATGCTTGAAATATCATAAACCTAGGCACCTTCATTTGGCAAAATTAGTATAACATATGAGTAAAGCATATTTAGATTACCTTCTGGATTGTTTTACACACTGACTGAAATATATATTGTAATGGATGTATTTCGCAGTCTTCAGCTTAGAGGGACATTAAGCTATATGTTATTTATGCATTTTGGATAAGATTATAATATTTGAACAACTTAATATGTTTTGTTATTCGATCATTAGATTTTAATTATATATATTCTTGGATTAAATACATATCTACATAGGCTATTTTGATGCTGATTGTTGGTTGCACATAGATGCCTTATGTAATTGTCTAAGATATGTGCATTGATGTATCTTTTTCTAAGTATATTTAAAGACTGAATGTAATTCTATAGTACTTTATAAATATGTTAAAATTATTTTATGATTGTTTAAAATTCAATACACAATATATTTTGTGAATGTCCCTTTAAGGACCAAAACATTCGGAATGTTGATTTAACATTGTCGAAAGAAACTAAAGGGGAATGAAAATTATATATAGATATGTGATGTCTAACCCAAGAGGTAAGATTTAAAAAACTACATAATATTAATAACTATAGTTAAATGACCCTTTAAATGACTCCACTAGAAAATAAAATCTATTAACATGGCATCCAATAACTAGCGTGTGCAAAATATGAAGTTAACTGACCTACCATTTTTAAAATTTAAAAATATAAATTTATTAAAAGAATGTTTTTAGATACCTAAGGAAGATACAAGATCTTATAAAATAAATTTTACATTCAACAACACTGTCACTTTAATGTAAGTGAACCACTTCCCCTTCTTAAAAGTGAAACAAATAAATTTATGTTAAATTCTGACTACATATCCGAAAATATTTTAACATCTAAAAATTACACAATAAAAGCATCGATGGATTTCACTCCCCAATTCATTTAAAAAAGATAGTTGACTTTAATATTCTCTGAATCAGTGGATTTTCTAAAATTAATGCTATACATGATGCCTAATTTGATTTTATGCATGTGCTTGTCAAATAGACAACTACCAGTCATGGGAGTAAAATTGTTTTTTATTGACAGATTATATGGATATTTATTATAATCTGTTCAAAAGAGGGTATTTAATAATAAAATGTTGATTATTACCATTTAAAAAAAAAAAAGGTCTTTTAACAAAAACCAAAAAAAAATTATTCCTGGAAGTCATCAGATGAAAATCTGAAAATAAAAAAACATATTTTACAAAGTTAATACACACGTTGTAAAATATTCATAAAATACATTTACAACCATCTTGTGTCTATGCTCTAACTTTGTGCAACATTTTATCAAGATATTTATGAATTCAATTTTTGGATTAAAAACCAAAAAACCATACACCATTATATTGTGTAATAAAAATTACATTTAAATATCAGCATTTCTAATTATACATAATAATGTATATCACATTTAAATAATAAATATATATGTATGCTGAACATAAATGTAATATTTCATGTCCATTCAAATACCTCTATATCAACTATAATATGTATTCATTTGTCTGATTGTGATACCTAAATATCTAATTATGAACAAAGTATGACTAATGTATGTAAGCTACTAATATTCTACATTCTTCCTGTGATTCTTAACTATCATGCATTGGTAAACCAACCTGGATAATGCATGGTCTTTGAAAGTCAATTCTGGAGAAAACTGTTGATCTTCAATAGGTGTCTTATTCATCATTTCAAAAATAGAGGACTGAAAAACCATCTAAAAATTAAAAAATAATCTAAGTGTCTGATTGTGATACCTAAATATCTAATTATGAACAAAGTATGACTAATGTATGTAAGCTACTAATATTCTACATTCTTCCTGTGATTCTTAACTATCATGCATTGGTAAACCAACCTGGATAATGCATGGTCTTTGAAAGTCAATTCTGGAGAAAACAGTTGATCTTCAATAGGTGTCTTATTCATCATTTCAAAAATAGAGGACTGTGAAATACCATCTAAAAATGAAAAAATAATCTAAGTGTCTCCAATAGGATGCCACCACAGCCTTATTCTATCAAATAGTTGGCACTTACCATGTGAACATGTCTTTGTATGGTTTTCAAGGTCAGCAGATTTGAAAGATAATGCCAGACATGATCCCATTGGTATTCTTCAATTTCAATCTTGTCTTTTTCCACTGTCAGTCTGGGAATTCTTCACTGTCATTCTTCAAATTCTTCCCTTTCAGTCTTTACATGAAGTCATCTCCCTAATGGCATAAAAAGGTTTATTAAAATTACTACTACAAGTGTTTGAATCAGTTCTGTACCCCTCTCCCACCCCCCATTTCTGAATCAATTTCTGTCACTAGCTTACTAAGCGTGTGTAGCATCTTGTGTTATGTTCTATCAAGTGTGAAGATGAGTCATATTGAGCAGAACGAACCTCTAATGTGTGACTTTGAACCATAGTCATGCTAGAGGATAGTTATGCTAGAGGATCCCTTTCTGAGTATTTACATTTTAAGTAATGTGTAAACTAAATACTAGTTTTGAAAATGTATGCCATATGATGTATTTGTGTACAATTCATGCCAGCAACAGTCCATACATTTATACTTACCAGCTGATGTCCTCATTAAAAACCAGGTGGCAAAGATTCGCTACAGGACCCAATGACCAGAGCATCACCTATATTAATAAATCAAACACATTTTTAGCATTTGATGAACAATCCTAACATGTTTGCACAATTCTCTACTTGTCATTTCCCTAGAGTTCACATCTATTGACAATACTCCCATCTAACTTCTATTATTTACCGTCTAAAGTGGCGGTTGATGATGTCTGCTCTGACATTGAGCCCCTCGTCCCGGAATGGCCCCTCTAGAACTGGATCGTCCTCCTCATCTCTGAAGAGGTTTTGGTGCTCCTGGACGGCCTGCAGCATCCCAGCCCGCTGTGCAATATTATGCAGGACACTACAAGCTATAACGATCTTAGCCACCTTCTTTGGGTTGTACTGGAGGGCTCCTCCCGACCTGTCAAGGCACCTGAACCTCATCTTCAGGAGCCCGAACATTCGTTCAACCACAGCCCTGGTTCTCTTATGAGCCCTATTGTAGCGCTCCTCAGCCACATCAGTCGGGCTACGCAAGGGGGTAATAAGCCAAGGCCGGCTCATGTACCCAGAATCACCTATAAATTATGAACAGAACATAATTCAAACTGAATCCTCAAAATTGTATTTTGATTCCAAAAAATATTTGTGTACACGATAATCCACTAACAAATGTTTATTTTTTAAAAGAAGAATCTAGTTCAATATTATTCTCTATCTTCCCATTTCAGCTAAGACATGCTACATATGCGTATTTCGCCTAAACCAGACCTTGTGTAAAATACCAACTAAATGGTTACATTGCATTCTCTATCTGAGCATTTAAGGTAAGACATGCTACATATCTGTGTACAAAAATATGTGTGTGGCAAACAGATCAGATGTTAACAAAACAAATATGCTCAACACAATGTGCTAAAAAACATTACTCTCCTTGTTAGAATAATATACAGATGACCGCTGCCTTCCTTCAGTCTCTCCCCAGGGACTGTACAAACAATAGGCAAAACGAAATGGATGGCGCTGGTCTTGGTGTGTAGTTAATTTCTAATGATAGATAGAAATGGACTTGATGTACAAGTTAAATCCGACAAAATAATGTGCAGTATACTCACTCGTTTAGTAATGTGAGTTCAGCTTCTAAGGTGTGTCTCTCTCCAAAAGATCAAAAGGTAATTTTCAAAGGTGTTATCAGCTGGGCTGGAAATGGATTAAAAACCCCATCAGCAGTAAGGTAATAACTTTTGTTATAAATCATGTAGTAACTTACTTATCCAATATAGTAAGTCTGGCTCATCACAGGAAATAATGATTCCCAATATAAGAGATTAAAAATATTTATTTTAGCTCTACGCGTTTCAATGTTACATATCTGCATTGAACTAAAAGTTGACATTAGCGGAAAGAGACAATGACATGGTTAAATTGCATTGGCTGCTATCTTCCCATTTCAGCTAAGACATGCTACATATGCGTATTTCGCCTAAACCAGACCTTGTGTAAAATACCACCTAAATGGTTACATTGCATTCTCTATCTGAGCATTTAAGGTAAGAAATGCTACATATCTGCATTGAACTAAAAGTAGATATTAGCGGAAAGAGACAATGATATGGTTAAATTGCATTGGCTGCTTTCTTCCCATTTCAGCTAAGACATGCTACATATGCGTATTTCTCCTAAACCAGACCTTGTGTAACATACCAACTAAATGGTTACATTGCATTCTCTGAGCATTTAAGGTAAGACATGCTACATATCTGCATTGAACTAAAAGTAGACATTTGCGGAAATATAAATAAATGGTTAAATTGCATCCTATAGCTGAACATTACGCTAACATTTTAAAACTACAGTGGCAATTGTCTAACTAATTAACCATGTTGTGCACAAATACTCACCAACGAGATAACCAGGGGGCATTTGTCTTTCCTCAAACTGCCGCCACAGGGTGGACAGAGAGAGGATGGGGGCATCATGACAAGCCCCTCCAAAATTCGCACAAACATGCATAATCCTCATCTGTGCGTCACAAACATACTGCACGTTGAGGCTATGAAAATAGTTTGCCAATAGCAGCACCAGCAGCGTCTACCATGTCATCATCATCCATATTTTCAAATAGCAGAGCAAGGCGTAACAAGGTATGCAAATTGATCTGATGTGGATCACAATGGATGCTTTGGCCATGTTGTTTGGGGGATTTATAGTACAATTAGTCCAATGGTAGTGAGTTTGTAATGATTGCTAATTGTATTCACTTGTTTGTATGTGAGCAGCGTGAATGCTTTTACAGTGGGCGTTTTTTTGGTGTTTGCTGAAATGTTGTTTTCCCCCAATGAATCTCAATGTGAAAGTGTCAAATATCACACATACAGTGCATGTTTGTAATGTTTGATCATATGCGTAATCAATATTTATTAAACGCGATCTTATACTAAAAAGCACACATCCAGGCAAACATGAATGAAAGTGCATAGTTGTGTATAATGTGCATCGAATGTGATCGATCAATGTTGCTGCAACATTGTTTGTAAACGATAAAGTAACATCTGCCATCTGTAGTATTGTATATATAAGTGATTGCCAAGATGTCCATATTGTACACGTCCCATTAAAATCTGCATAATAATTCTGAACTTCCGGCTGTCATCTGTAGTATTGTATATATAAGTGATTGCCGAGATGTCAATATTGTATGCGTCCCTTTAAAATCGCAATAATAATTCAGAACTTCCCGTCTGCCATCTGTAGTATTGTATATATAAGTGATTGCCGAGCTGTCAATATTGTATGCGTGCCATTAAAATGGCACTAATACTGAAGAACTTCCGGCTGTCATCTGTAGTATTGTATATATAAGCGATTGCCGAGATGTCAATATTGTATGCGTCCCTTTAAAATCACAATAATAATTCAGAACTTCCCGTCTGCCATCTGTAGTATTGTATATATAAGTGATTGCCGAGCTGTCAATATTGTATGCGTCCCATTAAAATGGCACTAATACTGAAGAACTTCCGGCTGTCATCTGTAGTATTGTATATATAAGTGATTGCCGAGATGTCAATATTGTATGCGTCCCTTTAAAATCGCAATAATAATTCAGAACTTCCCATCTGCCATCTGTAGTATTGTATATATAAGTGATTGCCGAGCTGTCAATATTGTATGCGTCCCATTCAAATCGCACTAATACTGAATAACTTCCGGCTGTCATCTGTAGTATTGTATATATAAGTGTATGCCGAGCTGTCAATATTGTATGCGTCCCATTTAAATGGCACTAATACTGAAGAACTTCCGGCTGTCATCTGTAGTATTATATATATAAGTGATTTGCGAACTAACAATATTTATTAATTGTCCCATTAAAATCGCCCTAATAATGCTGTTCCAAACAGTTGTTTACGTATATGTTGTATTGTAGTATTGAGTGCTAAAGTTCTGAAAGGGGCGGTACAGTCGTAAAGCTGTAATGTGTATGGTTGAATCTTCTAATGACGTCATCATATTATTAACCTGCCTATGTAGTTCTGAAATCCTCATTGTGTTGTTGTATTGTGCTACATTGTTATTGTGTGCTGAATAAAATATAAATGTGTACTTTGTGGTTGCGTGATGGGTGATGCGTGTTATGTACATATACGTATATATTGTGATTGTGTCCCACATATGCTGACTTCTATATAGCGGTCTGGCATTGTTGTTCCTTCCCATAAAGTGACAGCTGTAATCTGTTGTAATGATGTTCTTCTTGTACGTAATTCCTAATGGTTTATTGAGATGGAATCATGATGTTAAAAGTACAGTAAAATCCATATGTTCTGTTTTGTGATTCCTAGAGAGAATGTAATGTGTTTTTTCCCCCATCATTTGAATTCACATGTATGAGTGAATGATAAAAGTAATGTATATGCATCCATGACTGATCATGTGTTAAGCCTATGTAGATATGCAGTTGCTGCAAGCATATGAGTTGAATAAATGAAATGCAATAATAAAGGTAAATGAGAGGTGTTTCCCATTGTGTACTGTTTGTGAATCCTGAAATGTTGTAATTATTTTTGTGTCCGTTTAAATGTGATTTTATTTTTAAAAATGTTTGTTACTAGTGATGTTGATTTGTAGTTGATGTAATGTAAAAGTATGAAACAATTTAATGCTGTTGTGAATATTCAATAAGTAAAATCCATAAGTCCACCATAGGGAAATATTCATTTCTTGATCTATTTGTCATAGCTGGGTCTAACGCAGAAAAGCATGTTTTTTTTTCCGATTTCTAGCGCTGGTATTTGGAGTTTTTTTGTCTACGCTTTTTGCGTGCGTTAGGGAAATCTGTCTGTCGCGTGCACGAGCACGTCTTCCCCATAGAAGTCAATGGAGGCTCAAAATTTTGGTAAAAAAAATTCAAAGACTGGTTTTCCTCGTAAAGTGAGTGACGTCATGGTCTTGTGTGAAAAAGTAGCTAAATCGTGTTCATTTTGTAATAAATAACTTGTTTGTGTATGCAATGTGGTGTATATTTTTTGTATGCATCGATGAGTGTATGTTTGTGATAATATTATTAGTTAGATGTAGCTATATGAGTGTGTTTTCCCGTGTGTCAATGTTAGTCAATGGCAAAATGGATTTGTGTTGTTTTTTTTCTAACACCCAAGATCTCGCAACTTTGATCCTTTCTATTTAAAAGAAACAATATTAAATCTGAAAAATAAATATAGTGTAGTGTTTGTATGAGTGTAAGTGTACTTTGTGTACTATTTGTTTTGTGATTCGTGGATGTTTATTTTGTCAGTAGATGTTAACTACTGGGTCTGAGCTGTCGGTAGAGTTTTTTGCGTTGGGTGATTTTTGAGTGTCGGTAACTAAACTCTAAATACCGGAGGGCGGTAAAAACAAACGTTAGGAGCCTCTAACGCTGGTTTTCACGGCCACCGCCAAACTCTAAATCTAGGCCTATGAGCATTATATAGAAATAGTTAGCCAGCAGTAGGACTATGACAATATTAGCTAAGGTTTTATTATTATTATTATTATTATTATTTTTTAAATCTAAAAGGACCTTACCCAAACCAAGTGTATCATGTCAGTACACCATAAATTTTATTATTATTATTATTATTATTATTATTATTTTTTTTTTTTAAATCTAAAAGGACCTTACCCAAACCAAGTGTATCATGTCAGTACACCATAAATTAAGCATGAATACTCTTAGCATGAAGATGTGCAAGCATGAAGATGTGCACCCACTAAACCCCCTAAAATAAAAAAAACTTACACTAACATAACCTAAAGTACCCATTGCCCCTAAAGGGGCATTTGTATGGGCATTGCTCTTAAAAGGGCATTCAGTTCTTTTCCAGCCCATTAAATCCCTAATCTTAAAAATAAAAAAATAAAAAAATAAATAAAAAGAAATCTAACACTAGGCCCCAAATAGGTACTCACTTTTCCTGAAGTCCAGCAGGGAAGGTCTTCTTCTAGGCGACTCCATCATCGTCTATCTCTAATCCTATTGGCTGATCTTAAAATGGCAGCCAAAAGGAATGCAAGGTACCCCAAATTGATTGCGGTACCTTGCATTCAATCTTTACTGTATGACGGACATCAGATGAAGAGGAGCCTCTGTTAAGGACTGCCACTGAGGATCCATGTTTCAGGGAAGACAACTCCACACCTTTGCTCCATGCCGCCGGTGAGGACAGCCACTGAGGATCTACAGCTCCGCACCTCCGATACACGGTGCCTTCGCTCCGGAAGAAGATAGAAGATGATGGAGCCACCTGGAAGAATCCCTTCTCTGCCGGTCTTCAGGAACGATGAGTACCTATTTGTGGGTTAATAGGGTTTTTTTTAGATTAGATTAGGGATTTAATGGGCTGGAAAATAGCTGATTGCCCTTTTAAGGGCAGTAAAAGAGCTAAATGCCCTTTTAAGGGCAATGCCCATACAAATGCCCCCTTTAGGGGGAATGGGTAGTTTAGGTTTTATTTAGTGTTAGTTTTTTTATTTTGGGAGGTTTGGTGGGTGGGTTTTTTTTACTGTTAGGGGTAATTGGTCATTTGTTTAGGTAAACAAGCTGTTTAACTTGGGGAAATGCCCTACAAAAGCCCTTTTAAGGGCTATTGGTAGTTTAGTATTATATTAGGGGGTGTTTTTATTTGGGGGAGATTTTTTATTTTTATAGGGGTATTAGTTTAGGTTTACATTCTTTATTTCAGATAGCTTTGCTTATTTTTTTCTGCAAGTTTACTTTTTTTTATTTTTTGTAATTTTAGCTTTGGGGGTTGTAGTTTTTTTTCCCATTCAACGCGTTTCACCCTTCTGGGCTTTATATATTGATATTATATATTGATAAAGCCCAGAAGGGTGAAACACGTTGAATGGGACCTGCTACACTCTACTAAACTTCATTTACTACTGTCACAAAGCTGTGTGACCCTGCAACTTTAAACTTTTCTCCTGACCCTGCAAGTTAAAATCTACCTTTGGTAACTTCAGGGAATACGGTGTTACTGCTAAACACTGACCAAAGATTTCTTCAAACCTTAAGAAGTCTGAGGGAACCCAGATGAAAACAATATTTGGGCTATAAGAAGAAAGGAAAACAAAAAAAAAGGAAAACTACATCACCAGAACGGAACATCACCCCTGACCTCTGAATCAAAGAGAAGGTCAGGTGACTTATCAGAAGCACCAGGAACAAACAGTCTGTGAATCCCTCACAGTGAAAAATATCAGCGGTTGCAACCAGGACAGATTAAGGTACCTCTACACTAATTTGCACTACGTTTTTTAAAACACGCAAACTGAACTTTAAAGACATCAAGGTATTCATCTGTTAAATTAACCATTTCCATTAACCACGATTGCTTTGGCACCTAAATCAGAATATTGGCTGTGTTTTGCCTTTTTAACTATCCAGCACACCTGAGCCAATTATATGTCCAAGGAAAGTAACTGTGTAACTTTATAACTGTATTTGTTACTGAAGAACTGTAAAGCTGTTAGGACTGATACATTTGTGCCTTTTAAATATCCAATTCACCATTTATCTTAGAAATTTGTTGCTTGCCATATGTTATCTATAGAATTAATTCCTTTATACCTGGAATTCTAGGATTATATGGTTCTAGTCTGTTTTTATAAGTGTTGTATAAGGGAGACATCCCTTTATTAATTAGGATAAACATTTGCTGTTGTTTTTATGTGTTATAAGAATTTTTAAATAAAATAGATTGTATAAAACATAAATTAGATTGGTATCATAATTTCCTAGCTTTTTTTAGAGCTGCTAAATAAACCCCCTTTTTTTTCTTCTTGGATACATTTGATAGTCACTATTTCAGCTTGCAAGAAATCTAATGAATGGCATAACCCTTTGCAGCAAATCCTTTTGAGTGCTGCTGGAAAATGACTTGGCAATGTGAATTAGTGTTGCTATACCTCTCACAGGGCACTTCCTCTTTGAGAACCTGAGAAATCTATGTGAGTCTAGCTGGTGTTCATACACTTCAGTTATTAAAGCTGTCACTTCAGATCTGATCTCACTGTCAGAATCTGGTTCAATGAGGTCAAATACTTCAGCTTCAGATTGATCACCTGAATCTGCCTGATGTAAGAAATCTGGGCCTGAGAACCAGTTGGTATGTTTTAGGTGAGCTGCCTGAATTGGTCTAGTACCATGATCTGCTGGATTCTGACTGGTGTTAATATAATGCCACTGATCTGGATTAGTAGATTTTCTAATACAAATTATTTTGTTTGAGACATATACATGAAATCTCCTACAAGTATTGTGAATATAACCTAACACAATTTTGCTATCAGTGTAATATTTAACTGCATAAAGTTCAATGTCCATTTCTTCAGTAATAAGTTCAGCTAGCTCAACTGACAAAACAGCTGCACATAATTCTAGACGTGGCACTGTATGGACTGGTCTTGGAGCTAGTTTAGATTTGCCCATAATAAAGCCTACATGAGATTGACCACTACTGTCTATGAGTCTGAGATATGCCACAGCTGCTATCGCTACAGTAGAAGCATCAGAAAAAACACGTACCTCCTTTCTCACGGTAGATGATAGTGACACCGGCACATAGGGTCTGGGAATACTGAGATCTTCAAGATGGATCAAGTCTTCTGTCCATGCTCTCCATTGAGCTTCTCTATCTGGTGAGAGTGGGGAATCCCAGTCACATTGGTCTGTTGAGAGTTCTCTGACTAAAGATTTACCTTGTATAGTGATTAGAGATGCAAACCCAAGTGGGTAATAAAGACTGTTTACTGAAGCCAGGATACCTCTCCGTGTGAAAGGTTTTATATCTTTGAACACTTGAAAAGTGAAACTGTCGGTCTGTAAGTTCCAACTTACTCCTAAGATCCTTTGGAGGGGTAGAGGATCGACACCAAGAACAAGGTCCTTTAGATCTTTAGCTCTGTCATCTTCGGGAAATGCTTCCATTACTGGACTTTTGTCGGATGGCACTTTGTGTAGCTTGAAATTTGATCCTGTGAGCATGTCCTTAGCTCTCTGAAGGAGACTGATTGCTTCAGCTTCAGTAGGCACAGATGCAAGTCCATCATCTACATAGAAATTGCTCAAGATAAACTGTTCTACATCTTCGCCATACTCACTTTTTACTTGCTTTGCTATTTGTCTTAGACCATAAATGGCTATGGCTGGAGAAGGGCTGTTTCCAAAGACATGTACCTTCATCCTGAACTCTGTAATTTCTTTGTTAAGGTCATTGTCACGAAACCAAAGAAATATCAAATAGTTACAGTGATCTTCTCTAACCATGAAACAGTAAAACATTTGTTGTACATCAGTGGTAATTGCAACTTGCTCTTTGCGGAAACGTAAAAGGACACCTAGTAGTTTATTATTTAAATCAGGCCCACTGAGGAGTGTGTCATTCAGTGAGATGCCTTCAAACTGAGCACTTGAGTCAAAAACAACTCTGATCTGTCCTGGCTTCTGAGGGTGATAGACACCAAAGATTGGTAGGTACCAACACTCCTCACCTGGTTCCAATGGTGGGGCAGGTTCTGCTTGGTCATGGTCAAATATCTTTTGCATACAGTTAACAAAATGTTCTTTCATTTCAGTTTTTTTCACAAAGGAATGCTGTAGAGCAAGTAGTCTTTTCTGGGCTTGCTCTAAGTTGTTTGGTAGTCTAAGACGAGGTGAGCAAAATGGTAGGGTTGCTACCCAGTAATTTGCTTAATCAATAAACATCTCTTTTTCAACTACATCAAGGAACATACCATCTTGAATAGACATAGCAGGTTTGTCATAGTTTGGAGTAGTAACAAACACATTATCATCTAAACTGCCACATTGTGAGTTGCAGTTCCTAAATAACACAATGAGGGGGTGTATGACTGTTGTTTACAACATTAAAAGTCTCTTTTACCTGTATATAGCTAGTGCATGGACTGAACAGAGAAGTGCAACACATTTGTCTTGAAAGAGTTCACATCTTCTGGTCTATGAGCTCCTCCTAAGCATACTTCCCCAATTATGAACCAACCTAAGTCTAAATGTTGTGCATAAGGACTGTTAAGAGGCCCATTAATCTGCTCACATACTTTGTGCACCTTCAGAATGTCTCTTCCTAACAAGATAAGTATTTGTACGTTAGGCTCAAGTGCTGGGATCTTGTCTGTTAATGATTTCAGATGAGGGAAATGCTGTGTAATCTCAGGTGTTGGAATTTCTGACCTGTCATCAGGTATCATGTCACATTCAATGAGTGTGGGGAGTTTTATGTGTGTTTTCCCATCAATAGACTGAACAGTGAAGTTGAATTCCCTACGCCCTGTTTTCTCTGTAATGCCTGATCATGTTCTTAGAGTGTAGGAAAATGTTAAACACATCAAAAAACTCTAATTTGGCTAAAGAACGGTTACTTTGATCATCTAACACTGCATACATCTTTGCAGAACAGTAAGGTTTGTTAGAGGGATATACAGTCACTAAACAAATCTTGGTATATGATCTGGGCCTTGTCCCTTTCCCGCATACCTCTGTACACTTGGATACAATAGTGGGTGGAGTAGCTCCCTCTTGCTCCCCGCCTTGCTCTCCCTTTGGTAAAGGAGTCTCTACTGCCCAGGGAGCTGGACCTGGATGCAAAGCTGAAGTATGCTGGTCACGGTTGCATTCTCTGCATCTCATGTTATTTTTGCAGTCTTTGGCAATGTGTCTGGTGGATGCACAACATCTAAAGCAGATAGAATTCTCTTTCAGGTAAGCTTTACGTTCGTCAATGTGCTTGCTTCTGAACCCACAACACTTTGACAGTGGGTGTGGTTTATTATGAATTGGACATGGACTGTCTGGTTCCATGGATTTCCTTGCAGGGCTGTTCACTTGTGGGGTTGCATTAGTAGCTGACACTTCTGTCTTTCTTATAAAGTCCACCAAAGAAAACAAGTGAGAGCGCTAGTATAAAATAAAATATAACCTTTATTTGGTATATTTAAAATAAAGTAGGACAGCACAGTGTCAAAAAGAGACAATATGGGGCACCTCTGGCTGGCAGGCTTACGCGTTTCGGCATAGCCGTAATCATAGCATACTGAAGCCAGCCACAGGTGTTCCTTATGTACATAAGTAAGAACAACCTCATTGGCTAAAAACATATTGAGAAACAACACGCCCTGAGTTTATTTTAACCCCATATATACTGGTTGTGAACAAAAGATGACAGAGCAACAAGAGGTCATGAGTCCATTTTTTGTACATATATATATTTTTCTTTCCCGGTATTAACAAATAAATGAAAAATTATACCATATTTAAATACCATTATCTGCAATGTATTTGTTTAACCTGGGCATTCTTTAACAAAAACCATGGTCTACAATCAACATGATATAAATTATGATTTAAAGGTCTAACAAATAGCAAAGAGTTATTTAACTTTCAAAAATGCTTATTTTCTGAATTTGTGATTGTATCACATACATGAGAGTAAGGGCCACTTTTTCAGGCTTCTGATAACCCATTTCACAACTATGCGTTCATGTATAACGCTTAATAGTTTAGACCCACTCTCTGTGATAAAAAAACAAAACACAAAAACAAAATAAGTAGAAAAATTACCTCTATGCAATGATGTATGAAATATACAAATATAGAGACACAATCCCCTATTTTCTAAATCCGTAGAATTACATATTATTTGGAAAAACTAAGAAGACCTATATTCTAAGAGATGGAATAATTAGTGATTATATCTCTAGATCGAAACTGTAATATGTACATATATACAAATAAGTGTAATGTTTTAGATGATTGTTTGTTTTGTATAGATAGCAGTAAGAATAATCTTGAGGAATATAATTGTAGGCATAACAAGGAATAATACATTCAATTCTATTCCCAGTAATTTATAAGATCAAACTCAGAGTTTAATCCTTTTGGGACTCTGGTTTCCATCTTAAAAATCCACAGCATCTCTCTTTTAGAGAGTGCTACTTCACGATCACCCCCTCTTCTCGGTCTAGGTACCATATCAATAGGTTGCCAAGAGAAGCAAGTCAGATCTTGTTCGTGGATTTGTGCGAAGTGATGTACTATAGGAGTAGTAGCCTTGCCCACTCTAATGGTGGACAGGTGCTTTCTAATCCTACTTCTGATGTCCCTAGTGGTGAGCCCAATGTATTGTTTTCCACATCTAGTGCAGGTAATGCAATAGATCACAAAGGTAGATGTACAATTTAGGCAGAAGTTTATATCATAAGAGATACCAGTCACAGTGGAGCAAAATTGTTCTGACACAGTCAGATATTCACATGCCCCACATCTAGAACTACCACATCTGTAGGACCCTTTGCTAGTTAACCAAGCACTTCCTTGTGAAGTGGATTTTGGTAGGACAGTTGGAGACAAGATATTTCCTAGAGTTTTATTTCGTCTATAGGAACATCTAAGTCCTCCCCTCACGCATTGTATTAGTCTGTCATCTGCCACCAGCATATTAAAATGATGTTTAATATGCTGGTGGCAGATGACAGACTAATACAATGCGTGAGGGGAGGACTTAGATGTTCCTATAGACGAAATAAAACTCTAGGAAATATCTTGTCTCCAACTGTCCTACCAAAATCCACTTCACAAGGAAGTGCTTGGTTAACTAGCAAAGGGTCCTACAGATGTGGTAGTTCTAGATGTGGGGCATGTGAATATCTGACTGTGTCAGAACAATTTTGCTCCACTGTGACTGGTATCTCTTATGATATAAACTTCTGCCTAAATTGTACATCTACCTTTGTGATCTATTGCATTACCTGCACTAGATGTGGAAAACAATACATTGGGCTCACCACTAGGGACATCAGAAGTAGGATTAGAAAGCACCTGTCCACCATTAGAGTGGGCAAGGCTACTACTCCTATAGTACATCACTTCGCACAAATCCACGAACAAGATCTGACTTGCTTCTCTTGGCAACCTATTGATATGGTACCTAGACCGAGAAGAGGGGGTGATCGTGAAGTAGCACTCTCTAAAAGAGAGATGCTGTGGATTTTTAAGATGGAAACCAGAGTCCCAAAAGGATTAAACTCTGAGTTTGATCTTATAAATTACTGGGAATAGAATTGAATGTATTATTCCTTGTTATGCCTACAATTATATTCCTCAAGATTATTCTTACTGCTATCTATACAAAACAAACAATCATCTAAAACATTACACTTATTTGTATATATGTACATATTACAGTTTCGATCTAGAGATATAATCACTAATTATTCCATCTCTTAGAATATAGGTCTTCTTAGTTTTTCCAAATAATATGTAATTCTACGGATTTAGAAAATAGGGGATTGTGTCTCTATATTTGTATATTTCATACATCATTGCATAGAGGTAATTTTTCTACTTATTTTGTTTTTGTGTTTTGTTTTTTTATCACAGAGAGTGGGTCTAAACTATTAAGCGTTATACATGAACGCATAGTTGTGAAATGGGTTATCAGAAGCCTGAAAAAGTGGCCCTTACTCTCATGTATGTGATACAATCACAAATTCAGAAAATAAGCATTTTTGAAAGTTAAATAACTCTTTGCTATTTGTTAGACCTTTAAATCATAATTTATATCATGTTGATTGTAGACCATGGTTTTTGTTAAAGAATGCCCAGGTTAAACAAATACATTGCAGATAATGGTATTTAAATATGGTATAATTTTTCATTTATTTGTTAATACCGGGAAAGAAAAATATATATATATGTACAAAAAATGGACTCATGACCTCTTGTTGCTCTGTCATCTTTTGTTCACAACCAGTATATATGGGGTTAAAATAAACTCAGGGCGTGTTGTTTCTCAATATGTTTTTAGCCAATGAGGTTGTTCTTACTTATGTACATAAGGAACACCTGTGGCTGGCTTCAGTATGCTATGATTACGGCTATGCCGAAACGCGTAAGCCTGCCAGCCAGAGGTGCCCCATATTGTCTCTTTTTGACACTGTGCAGTCCTACTTTATTTTAAATATACCAAATAAAGGTTATATTTTATTTTATACTAGCGCTCTCACTTGTTTTCTTTGGTGGACTTTATACTTTAGCCTGGAGAGCGTTAGTTCCCTGCCTCGTCCACTTCTATGCTTATCTAGGAGCAATTACTGGAACTGTCTTGGTCTGTATTATACACACGGCAACTGGGATATCCTATTACCACACATGTGAGAAGCCGGTTTGGTACGAAGGTTCCGACTACCTGAGCGGAGGATTCCTATGGTTCCAGACTGCGGTCCCGGGATTGGTGGACAACAGGTGTGACGAAAGCAGTCGAGCACTTGGATTGGAGGATTGTCCGGTAGAATTCTGGACACGCCCCCTGGTGGGCGGTAGGCCTCTGATCCTCAGAAGGAGTGAATCTGCTGAACACTCGGCAAGCGGCAAGTGAGTGTAAAGATCTATCTAACGGTTTGTGGATTACAACTGATACAGCACTGTATACGCCTCCCCCCCCCCCCCCTGGTGGGGACGAGTGTGCAAAAGCTCAGCGGTATTCTGTGATCATAAAAGGAGAAAGAGCGGAATACAGTGTGAACCGAAATACATATAACAGAGGTGAGACTGTATCATTCTATCTATATATCTGCATTTCCTGTATCACGCACCACTACCGTATTGCCTGAACTTCATTTCGACATTTGTCCACTACCTGAGACTGTTTGTTTAAATTGCTCCTGTTCTGTGCAGTACATTTGAGATGGGACGTTGTTAATTCCTGTTGGGTATTAGGTTTTCTCACTTTGTGTCTTCTGTCTTTCTTACTGACACCGTTGGTCTGTTGCTGTACCTTGTTCCTGTCTTCTCTGTATTTACTGGAACTTGGTTGCTGCATGTTGAGAATATGAAGCTTGGATCATGACTGGTCTTTGCTTGGTTGACAATAAATCTGGTGAAGAAACTGAATGGTGGAAAGGAGACATGATGGTCTTCTTTGTACTTGGAACCTTGAAAAATCCACTTTTCTTGCAGGCTATATGGCAGTTTTTCAATAATTGGTTTGATGCCTAGGTATGCCAGTCCGGGCAAATAGCCTCTTGCCTTAGCAGCATTCACCTCCAACAACATGTTACCAAGTTCTCTTAACTTTATGTTGTCTTTGTTTGAGATTTTGGGGAAGTTCTCTAGCTTCTTTAACAGTGCATTCTCAATAGCTTCAGGCCTGCCATAACATTCTTCTAGTCTCTGCCATACCATTTTAACTCCATCAATTGGGTTATGAACATGCACTGACCTGATTCTCTTAGCCTGTTGAGATTACTCTGGTCCAAGCCACTTAGTCAAAAGATCTAGCTCTTCTCTGGCTGTAAGATTAAGATCTCTGGTGACACCTTGGAATGATGTCTTCCATGCCCAGTAGTTCTCTGGTCGATCATCAAATGTTAGTAGACCTGTACTCACTAACTCTCGACGAATCAGGTGCTTTGCTAGGTCAGTAGTCTCGGAAGTTCCTAATGTGCTATTTCTGAGAGGGGATATGTGAGAGTCCATATAATGTGATGGATGTTGTGGATCAGCATAGCCTCTGCTTTCTTGAAAGTGCACCCTTGGTGTTGAGACATTTGCAGTGTCAGTCTGGAAACGAGGGTGCAAGACAGGAATACTTGGAGTGGACTGTAAATATGTTGAGTCAGGAAACTGTGGTATTATGCTGGACATAGGTTGGATAGGAGCATGCTCTGTTTTACCTTGGTCCAGAGCATGGTGCTGTACATACTCACAAGTCCTTTGTACTGAATCATGGGTAGTTATTTCTGAAAAATCTTGGAGTGGTTCCTCTTCTAGTTCAGCTGCTGCTTCATAGACTGCTGCTTCTGCAGATGCTGCAACTGCTGCCCTTTGAATCTTTAGCACATGCATATTAACTTCTAACTCTGCCTTGAGTTGCGCTGTTTCAGCTTCACACCTTGCTGTCTCTGCTTCTATATCTGCTTTGCGCCTAGCTGCCTCTGCTTCCATATCTGCATTGTGCTTAGCTGCCTCTGCTTTGCACCTTGCTGCCTCTGCTTCCATATCTGCTTTGCACCTTGCTGCCTCTGCTTCCATATCTGCTTTGTGCTTAGCTGCCTTTGCTTCTAGTGATGCTTTCTGCTTTATCATGTCTGCTTCTTTTTCAGCATAAGAAATTTGTGCCTGGGCTGCTTGCAGTTTAGCACAGGCTCTGAGTCCTGCAGAACTGGCATAGGATCTGGTCTCTAAAGTTTGCTGCATCATATCAACACTCTTATCTTGGTTCATAGTGATCAGGTTAAAGTAGCACAATATTTTAAATGCAGTTCTTGTGCAAATTATTTTACTGCCTTTCACTTTAAATTGCAGGTTTTGTATGTTTGCTTGTTATTTACTGCTTTTTACTTTAAAATGCAGCCTTGCTATTGCTTCTCACTTTACAACGCAGCTCTGTATCTTCCATTGATATAGCATGTCTTTTTACTTTACAATACAGCTCTGTATCTTACCTTGATATAGCATGCCTTTTTACTGTACTGTCCTCACTAACAGATAGCTAGACAGCTAGTTAACAAACCAGACATAAAAAGCTTTGTGTTTATTCCAAACTGATTTTACTTCTGAATATTTATTTTGTAAAACTGCAAAACAATAAGAAAAGTTGAAATTACAATATGTAGTTACACGTGGTGCTTGCAATACATACAATAATACATGTTTCTAACACAGAGAGCTTACATTTAAACCTTACAGCAAATAGCAATGCAATTCAAATATACAGTACAATGAACTCTTAGCAAACAATAAATAACTTACAGGCATATGTATATCTAGAGGCAAATATGAAGAGCTGATTTCCATGCTTCTTAAAGCTAAGATGGCTGCTGAGAAACTAAAAGTAAATCTTTTTATTAACAAACTTTATTAACACTTCCTGTTTTATTCTTGAGAGGAACCAAGCTGTAATTGCAACATGAAACCACCAGATGTCATCAACATAATAAGCATATAACAGACAGACCATTTGTGTAACCAACAATCTTTACATGAGCTATTTCTGCAACCCTTATTTAGATGGGCCATTGTTAATTCCTGATATTAGCAGCAAACTCCCATTGCAAATGGGAACATATATATAGACATTCAGCAATGTTCTTACATATATCTTTGTGTATTTTAGCAGGTAAAAAAACTCCTACTTTGACCACAATCTACCAGAAGAATCTTTATTTGAATTTGCTAATTAGTTTTGCCTGTATAATGGTGTATAAAAAACTGGATATTTCCCTGATGAGTAGAATATTGGATGTACAATAAAATATTGTTTGCATCATTCAGCATTGGAAACAAGGGAATGTAAATTGTACTTGTAATTAGCTAGCAAGTGACATCTCCATCTACAATTGCTTACATCAGCCAATTTATTTATCCACCCTCCTAATTAAATCACACAAAGTTAAACATTGAACATGCTAAAACATAATAAAAACATTTATATTAAGTGCTACTTTGGGAGCTGGGACATCTTTTGCTTCCTGAACCTACACCCAACAATGGCCTCGCTTCCATTGAGTTGTAATTCAGTTTGCGTGCACTCGCAAACCGTTAAATATGCTGTCGAAAGCAATATCGTTTAACAACTGTTTCCAATGGCGCCTTCTACCTCAATATCGGCAGCCGGACTTTGGCTGCCAAAAAGATCTTCGCGTCCCATAGAAAGTAATAGAAGCCGTTAATCAATAAATTATCCCAGGTTTCCAATGAAAGTGCTAACCGTTAATACACTTCGGAGGCTGTCGATACATTGAGACATATTACCCCCAGCTCAACTAGGTGTAAAGGAGGAAAAAGAGCTTTTTTGAGGCCTGTTTCTCATTGAAATTGCAAATCACAAAAAAAGTGTTTCAATGTACAAATAACATTATATATGCTACATTTATTGGTCCTATGTATAGGAATATTTGCACCCATGTTGTCATAGAAATATCAATATGTATGTACATATAAAAATATATGCAAGCACCACAATTATGGAGCAACCTCCCGCACACTTTCAAACCTTCCCCATGCCTAATATCCTTTAAGAGATCCCTCTCTACATATCTCAAAACAGAATGCACCTGTCATTGTTGAGCTGTTAATTTTTAGCAGATAAACAGCTATTAGAATAATATTAAGATATATGTTCAAATTTGGATTAGAAAAATGGATGCATATTTATGAGATGAAAATCGCACTTAAAAAAGTGCTTTAGTGCAAAAATTAGATATGATATATCTTGGGTGGAAATTAATTAATATTAATTAATTCTTGCGGCGGGATTTTGACTTTGGAGGAGAGGTACTTAGGGGGGCAGTGTGGCATCTTGTGCGATGCCCACCATCTGAATGTGAGGCTAATAACCGGGATTCAGGGTCCTGCAGGGAGATGACAGAGGATGCAAGGGAGGATGGAGTTTGGGGCCTATCCGCGAGCCTCTCCACTGCCTCTGCCAGGCGGACGAGTGAGGCATTATGGATGTCCATTTGGCTCTGTATCCTTCTCAAATCCTGCTGCTGCTGGAGCCTGGACAGCCTAAGCTCTCTATGTATGAGCCTCAGTAGATCATCCTGCTGGGACTGTGCCGGACCCTGTTGTACAGTTGGTGTCTCAGGAACTAATAATTGGCTGGTTCCAGGGCTGTCTCTCCGTATTGGTGACTGTGAGGTTGTCTGTGATGGCACTGTTGGCAATACATTGGTGGGTGCAGTGGGTGGTGGTGTGGATTCCTGTTGTGCCATAGGAGTGGGAGGCATATAGTACAGATGATGCAGATCTGTATGCTGCTGTGGTGGGTGCATCATCTGCTGCTGAGGATAATGATGTTGTGGTGGGTGCATCATCTGCTGCTGAGGAGGATGTTGTGGGGGGTGCATCATCTGCTGCTGAGGAGGATGTTGTGGGGGGTGCATCATCTGCTGCTGAGGAGGATGTTGTGAGGGGTGCATCATCTGCTGCGGTGGGTGCAGCTGTGGGGGCTGTGCCATTTGTTGCTGCAAAGTATGCATGAACTGCCATTGTTGAGGAGGATGAGTCTGCTGGGGTTCAGAACCCAAAACATGAAATGTTGTCTCCGAGGTAGATGGAGAAGGGCATGATACATCCTCCACCTCATATGCCCTAGGCTGCTGCATATCATCTTCTAAGAGGCTGATATAGGAGGTAGTGTCACCATAGATATCCTCATCCTCCTCAGTGAATGTAGGAACATCCTGCTGTGGTGTTGATGCAGCTTCATACTCCTCCTGTTCGGAACCTACAAATAAATATACGGTATGTTTACATTATCTATCTAATTGAATATATTACTTTGTAGCATAACAATACAGACTATTATATTCCATATTTATGTGTATATATGTACACACACACATACACACACACACATACACACACATACACACACACACACACACATACACACACACACACACACACACACATACATACACACACATACACACACACACACACATACACACACATATAGTGTGTTTGGGATAAAATCCAAGCATATATGACCATAACTGATGAATCTTTATAGACTGTGTCTTAAAGGAACATTGTTAAAGGGACACTGTACCCAAATATTTTCTTGTGTGCTTCAGATAGAGCATGCAATTTTAATCAACTTTTGGATTTACTCCTATTTTCAAATGTTCGTTATTCTCTTGGTATCTTTATTTGAAATGCAAGAATGTAAGTTTAGATGGCGGCCCATTTTTGGTGAACAACCTAGGTTGTCCTTGCTGATTGGTGGATAAATGCATCCACCAATCAAAAACTGCTGTCCAGAGTACTGAACCTAGAAAAAAGCTTAGATGCCTTCTTTTTCATATAAAATTGATAATAGTAGTAAATTAGAAAGTTGCTTAAAATTGCATGCTGTATCTGATTCACAAAATAATAAATTTGGGTACAGTGTCCCTTTAAGGACAATGACACATGATTTATATGAAATGCTTAATATTCTTGGATATTATATAATCAATATTCTTGCTTGTCGGAGCAGATATACAATACAGAGTGCTTGCTGAACATATTAAATACAACTATGTAAATTTAGATTCATAGCTAAACACAGATGGGTATTTATGATATACAACATATATACATCACATATATGGTTATATTTAATATTGAATATTCACCTTCATACACCTCTTCAGGTGGTACAGAGGTGTCCATTGTCCCCTTACATCCGTGAACAGATTCATCCGAGATGACATTGGACAGCATCTCCTCCCATGACCTTAGGTGTATTCTCTTGCTAGGACCACCACCTGTCCCACATGCATATTTGGCCTGCTGTGCCAGCTTAGCTTTGGTTTCCCTCCTGCAGTCATGATAGCAGTGTTTAATGCTGGCAGTAGAACGATTACATTCTAAGCAGCTGACTGCCACTCGAATCTCCTCCCACAGCTTATTCCGGACACCCGGCCTCAGGTTAGGGTTCTCCAGCTGAGCTGCCCTCTCCAAGTAGGCCTCAACAAGAGCCTCCTTCTCCTCCTCAGAGTACCTCTCCTCTCTTAGCCTGCCCTTCACACCTGAAGGGCCAGCAGACACAGACTCTCCCTCCTGTGACTGGGGACCAGCCCTCTCTACCTCTTCTTTTTGTGCCTAGCTGAGGCTGACTCCTCCTCACTCCTCCCACCTCCACTCCTCTTCCACCCTCTCTCCTTCCCTCCTCTGCCAGGGTTTGAGGAAGGACAAATCCTCCACCCAAACCTCGGCCCCTAATCCTGCCCATACTACTCCCTACTTCCCCCCTCCCCCTCCCTCTATCCACCCTCTCCACTGCCCTCCCCCTAGCCACCCCCTTCCCAACTCCACTAGGCCTATCCATCCCTTTTTTCCTTCCTCCCTAACTCTAACCTAACACTAAAGTCCCTAGCTTACCTAACTACACTAATTCACCTAACTAAACCTTAAATTAAATATCCCCAAAACTAACTACCTAACCTATCTAGACCCTAACTATCTCTATTCTATATCCCTCAAAATAAAAATAAAATGTGGGGGTGAAAATAAACAAAGGGATGTAAATGAAAAAGGAAAAACTAAAGAGGATTATAAAAAAATTATAGAAAAATAATAAGGGATGCAAATGAAGAAAGGGGTGGGCTATATAGTCAAATGAAACAAAAAATATGGGATGTAAAAAAAAAAATAGGATGGGCAAAATGTATATAAAAAAAAAAAGTTATATAGTGAGGAAGGGAAGGGTAGTCAAAGGGGGGATGGGAAGTGGAATAAGGGGATTAATGAAAGGAGTAATAAAGGAAGATGGGGATATGGGGGTTAATGAAATAAAAAAAAATGTGAATGTGTTTGTATCAAATAAAAGTGTGTGTGTGTGTGTGTGTGTGTGTTTGTGTGTATGAACTAATGTGTGTTAATTAACTAATGTATGGATGTGTGTGTGTGTTCCTAATATTATATGAGGCCTACAATAAGAATATATGAAAATAAAATATCAAACTCTCCACTAACTCTCAAACAACTCTCAAAAACCCAAAACTCCTACCAACGCAACTAGCTCCTGTGTCTTTCTGTCTAGAGGCGATCACAGGTAAAGAGCGCAGGCGCAAACCATTATTCTTATAGACAGAGGTCGGGTTACCATGGCAATGCACTTGTTATGGCGCGCTTTTCGACAAATCCGACATCGGTTGGCAACGCAAACTTACGTACGTCCGAAAAAAGCGACTGCGCGCAACACGCTAATCTTTTCAATGGAAACCTGGTACTAAAATGGAGCCATAAATTACTTTTAGCTGTCGTCCGCTTCGTTAGCTTACGGCTCCATTTTTAATGACTCAATGGAAGCGAGGCCAATGTTAGTAATTTTTTTACTCCAAGATATGATTAAGATGTAATAAATAATGACAAAATTTGAAGAACATGTGTAGAAGGTATTATACCATGCTCAAATTGCACCCATAATACATTGAGGCCAAAATACACCTCTGGTTTTAATGCATTACACACTAGTAAGATGTAGCCTTCTCTGGCATCTGAGGGCAATGACCAATTTTCTGCAACAATGATGCTGTGGCCCCTTTCTGACTGGTGCGATTGGGTTTTCATTCCCACTAAGAACAAAACCCTAAAAATACTTCTACCATAGAATCATATCCCAGGGTTAGGGTAAGGGATCTGGAGAGGAAGTATTTAACTAGGTCAACCTAAACAATAAAACTTCTCATTTTCAGTTCTAACCTACAAGACTTAAGTAAGAGATAGGAACAATTTCACAAGCAGAATTAAAAGTAAAAGAGGTTAGGGTGAAATTGCTTGCTGCAGTGTAAACCGTTGTGTAGTCCTGGAACAAAAACTATATGCTTTCTAAATTTAACAGTGTTGATATGTTGTTAGCTTTAAGAAATATTAATTTGTTATGGAAGTTCAGGCACATTAAGATGATAGTTTTGATAAGGTCTAATGGGTAAATGTATTAAATGTTGGGTGGACATGACCCACTGTAGCGGATCATGTCCGCCTGACATTGCTAAATGCCGACAGCATTTTCTGGTGAAATGCTTGTACAAATCCGCCCCCTGCACATTCACATCCAATCGGCTGCCCAATCATCCCGATCGTATCCAATCGGGATGATTGCAGTCCGCCACCTCAGAGGAGCCCGAAACATCGGGCGGAGCAAGCAGCATGGGCTGCTTGATAAATCTCCCCTATATGTCAACATTGAGGTGAATTTGATCAAATCTATGGCTAACAAATTGGCATGGTATATATGAATATTAATGGGCTAATCAAAGTTTGCACATCTTAAAATAATGTTTTTTTTGCATTCAATAATTGTAAGAGTCTGCCACACTACTGCTGTGTCTGTTCAAAAAATAATTCAAAATAACTTTGTCAGAAGGACCAAACCAAGTTCTCTTGAACTAAGCAAGAGGCAGGAAATGTGTCTTCTGTTTGCCACATTTCATCTTTTGTAATCAATTGCAGGAGCAAAACAATTGGAGGAAAGATATCAACTAATTTTAACTGTTTGGGGAGTTACCTTTGCATCTATGACAAAAGCATGAAGTCATATGCTTCTGTAGTACTACCAGGCAACTTTGCAGTTTACCTTTTTTAGCATTTGTCTCCTGTTTGCCCCACTTCTGGAAATGTATATATTCTTGTGGAGAGACCACATGCTGGCTGGGTTGGATCTTCTGAAGACTCATGAAATCTGCCTGAAAGGATTCAAATGGACTGGAATATGAATTGCAGATATTTGATTTTTGAAATTCTAAACTGTGCCCCAAATTTGTCCAATTTACAACTTGGATGCAAAAAAATGTGTCTTAAAAAGTATCTGTATCTTTTTACCCAGAAGGGAAACCATTACCTTCTAAGAGATATGAATTCTCTAAGATAGGATTAGGGCATTACAGTTGTGTTGGGAAAGGAAGCTAAATTAAAATGGTCTTGTGAAATTAAGCAAATTCAATTTAATCCTACATCTCTGCCACCAAACCAAGTACCACCATACAATGCCCTAAACCAGGACAATGTATCTTGGAGAACTTTGATTATAGAAAGTATAAATTGTGTTTTCCAGATCACTGGCACTTTCAGTGAAACTGTATTTTTTGCAATCTTCAGCAATTATACATTGCCAATAGTTGTTGCAAGTCATATTTTTTAAAATTATTTCTCTCACACTGTTTTGGGCTAGTGTATTGAGTCAGTCTGTCTATGCTCTTGGTGTGATTATGATTTCTGCTGACACTTTTGATATCTCTATGGATCAGAATATCTAGGTATGATCAGACCCTGACTTATCATTGGTCATACCAGGCAATTAATACCTAGTAATTACCCACACTGTGCACACACTACTGCTGTGAGCCTGTGGCTCTTTCCCCTCAAATATTTCTAAACAGCCAGGAACCCAGCAGTGTCAGATCATGAGTGGGTGGCCTCTTTTGGTAGCTGACCAGCCCTATATATCCCTCCATGGTATCAGCACTGAAATATTTCCTAATGTTGTGGCCTCAGGCCGGTGATATCACAAGTGACACACCATGCTGTTTAGCCTGTATAAACTGATAGTTACAGTATTCTGCCTGTTTCCTGCCATCATCAAGATCCCCCTAAAGATTTTCTGCTTAAATATGACTACCCAGTTCTGATCAGCAGGAACACAGAGAAAAATCCCCAAAAGTGAGGGAATATCTGATTGTTATATATAAATATTATTTTTAGGAAGTTTGTCAAAAACTGTTAGTGGGATGTATTTTAACATGTGCTATAATGCGCCTTGTATATGTGGGATGTTGGTTATGTTATGTAATTTGTGTTGTATATATTGGGCAATACTTCTGTCTGTGTGTAAATCACTGACTAGAATGCTCCCTATGTGCTATATCTCACTTTATATGTACAACTAGTTGTATATTGCATCCTGAGTGTGTGAGTTATGTCCTATGTGCTGTTTCTTTCATGTGTGTGGCTACATGCTATATACTATCCCCAATTCTGGCTAGCTATTATACACTCACACTAGATATGTGCATGATCGAAAAATTCGTTTTGGTTCAGATCGATTCTGAGTTTTTCTAATTTTGTTTCGGATCGATTCGAATTCGGAAAACTTTGAATTAATTTGTTTCGGATTCGTTTCGGATTCATTCGGATTCGAAAAAATTTGGCTGGATTCAGTTCAGTTTGGAAATTCGGAATTTTGGTATGTGTGCTGTGTATTAGACTAGTATTATGTACTGTATATTAGGTGTAACCCATAGCAGAGTGATATAACCTAATATACTGTACAATACTAGTGTAATCCATGGCCATCCGAATTTACCGAATAAATCCGAACTATATATATATATATATATATACATACAGTACATACACATACATATTTAGACATGTTTATGTATGTATGTAAATGTTAAAGCCCGTTGCATGCCTTTTTTTTTATATCTGAGACCTCATATCTTTGTGCCCTTATAACTTACTTTTTTGTGCAATATTTTTTTTAAAATATTTTTTATTAGATAGTGTTATTATGAGTGTAAACATACTTTGTAATGTATTTTTGATGTGTTTTGTGACACTTTTTTTGTTTTGCCAAACGGTTAACCAAAGATAAAGGATGCTCTTATTACCTAGGAAGCTTACCAAAAGAATATAGATCACTGAAAATATTAACTATATATATATATATATATATATATATATATATATATATATATATATACTGTATATATACTGTATATAACCAAATCCACAATGACCTGAGAGAAACACTCTGCCAAGGATACAGGGGGAGCCCCAAATTATGTAGCAGATTATTTTGACTACGAAAGCAAGCAAAAGAGAAGTACAGTTTTGGCCACATTAAAAGTAAATAATTTTTTTAGGCTTTGTTAGGCTTCTGTTGCACTCCGTATCTAGCATGGGTGGAGCCCACAGACAAATTGTTTGGTGGTTTTGAAGATTACTCCAGTTAAAGTTTAGAATAGGAGGTAAAACCAGGATGACTGCTGTGCCTCTAGTTCCTCCTTGTTTCCACCTGTTCTTACCATTGACAATCTTAGAGGATCACAGACGCTTATTGTTGATGTGCCATTAGTGTGTCATGGTTTAGATTTAGTTTAATTTTAATATGAATTTTGCTTGTTTTTCTAGTTGCTTGGTTGGGCTGAAGGACACTCTTTGTGAGAGAAGTTGCATTCACTTAATATCCTATGATGTTTATTATTTTGGATTTTGCAATTCATTTGATTTGATTATAAAATGTCCAATCTTATGAAAGAGTGACAGCACCACTTAAAATCCAAAACAAAAGAAAAAATACATTTTATTGCAGAGATTGTCCCATTAAAAATAAAGCAATGTTTCGGACTATGTTGTTCTTGGTCATGCTGATTTACAACACACACTTGTCTGGTTAAATATACTTCACAGCTGTGCAAAGCCTATTACTGAGCAACATCACATCTGTTCTTAACTCATAATGATTAACTCTTAGTTAATCCCTTGTTAAAAGGTGATTGCTTCTTTTAAACTATTGTCTACTGGCAGGATGTGTTATAGCATGGATCATGTACATACACACACACAATACACAGAAATTGCCCCAAAATGGAGGATTGTGAAAAAAGAAGCTATTGAACTCAAAAAATAAATTCTTAAACAAGGACTATAAGCTACACATCGTGGAAACAGCCTATCTAGAAGCAAAATAAATGAACAGAGAAGCAGCATTATCCCTAAAATCATCTTACTCTCAACTAGGGTGACTGCCAAAGGACAAGGTGCTTTGCTTTAACTTTACGCATTTCTCCCAGTCCTTGGCCGGGCTTTCTCAAGATTCCTCCTCTTGCCGTCCATTGCCGTCCTTCTCTTTTACAAGTAAAAAGTGTTTTGGAATAAGAAATAGTTACATAAAGTATCAACCTTAGCAAATCATAAAAAAAAAATCGATTTGTGCACTATTATAATAATTTACTTCACCCAATATACTCAGTAATCACTTGTATATCTGTCTGAGGAGGAATCAAGGTATAAAGGCTCACAACATTCAATGTAAATAGGATACACAAGTCAGTTGTTTCCAACTTTGAAAAATTGTATCTCTAAGATCAGATTTCTGTTTTATTACTAAAGGATTTAGAATTTTATCCAGACAAATTATGTTGAAAACAAAAAACATAAACAAATAAGAGTCATTTCATTCAACAATAGGTCTGCACAGGGGGTGGTAAAGATTTTTATGAATTTGTGGCAGTGTGTAAAAAACTGGTGTAGTGGGTTTATTAGTCAATTAATAATTAAGATGATCCTTATATGATTTTCAATTTCAAAGCCTTTTTAACCTCTGATCTAGCCTCCTTTATAATAATGTCTAATAATTGATATACCCCAACATCAGACAGTTGTACTAAAACTTCTTCAATGTAATATTATCTGTCAAACACAACAACCACTTACCTGTACATGCATCTTTGTTGATAATCTGTTTATTCTCCTTTAGAGAGTTAATTTAACTGCCCTTTGCTATTTTTAAGTAAGCTTGCAAACACTTTTGTTAAATTAGTGTTTTTTTAATATCATGCTAAGGGATCTATATCTCTCTGAACAAGTTTAAAAAAAAACGTTCTATACCCAAGTTCACATCAGTGGGCAAAAACTTACATTACCCTAAGCTTCCTGTGCCTACGGATAAATTACATATCCACTACAATGTAAACATCAATCAAGGCAGACACACAAACCACAATTAGGACAGATTAGCTATGGCAAACATACATTGGCATCTGCTACCTGCTCCTGGGCTCTCTACAGGAATGTATATTGATTTATTATTGATACTATATAGGGTTTTGTTATATTCCTAAGAGCTTACACTATAATACCCAGCTTTTTAAAATAATTACCCCATGTGGACACATGAGAATAGATAAATCCACCACTTATTCAACCTTATCTGGTCACAATAATAGTCACACAATCATACTGAAATACAGGTATATTTTTGTTTAGCGACGCGTGGTAATGGGCATAATTGACAGGTTTATTTGTCTGCCCTAATTGTGGGGCAGACACCCAGGCCACTACCATAATTAATGTTAACCAAAACCTGTCCCAGGTGCTATTATGCAAATTACTTGTTACCCCTCTACAATTGAGTAGAGACTTCCACCCACTATATTTAGTGCTATTAGACCTAGCCCCACTGACCTTCCTACTCCCACAAGGCATCTACTCCCAACAAAATGTTTTCCTAATATTTAAAAGACTCCCATGACAATATCTCCTAAATCACAAAGGAATATTTATGATTCCACTATACGATACTCCTACCACCCACAGAATACTCCAAAATACCGTCATCTATCTTCAGCATTTTCTAGTTCCTTATAATTCTCTCACTTTTATCTTTTATTTCAGCTCATTTGGTTCCTCAGATAGTATTTTAGAATTGGTAAATAATGTTACAGATATAGCTTCATACTTTTATTGATTTTGAAGCCTTGTTAATTTTCATAGTTCATAATATCACCCAGACAATAATTTTGCTATTTAGTGATATTGTGAGCAACAATACCAACCCAGCAGCTTATACTGGCAATGGATGCAAGCTAGGTTAATTTTTTGTACAGCAGAGAGTACTGCAATGCATTGCTTTGTAGGATCTAAACCACATGCTATTTATATCACTTTACTTATACTTGTTTTTGTTTTAAATCTTACTTTTCTCTATTTTTCTCCTTTCTATCTCCCTTCATAGTTTGGGTTTAACACTTTTCTCTGCATAGAATATCTATAACTCTAAGCAGTCATTGTACGGCATTGCTTCTCTAAAATAATGAATTGAATGTGCTGTACTGCATGAATACATAAAACAAAAATATAATTTTCCTGCAGAGCTCACCTAAAATGTATTCCCTGTGTTTTCATTCAGCTAGCTTAATAATTTGTAATAGTTGAATAAATACTATAATAACTGAGTAAGCTAATAATTGTGCAACTGCTGAGTCATATGTTAAATTAACATACATCTTAATTACAGCAGAAGGAGCTATTGATTCAAGTTATTTCAGATTATACTTTTAACATTGGTAATTTCACACTACTTTATATTTTCAATTACCTTCCAAATTACTATGAATTTTAAATAGTTTCAATGGCTGAAATTACTTCTGTTTCACAGAAAGTAGGGCCATTTGTATTTAAATACTCTTTAAACAAGCAATCAAAGGTAATTAAATGAGATATCCTTCAGTGCTTACTGTCTATTAGTCATTGAAGACCACAGAGGACATTTTTGTTACATTTCAGGTACAGGTTTTTGTAATATTAGCTTACTTATTTAATCTACATGTCAATCCTTGGGAATCATTTCTTTGTGATCTCCAAGAATTCAAGTATTAATTAACAACCTTCAAATATCTAGAATTAAGGATACGTTTTGTAAATCTTTCTCAAATTGGGTTCTTTTGATCTGTGTTGTGTTGTGTTTAGAAAGTAGATAAGCATTTTCCATTTTTCAATTTCTCAGACGACCTCCAAATTCTATTCCAATCTTACAAATTATACTTGCAGATTGCTCAATTATCATATTTTGCTGTCTCAAATCATGTCAATAGGTCTATAAAAAACCAGTTATCAGAAAACATTTTTAAACATTATGGGGCTCAAAGAGGTATTTACCTTCATTACTGAACAAATTAATCATCACAAATGTGGGAGTATGATCTCCTGTATCAATTAACCAATTACAACATATTTGCCATCGGCATATGAACTGCTCAGCAACAGCTGACCTATATATATGCTGATCCCACCACAGGTGTCTTTAGACAAACAACTTGATTGAAGGGGAATTGTGTCATATTGTTTTGTACTTCGTATTTTCTATTTCACATCTATTTTTTTTTATTTTTTTTTAACAGTGAAAATGCTTCTTCTGCCTTCAAAATCTTATTCCTTGATCTTTTCAGGAATGCATAAAATCCACTTTTAAATATGAAATGTCCACGTACTGACTAATTATTTGGCCTATATTTTATTGGGGTTCAAAGTTACCTTCTCTTGTTTTCAAGCTTGATGGTTGAATAGATATAAACTATTACTTTATTTGATCTTTGTCTGAAATACACACAGTTACCTCTTCTATACTGTAATATTTTACTAGAAAAAGTTTGTGTAATAGATATATCTTTTTTACTGTTTTCCAGGATACGTTGCTACTCCACACAGTATTTATTTTACAATGATGTATAATAATAATCTATGATAGTTATAAGGCAATGGAAATTAATTATTGGAGCCACTCTTTCTAAATAACTAAATGTGCAAATATACGGCTAGATTTGGAGTTTTGTCGGTAACGACCCGAAAAACTAACGCCGGCTTTTTTCTGGCCGCACCATAAAAATAACTCTGGTATTGAGAGTCCACATAAAGGCTGCGTTAGGCTCCAAAAAAGGAGCGTAGAGCATTTTTAACGCAGCTTCAACTCTCAATACCAGAGTTGCTTACGCAAGCGGCCAGCCTCAAAAACGTGCTCGTGCACGATTCTCCCATAGGAAACAATGGGGCTGTTTGAGCTGAAAAAAACCCTAACACCTGCAAAAAAACCGAGTTCAGCTCCTAACGCAGCCCCATTGTTTGCTATGGGGAAACACTTCCTACGTCTGCACCTAAAACTTTAACATGTACCCCGAGTCTAAACACCCCTAGCCTTACACTTATTAACCCCTAATCTGCCACCCCCGCTATCGCTGACCCCTGCATATTATTATTAACCCCTAATCTGCCGCTCCGTAAACCACCGCTACTTACATTATCCTTATGTACCCCTAATCTGCTGCCCTAACATCGCCGACCCCTATATTATATTTATTAACCCCTAATCTGCCCCCCACAACGTCGCCTCCACCTAACTACACTTATTAACCCCTAATCTGCCGACTGGACCTGAGCGCTACTATAATAAAGTTATTAACCCCTAATCCGCCTCACTAACCCTATAATAAATAGTATTAACCCCTAATCTGCCCTCCCTAACATCGCCGACACCTAACTTCAATTATTAACCCCTAATCTGCCGACCCAATCTCGTCGCTATTCTAATAAATGTATTAACCCCTAAAGCTAAGTCTAACCCTAACACTAACACCCCCCTAAATTAAATATAAATTTAATCTAACGAAATTAATTAACTCTTATTAAAAAAATTATTCCTATTTAAAGCTAAATACTTACCTGTAAAATAAATCCTAATATAGCTACAATATAAATTATAATTACATTGTAGCTATTTTAGGATTAATATTTATTTTACAGGTAACTTTGTAATTATTTTAACCAGGTACAATAGCTATTAAATAGTTAAGAACTATTTAATAGCTAAAATAGTTAAAATAATTACAAATTTACCTGTAAAAGAAATCCTAACCTAAGTTACAATTAAACCTAACACTATACTATCAATAAATTAATTAAATAAACTTCCTACAAATAAATACAATTAAATAAACTTGCTAAAGTACAAAAAATAAAAAAGAACTAAGTTACAAAAAATAAAAAAATATTTACAAACATAAGAAAAATATTACAACAATTTTAAACTAATTACACCTACTCTAAGCCCCCTAATAAAATAACAAAGCCCCCCCAAAATAAAAAAATGCCCTACCCTATTCTAAATAACTAAAGTTCAAAGTTCTTTTACCTTACCAGCCCTGAACAGGGCCCTTTGCGGGGCATGCCCCAAAGAATTCAGCTCTTTTGCCTGTAAAAAAAAACATACAATACCCCCCCCCAACATTACAACCCACCACCCACATACCCCTAATCTAACCCAAATCCCCCTTAAATAAACCTAACACTAAGCCCCTGAAGATCTTCCTACCTTGTCTTCACCTCACCGGGTTCAACGATCTGTCCAGAAGAGCTCCTCCGATGTCCTGATCCAAGCCCAAGCGGGGGGCAGAAGAGGTCCATGATCCGGCTGAAGTCTTCATCCAAGCGGGAGCTGAAGAGGTCCATGATCCGGATGAAGTCTTCATCCAAGCGGGAGCTGAAGAGGTCCATGATCCGGATGAAGTCTTCATCCAAGCGGGAGCTGAAGAGGTCCATGATCCGGATGAAGTCTTCATCCAAGCGGGAGCTGAAGAGGTCCATGATCCGGATGAAGTCTTCTATCAACGGCATCTTCAATCTTCTTTCTTCCGGATCCATCTTGCAGACCTCCGACGCGGAACATCCTGCTGGCCCGACGGACTAACGACGAATGACGGTTCCTTTAAGGGACGTCATCCAAGATGGCGTCCCTCGAATTCCGATTGGCTGATAGGATTCTATCAGCCAATCGGAATTAAGGTAGGAAAATTCTGATTGGCTGATGGAATCAGCCAATCAGATTCAAGTTCAATCCGATTGGCTGATTCAATCAGCCAATCAGATTGAGCTCGCAATCTATTGGCTGTTCCGATCAGCCAATAGAATGCAAGCTCAATCTGATTGGCTGATTGGATCAGCCAATTGGATTGAAATTGATTCTGATTGGCTGATTCCATCAGCCAATCAGAATTTTCCTACCTTAATTCCGATTGGCTGATAGAATCCTATCAGCCAATCGGAATTCGAGGGACGCCATCTTGGATGACGTCCCTTAAAGGAACCGTCATTCGTCGTTAGTCCATCGGGCCAGCAGGATGTTCCATGTCGGATGGCTGCAAGATGGATCCGGAAGAAAGATCAGCCAATAGAATGCGAGCTCAATCTGATTGGCTGATTGGATCAGCCAATTGGATTGAAATTGATTCTGATTGGCTGATTCCATCAGCCAATCAGAATTTTCCTACCTTAATTCCGATTGGCTGATAGAATCCTATCAGCCAATCGGAATTCGAGGGACGCCATCTTGGATGACGTCCCTTAAAGGAACCGTCATTCGTCGTTAGTCCATCGGGCCAGCAGGATGTTCCATGTCGGATGGCTGCAAGATGGATCCGGAAGAAAGAAGATTGAAGATGCCGTTGATAGAAGACTTCATCCGGATCATGGACCTCTTCAGCTCCCGCTTGGATGAAGACTTCAGCCGGATCATGGACCTCTTCAGCCCTCCGCTTGGGCTTGGATCAGGACATCGGAGGAGCTCTTCTGGACAGATCGTTGAACCCGGTGAGGTGAAGACAAGGTAGGAAGATCTTCAGGGGCTTAGTGTTAGGTTTATTTAAGGGGAGTTTGGGTTAGATTAGGGGTATGTGGGTGGTGGGTTGTAATGTTGAAGGGCTTGGGTATTGTATTTTTATTTTTTACAGGCAAAAGAGCTGAACTTCTTGGGGCATGCCCCGCAAAGGGCCCTGTTCAGGGCTGGCAAGGTAAAAGAGCTTTGAACTTTAGTTATTTAGAATAGGGTAGGGCATTTTTTTATTTTGGGGTGCTTTGTTATTTTATTAGGGGTCTTAGAGTAGGTGTAATTAGTTTAAAATTGTTGTAATATTTTTCTTATGTTTGTAAATATTTTTTTATTTTTTGTACTTTAGCAGGTTTATTTAATTGTATTTATTTGTAGGAATTGTATTTAATTAATTTATTGATAGTGTAGTGTTAGGTTAATTGTAGGTAATAGTAGGTAGTTTATTTAATTAATTTATTGATAGTATAGTGTTAGGTTTAATTGTAACTTAGGTTAGGATTTCTTTTACAGGTAAATTTGTAATTATTTTAACTATTTTAGCTATTAAATAGTTCTTAACTATTTAATAGCTATTTTACCTGGTTAAAATAAATACAAAGTTACCTGTAAAATAAATATTATTCCTAAAATAGCTATAATATAATTATAATTTATATTGTAGCTATATTAGGATTTATTTTACAGGTAAGTATTTAGCTTTAAATAGGAATAATTTATTTAATAAGAGTTAATTAATTTCGTTAGATTAAAATTATATTTAAGTTAGGGGGTGTTAGTGTTAGGGTTAGACTTAGCTTTAGGGGTTAATACATTTATTAGAATAGCGGTGAGCTCCGGTCGGCAGATTAGGGGTTAATAATTGAAGTTAGGTGTCGGCGATGTTAGGGAGGGCAGATTAGGGGTTAATACTATTTATTATAGGGTTAGTGAGGCGGATTAGGGGTTAATAACTTTATTATAGTAGCGCTCTGGTCCGGTCGGCAGATTAGGGGTTAATAAGTGTAGGCAGGTGGAGGCGACATTGAGGGGGGCAGATTAGGGGTTAATAAATATAATATAGGGGTCGGCGGTGTTAGGGGCAGCAGATTAGGGGTACATAAGGATAACGTAGGTGGCGGCGCTTTGCGTTCGGCAGATTAGGGGTTAATTAGTGTAGGTAGGTGGAGGCGACGTTGTGGGGGGCAGGTTAGGGGTTAATAAATATAATACAGGGGTCGGCGGTGTTAGGGGCAGCAGATTAGGGGTACATAAGGATAACGTAGGTGGCGGTCGGCAGATTAGGGGTTAAAAAAAATTATTTGAGTGTCGGCGATGTGGGGGGACCTTGGTTTAGGGGTACATAGGTAGTTTATGGGTGTTATTGTACTTTAGAGTACAGTAGTTAAGAGCTTTATAAACCAGCGTTAGCCCAGAAAGCTCTTAACTACTGACTTTTTTCCTGCGGCTGGAGTTTTGTCGTTAGATGTCTAACGCTCACTTCAGAAACGACTCTAAATACCGGAGTTAGAAAGATCCCATTGAAAAGATAGGATACGCAATTGACGTAAGGGGATCTGCGGTATGGAAAAGTCGCGGCTGAAAAGTGAGCGTTAGACCCTATTTTGAGTGACTCCAAATACCGGCGGTAGCCTAAAACCAGCGTTAGGAGCCTCTAACGCTGGTTTTCACGGCTAACGCCAAACTCCAAATCTAAGTCTTACGGCTAGATTTGGAGTTTTGTCGGTAACGACCCAAAAAACTAACGCCGGCTTTTTTCTGGCCGCACCATAAAAATAACTCTGGTATTGAGAGTCCACATAAAGGCTGCGTTAGGCTCCAAAAAAGGAGCGTAGAGCATTTTTAACGCAGCTTCAACTCTCGATACCAGAGTTGCTTACACAAGCGGCCAGCCTCAAAAACGTGCTTGTGCACGATTCTCCCATAGGAAACAATGGGGCTGTTTGAGCTGAAAAAAACTCTAACACCTGCAAAAAAGCCGCGTTCAGCTCCTAACGCAGCCCCATTGTTTGCTATGGGGAAACACTTCCTACGTCTGCACCTAACACTCTAACATGTACCCCGAGTCTAAACACCCCTAACCTTACACTTATTAACCCCTAATCTGCCGCCCCCGCTATCGCTGACCCCTGTATATTATTTTTAACCCCTAATCTGCCGCTCCATACACCCCCGCCACCTACATTATCCCTATGTACCCCTAATCTGCTGGCCTAACATCGCCGACCCCTATATTATATTTATTAACCCCTAATCTGCTGCCCCCAACGTCGCCTCCACCTAACTACACTTATTAACCCCTAATCTGCCGACCGGACCTGAGCGCTACTATAATAAATGTATTAACCCCTAATCCGCCTCACTAACCCTATAATAAATAGTATTAACCCCTAATCTGCCCTCCCTAACATCGCGACACCTAACTTCAATTATTAACCCCTAATCTGCCGACCGGAGCTCACCGCTATTCTAATAAATGTATTAACCCCTAAAGCTAAGTCTAACCCTAACACTAACACCCCCCTAAGTTAAATATAATTTACATCTAACGAAATTAATTAACTCTTATTAAATAAATTATTCCTATTTAAAGATAAATACTTACCTGTAAAATAAATCCTAATATAGCTACAATATAAATTATAATTATATTATAGCTATTTTAAGATTTATATTTATTTTACAGGTAACTTTGTATTTATTTTAACCAGGTTGAATATGATAGGAATGTAAAATGAATGCAAGCTTATACTAGTTAGGAATAGCATGAATGCTAACTAACTCGAACAAAATAAAATAAAAAATAAGATAGATAATATGTATAAACAAATATAAACAAATATAGATATTTAATGAATAAATTTAGTTGATGTAAATGATATAGAATGGAGGTTGTGCCCTCAAATTCCAAACAATGGTTGTAAATGACATTGAATGGTGGTTGTGCCCTCAGGTTCCAAGCAGAGGGAAACACACTGAAATGCCTAGTTAAATTAAAAAGCTGCCAAATCCACATTTAGATTAAGTCCCATAGGATGCATGGTTTTCATTTTGTGGATCCAGTATGTTTCCCTCTGCCTGAGCCTCAAGAACCTATTATATAGGTGAGATGGAAAGATTTCTTCTATAGGTATAATTGTGTAGCAATTGGGGTTCCCTTTGTGCTTTTTCTGACAGTGCTTGATGACACTATGTAATTTTTATTTTTTATGATACTGCAATAATGTTCAGACCAGCGATGGCTGAGGCGCCTGATGGTACGGCCAATGTATTGTACCCCACACTCGCAAGTAATTAAGTATATCACATAATGTGAAGCACAAGTCATCCTACTCTTGATTTTGTAAGTTTTTTTGTCCACATGGGAGTGAAAAGAAAGTCTACCATGGCCTATATGGTCACACGTTTTGCACTTTGGATTTCTACATTTCTAGGCTCCTCTATTTGTTGTTGTAGAATTGGTGTTCATTTTGTTTTATGTTTTTATTAATTTTTTATTATTATTGGTGTAGTAAGTCCTTGTTTCTTTGTGTTTGACCACTTTACTAGGTGCTAATAAATTTTTGAGGTTAGGGGCCTTCCTATAAACTATAGACGGGCTATCTCCAATTAAATCTTTTAAAATTGGATCTTTCTTGAGAATTCTCCAATGTTTTTTTTAAATTTCTTTTATAGACTTATGATTACAATTGTACTATGTGATGAACCTAATTTCCTTAGAGTTCACAGTTTTTGATTCCCCTTGTTTAACACTTTTAGAGTGTGAAAAATAAATATCTCTATTTTCATTTCTGGCTCTTAGATAGCTAGTTTCTATCAGGTCAACTGAATAATGTTTTTCTTTAAATCTCTCCTTAAGGATAAGACTCTGCTCATCATAATCAGATAATAAACTGCAATTTATCCTTATTCTTTTACTGCTAGATTTAGAGTTCTGCGGCCAAAGGGGTGTGTTAGCTACGCTGGCTTTTTTTCTCCCGCACCTTTTAAATACCGCTGGTATTTAGAGTTCACAGAAGAGCTGCGTTAGGCTCCAAAAAGGGAGTGTAGAGCATATTTACCGCCACTGCAACTCTCAATACCAGCGTTGCTTACGGACCAGCTTCAAAAACGTGCTCGTGCACGATTCCCCCATAGGAAACAATGGGGCTGTTTGAGCTGAAAAAAAACCTAACACCTGCAAAAAAGCAGCTTTCAGCTCCTAACACAGCTACATTGTTTCCTATGGGGAAACACTTCCTAAGTCTGCACCTAACACTCTAACATGTACCCCGAGTCTAAACACCCCTAACCTTATACTTATTAACCCCTAATCTGCCGCCCCTGCTATCGCTGACCCCTGCATATTATTATTAACCCCTAATCTGCCGCTCCGTACACCGTCGCAACCTAAATTATCCCTATGTACCCCTAATCTGCTGCCCCTAACATCAACGACCACTATGTTATATTTATTAACCCCTAATCTGCTGCCCCCGCTATCGCTGACACCTGCATATTATTATTAACCCCTAATCTGCCGCTCCGTACACCGCCACAACCTACATTATCCCTATGTACCCCTAATCTGCTGCCCCTAACACCGCCGACCCCTATATTATATTTATTAACCCCTAATCTGCCGCCCCCACGTCGCCTCCACCTACCTACAATTATTAACCCCTAATCTGCCGACCGGATCTCACCGCTACTATAATAAATGTATTAACCCCTAAAGCTAAGTCTAACCCTAACCCTAACACCCCCCTAAATTAAATATAATTTAAATCTAACAAAATAAATTAACTCTTATTAAATAACTTATTCCTATTTAAAGCTAAAACCTCTAAAATAAACCCTAATATAGCTACAATATAAATTATAATTATATTGTAGCTATTTTTGGATTAATATTTATTTTACAGGCAACTTTGTATTTATATTAACCAGGTACAATAGCTATTAAATAGTTAATAACTATTTAATAGTTACCTATTTAAAATAATTACAAAATTACCTGTAAAATAAATCCTAACCTAAGTTACAATTAAACCTAACACTACACTATCAATAAATTAATTAAATACAATACCTACAATTATCTACAATTAAACCTAACACTACACTATCAATAAATTAATTAAATACAATATCTACAAATAAATACAATGAAATAAACTAACTAAAGTACAAAAAATAAAAAAGAACTAAGTTACAAAAAATAAAAAAATATTTACAAACATTAGAAAAATATTACAACAATTTTAAACTAATTACACCTACTCTAAGCCACCTAATAAAATAACAAAGCCCCCCAAAATAAAAAAATGCCATACCCTATTCTAAATTAAAAAAGTTCAAAGCTCTTTTACCTTACCAGCCCTGAAAAGGGCCCTTTGCAGGGCATGCCTCAAAGAATTCAGCTCTTTTGCCTGTAAAAAAAACACATACAATACCCCCCCAACATTACAACCCACCTAAACCCCCCTTAAATAAACCTAACACTAAGCCCCTGAAGATCTTCCTACCTTATCTTCACCTCGCCGGGTGTCACACCGATCCATCCTGGCTCCGATGTCTTGATCCAAGCCCAAGCGGGGGGCTGAAGATGTCCATGATCCGGCTGAAGTCTTCATCCAAGCGGGAGCTGAAGAGGTCCATGATCCGACTGAAGTCTTCTATCAACGGCATCTTCAATCTTCTTTCTTCCGGATCCATGTTCATCCCGCCGACGCGGAACATCCATCTTCACCGACGACTTCCAGACGAATGACGGTTCCTTTAAGGGATGTCATCCAAGATGTCGTCCCTCGAATTCCGATTGGCTGATAGGATTCTATCAGCCAATCGGAATTAAGGTAGGAAAATTATGATTGGCTGATTCCGAATCAAGTTCAATCCGATTGGCTGATCCGATCAGCCAATCAGATTGAGCTCACATTCTATTGGCTGATCGGAACAGCCAATAGAATGCGAGCTCGATCTGATTGGCTGATCGGATCAGCCAATCGGATTGAACTTGATTCTGATTGGCTGATTCCATCAGCCAATCAGAATTTTCCTACCTTAATTCCGATTGGCTGATAGAATCCTATCAGCCAATCGGAATTCAAGGGACGCAATCTTGGATGACGTCCCTTAAAGGAACCGTCATTCGTCGGGAAGTCGTCGGTGAAGATGGATGTTCCGTGTCGGCGGGATGAACATGGATCTGGAAGAAAGAAGATTGAAGATGCCGTTGATAGAAGACTTCGGTCGGATCATGGACCTCTTCAGCTCCCGCTTGGATGAAGATTTCAGCCGGATTATGGACATCTTCAGCCCCCCGCTTGGGCTTGGATCAAGACATCGGAGCCAGGACGGATCGGTGTGATACCCGGCGAGGTGAAGATAAGGTAGGAAGATCTTCAGGGGCTTAGTGTTAGGTTTATTTAAGGGGGGTTTGGGTTAGATTAGGGGTATGTGGGTGGTGGGTTGTAATGTTGGGGGGGGGTATTGTATGTGTTTTTTTTTACAGGCAAAAGAGCTGAATTCTTTGGGGCATGCCCCGCAAAGGGCCCTTTTCAGGGCTGGTAAGGTAAAAGAGCTTTGAACTTTTTTAATTTAGAATAGGGTAGGGCATTTTTTTTATTTTGGGGGGGCTTTGTTATTTTATTAGGGGGCTTAGAGTAGGTGTAATTAGTTTAAAATTGTTGTAATATTTTTCTAATGTTTGTAAATATTTTTTAATTTTTTGTACTTTAGTTAGTTTATTTCATTGTTTTTATTTGTAGATATTGTATTTAATTAATTTATTGATAGTGCAGTGTTAGGTTTAATTGTAGATAATTGTAGGTATTGTATTTAATTAATTTATTGATAGTGTAGTGTTAGGTTTAATTGTAACTTAGGTTAGGATTTATTTTATAGGTAATTTTGTAATTATTTTAACTAGGTAACTATTAAATAGTTATTAACTATTTAATATCTATTGTACCTGGTTAATATAATTACAAAGTTGCCTGTAAAATAAATATTAATCCTAAAATAGCTACAATATAATTATAATTTATATTGTAGCTATATTAGGGTTTATTTTACAGGTAAGTATTTAGCTTTAAATAGGAATAAGTTATTTAATAAGAGTTAATTTATTTCGTTAGATTTAAATTATATTTAACTTAGGGGGGTGTTAGGGTTAGGGTTAGACTTAGCTTTAGGGGTTAATACATTTACTATAGTAGCGGTGAGATCCGGTCGGCAGATTAGGGGATAATAATTGTAGGTAGGTGGAGGCGACGTTGGGGGCGGCAGATTAGGGGTTAATAAATATAATATAGGGGTTGGCGATGTTAGGGGCAGCAGATTAGGGGTACATAGGTATAATTTAGGTTGCGGCGGTGTACGGAGCGGCAGATTAGGGGTTAATAATAATATGCAGGTGTCAGCGATAGCAGAGGCGGCAGATTAGGGGTTAATAAATATAACATAGTGGTCGGCGATGTTAGGGGCAGCAGATTAGGGGTACATAGGTATAATTTAGGTTGCGGCGGTGTACGGAGCGGCAGATTAGGGGTTAATAATAATATGCAGGTGTCAGCGATAGCGGGGGCGGCAGATTAGGGGTTAATAAATATAATATAGGGGCCGGCGATGTTAGGGGCAGCAGATTAGGGGTACATAGGGATAACGTAGCTGGCGGCGGTGTACGGAGCGGCAGATTAGGGGTTAAAAATTTTAATAGAGTGGCGGCAATGTGGGGGGACCTCGGTTTAGGGGTGTATAGGTAGTTTATGGGTGTTAGTGTACTTTAGAGCACAGTAGTTAAGAGCTTTATAAACCGGCTTAAGCCCATAAAGCTCTTAACTACTGACTTTTTTCTGCGGCTGGAGTCTTGTCGTTAGATTTCTAACGCTCACTTCAGCCACGACTCTAAATACCGGCATTAGAAAGATCCCATTGAAAAGATAGGATACGCAAATGACGTAGGAGGATCTGCGGTATTGAAAAGTTGCGGCTGCAAAGTGAGCGTTAGACCCTTTCCTGACTGACTCCAAATACCAGCGGGTGGTAAAAACCAGCGTTAGGAGCCTCTAACGCTGGTTTTGACGGCTACTGCCCAACTCTAAATCTAGGCCTTAAATTGCCCATATGGGACATGCTTTTTCCAAGGGTAATGGTGATTACTTGAAAAGTCTAAGTAGCTGTTGCTATCAACTGTTTTAAAGTAAGTGAAACTATCTATCCCACCCGATTCATTGAAACGCAGACATAAGTACAAAAATACTACACTTTCCGAATGGATTCAGTCAGTAAATTTAAGTCCTCTATCATTCATATTCAGATGGTCTACAAATAATAGTGCATCTTCTTTAGTACCATTCCATATGAATAACAGATCATCTATGAATCTGCCATAGAACACCAGGTTCGCCCCAAACCTTGATTGGTAAACATATTGATGTTCAAAGCTACCCATATATAGGTTAGCAAAGCTAGGGGTGAACCTGGTGCCCAAGGCTGTCCCCTTCACCTGCAAATAAAATTCGTCTTGAAACAAAAAATAATTGTGTTGTAGGACAAATAATATAAGCTGTAAAATAAATTGTTTTTGAAGTGGGGGGATATACATATCATCTTCCAAAAAAGCTGATATTGCCTTAACTCCCTGGTTATGTGGAATGTTCGAATAAAGCACCATATCCATAAATGGTCTTTCATGATAGGAATATATCTTAATTTATCCAATTGATCTGATAAATCTCTGATGTATGATTCAAGATTTATCACATATTTCTGGAGGAAATAATTGATGTAGGCAGAAACATTTTCAGTCAAGCTACCTATGCCCGCTATTATCGGTCTGCCCGGAGGATTAACCGTATCCTTATGGATTTTGGGCAGATGATAGTAGAAGGGGCAGCTAGGTTCTTTGGGAATTAAGAATAATTTTTCTCTTTTGGACACTATTCCCTCTTGTTGAGCAAAATTGATGAGGCCTGTTAGTGTTTTCAAATAATTAGGGGTGGGATCTTCTTTTAAAGGAGAGTAATAAGATATATCCTGTAGGATTCTAGTTGCCTCTTTGATGTAATCTTTGTAATTCTGAAGGACAATGCCACCCCCCTTATCAGCTTGGCGAATAACCAACTCTGTGTTATTTTTAAGGGTTTCAAGAGCTTTGATTTCATTGGGAAATAAATTGTGGTTGGATATGCTTTTGTGAAGCTGTTCTAATTCCTCTAAGACCAATTCTTTGAAAATTTCAATGTGAGTATTATTTGATATCTGTGGATTAAAATTGGACTTATTTCTAAAGTTAGTTTGGATGTATCCCTCGCGTAATTGTTCTAAAAGTGTATCAGGTTCATATGTGGGGAAACCAGAAATATTTCTGGTCTCCATGGTATCTGTGAATATAGGTAACAATTTAGATTCTTTAAGGTGCTTCTCTGCAAAATATTTCTGCATAGTGAGTTTTTTTGTGTATCTATTGATATCAACAAACAAATTGAATGTGTTATGGGAGTTTGAAGGGCTAAAGGAGAATCATTTGCACAGAACTCTTATTTCATCATCTGTTAATTCATAAGATGATAAATTGTAAATGCCCCGTTTTAATCTTTGTAGTCTTGTTTTTTTGATGGTGGACCTACGCCCTCTGCACCCCCGTCTATGAATGGTCTTTTTCCTTTTTGCGATTGAGTGTGTGTGGTGATCGGTTCTAAGTAGCTGGCTATTTTTCTCTGTGACCATGATTGTGGTCTTGGTCGTTGCTCTAAAAAAGCGGAATTATCTGTGCCACTTGGATTATCATTGCAATTTTCATTATTGCTAGATTGTACTGGTCTTCTCATATCAGCCCCAAGGGGGGCAGTGGGCTCGTTAAAGACTACATATCTATTAGAGATAGGGACATTAGCAGAGGCAGAATAGTCATAATGATCTCGTCTATTGTCAGTGTCAAATTGCAGATTTGAATTATTGTGCCAAACTGGTCTATTGGAATTATAATTCTCTCTAGAGGGATGCATAGAGTTAGAGGAATGATGATGTGAGTAAATGAGACTTTGTTGAGATTGATATGTGTGATCAGTATTGGTGTTATTAGTGTTGGTGTTATGTTGTTGGTAAAACCTATTAGGTTGTGTTGTATCATTGGGTCTGCCATAATTCTGTTTACGATTACCACCATTTCTAAAACTGCTCCTTCTGTCAACAACTGTCCATTCAGTGTTTCTAGAACCATTCACACTATTCTGGTTTATAGTACTCTGTTGTGTATGAGATGGACCTAATAGTGCAGCATTGTTACCCGTGATTTCTTTAGTGGGTTTATTAATAGGATTAAAATTGTGTCGGTTGTTTGATATAATCTTATTCTTAGATCTCCCATGATTATATGTATGTATTTCTCCCCTGTTGTAATCTCCTTCGTCTCACAATAATTTATTTAACTCCTCGTATTCAGTAGATGTTTTGAATTGTTCAAGATGTGTTTGTAATTTCTCTATTTCAATTGTGACTTTAGCTACTAGAGCTTCCCTATGTGATATTAAAATTTTCATTAAACGATTTGAACAATCCCCTAAGACTTCTTCCCACTTGGCCAATAACTCTGTATCATCTTTGAAAGAACAGTTTTTGAAAATTCTTAGCCCTCTGGGGATTTGTTTCCTCTCTATGTATTTCCTTAGCATTTCTGCATCCCACCAATGTCTGCACTCTATGTTAATGAGTTCCTCCAACTTGGAAAAAAAAATCCCTCTAGAGAAAATTATAATTCCAATAGACCAGTTTGGTACAATAATTCAAATCTGCAATTTGACACTGACAATAGACGAGATCATTATGACTATTCTGCCTCTGCTAATGTCACTATCTCTAATAGATATGAAGACTTTAACGAGCCCACTGCCCCCCTTGGGGCTGATATGAGAAGACCATTACAATCTAACAATAATGAAAATTGCAATGATAATCCAAGTGGCACATATAATTCCGCTTTTTTAGAGCAATGACCAAGACCACAATCATGGTCACAGAGAAAAATAGCCAGCTACTTAGAACCGATCACCACACACACTCAATCGCAAAAAGGAAAAAGACCATTCATAGATGGGGTGCAGAGGGCATAGGTCCACCGTCAAAAAAACAAGACTACAAAGATTAAAACGGGGCATTTACAATTTATCATCTTATGAATTAACAGATGATGAAATAAGAGTTCTGGGCAAAGGATTATCCTTTAGCCCTTCAAACTCCCATAACACATTTGATTTGTTTTTTGATATCAATAGATACACACAAAAACTCACTATGCAGAAATATTTTGCAGAAAATCACCTTAAAGAATCTAAATTGTTACCTATATTAACAGATACCATGGAAACCAGAAACATTTCTGGTTTCCCCACATATGAACCTGATACACTTTTAGAACAATTACGCGAGGAATACATCCAAACTAACTTTAGAAATAAGTCCAATTTTAATCCACAGATATCAAATAATACTCACATTGAAATTTTCAAAGAATTGGTCTTAGAGGAATTAGAACAGCTTCACAAAAGCATATCCAACCACAATTTATTTCCCAATGAAATCAAAGCTCTTGAAACCCTTAAAAATAACACAGAGTTGGTTATTCGCCAAGCTGATAAGGGGGGTGGCATTGTCCTTCAGAATTACAAAGATTACATCAAAGAGGCAACTAGAATCCTACAGGATATATCTTATTACTCTCCTTTAAAAGAAGATCCCACCCCTAAATATTTGAAAACACTAACAGGCCTTATCAATTTTGCTCACCAAGAGGGAATAGGGTCCAAAAGAGAAAAATAATTCTTAATTCCCAAAGAACCTAGCTGCGCCTTCTACTATCATCTGCCTAAAATCCATAAGGATATGGTTAATCCAAACCGATAATAGCGGGCATAGGTAGCTTGACTGAAAATGTTTCTGCCTACATCGATTATTTCCTCCAGAAATATGTGATAAATTTTGAATCATACATCAGAGATTCATCAGATCTATTGGATAAATTAAGATATATTCCAATCACAAAAAAGACCATTTATGGATCACTTGTGATGTGGAGGCGCTTTATTCGAACATCCCACATAACCAGGGAGTTAAGCCAATATCAGATTTTTTGGAAGATGATATGTATATCCCCCCACTTCAAAAACAATTTATTTTACAGCTTATATTATTTGTCCTACTACTCAATAATTTTTTTTTCAAGACAAATTTTATTTGCAGGTGAAGGGGACTGCCATGGGCACCAGGTTCGCCCCTAGCTTTGCTAACCTATATATGGGTAGCTTTGAACATCAATATGTTTACCAATTAAGGTTTGGGGCGAACCCGGTGTTCTATGGCAGATTCATAGATGATCTGTTATTCATATGGAATGGTACTAAAGAAGATGCACTATTATTTGTAGACCATCTGAATATGAATGATAGAGGACTTAAATTTACTAACTGTATCCATTCGGAAAGTGTAGTATTTTTGGACTTATGTCTGCGTTTCAATGAATCGGGTGGGATAGATAGTTCCACTTACTTTAAAACAATTGATAGCAACAGCTACTTAGACTTTTCAAGTAATCACCATTACCCTTGGAAAAGAATGTCCCATATGGGCAATTTAAAAGAATAAGGCGAAATTGCAGTTTATTATCTGATTATGTTGAGCAGGGTCTTATCCTTAAGGAGAGATTTAAAGAAAAACATTATCCAGTTGACCTGATAGAAACCAGCTATCCAAGAGCCAGAAATGAAAATAGAGATAGTTATTTTTCACACTCTAAAAGTGTTAAACAAGGGGAATCAAAAACTGTGAACTCTAAGGAAATTAGGTTCATCACATAGTAGAATTGTAATCATAAGTCTATAAGTGAAATTTTCCAAAAACATTGGAGAATTCTCAAGAGAGATCCAATTTTAAAAGATTTAATTGGAGATAGCCCGTCTATAGTTTATAGGAAGGCCCCTAACCTCAAAAATTTATTAGCACCTAGTAAAGTAGTCAAACACAAAGAAACAAGGACTTACTACACCAATAATAATAAAAAATTAATAAAAACATAAAACAAAATGAACACCAATTCTACAACAACAAATCGAGGAGCCTAGAAATGTAGAAATCCAAAGTGTAAAATGTGTGACCATATAGGCCATAGTAGACTTTCTTTTCACTCCCATGTGGACAAAAAAACTTACAAAATCAAGAGTAGGATGACTTGTGCTTCACATTATGTGATATACTTAATTACTTGCGAGTGTGGGGTACAATACATTGGCCGTACCATCAGGCGCCTCAGGCATCGCTGGTCTGAACATTATTGCAGTATCATAAAAAATAAAAAATCACATAGTGTCATCAAGCACTGTCAGAAAAAGCACAAAGGGAACCCCAATTGCTACACAATTATACCTATAGAAGAAATATTTCCATCTCACCTATATAATAGGTTCTTAAGGCTCAGGCAGAGGGAAACATACTGGATCCACAAAATGAAAACCATGCATCCTATGGGACTTAATCTAAATGTGGATTTGGCAGCTTTTTAATTTAACTAGGCATTTCAGTGTGTTTCCGTCTGCTTGGAACCTGAGGGCACAACCATCATTCAATGTCATTTACAACCATTGTTTGGAATTTGAGGGCACAACCACCATTCTATATCATTCACATCTGCTAAGTTTATTCATTAAATATCTATATTTATTTATAATTGTTTATACATATTATCTATCTTATTTTTTATTTTATGTCATTCGAGTTAGTTAGCATTCATGCTATTCCTAACTAGTATAAGCTTGCATTCATTTTACATTCCTATCATATACTTTCAGTCATATTATAGGTCCAAATTATTATCTCTGTTCATACACTCAACAAATACCTAATTGCAATATATTATTTCTATATTCTCTACCACATTCATCTTTTCTATATTCTATACCATATTCATTTCAGTTATATTATAGGTCCATATATTTATCCCAGATCATACACTTAAGAAATATCCATTAGCAATATCTTTTTATATTCTATACCACATATTATAACAATCATTTTATAGTAAAGCTTATACACCTATACACTTATCACATTTAACGTCTTCTCACTATATTAGGTTTATCGCACTATTTTAATCATACCCTTGTGCTCATATAATCATTAGATCTATTTTTTGACACTTATTCTTCGATTCCACCAGTAATACATCATGACATTAAACTGAACTTATATAAATATTTTAATTCAATTTAGTCCTGACACAAATACACTGTTCACACCAGTGCCATATCACTTTATTATTTGTAGTATAATTAATAGGATCTTTACCATATAAATCACCATACTATCATAGATTAGGAAATAGAGTCACTATAATAGTTAATATATTTTAGTACTCGACTAACAGATCTCACCAGTAGCAAAGATTCTAGCAGTATACACTATCATAATAGGTTTATATATATTTGCTCAGTGGTGTTTACATATATCATTCTGCAATGCCGGAATTCTATTACATACAGCACCCTTCTCCCTACACATACCAATTAATATAGAATCACATCTAATATATAATAAATTTACATTATAGTATTAGTCACGCTATTAGTCTAATTTTGAGTTGTATCATCCTTTCCTGGTATTATACCACAAATGATTATGACAATAATTGTTTACACACCATGCGATTATATTATACACAAAATTATACACACTTACACATAGATCATATTATTTTTACATCACTATACACAACATTATACACACTTCAACATCCATCCCATTATATTTATTTATTTACCCGTAGAGAGTAGTAAGAGTAGTGACAGAAATATCATCATATCAGTACTATTACACATGTCACTTTAGCTCTATAAGGGACTTCTAATCATTATTGGGTTTATTTTAGTGTTTTTTTTAACACATCTATACCACTGTCATCAGTAATTTTTAATTAAACTCTGTGTATCATTGTTGTTTATTACCTTCTGAGATGTTTAGTTAGATTTATCAATGGTCTTTTGTATTGTCAGTTTTTGTACTGAATGAGATAGGCCATCGCTCAAACATTGCTTATGTTTTATTTAATTTTTTGTACATAGCATGACGTAGATCTTTGTACAAATATAACTCTAGATTTTTTCCAAAATGTATTTATAAACGACCAATGACAATTCTGTATATAAGTCCGAATATAAATTTAGTTTAGAAATCATGTTATAGCTAATATAGAAAAATGTATGGTAGTTTATTAATCTAAACACTTATCCGCTATTCATTTGTTGAAGTAGTTAGTGGGCATCAGCCGGTTATCCTAGACAAACATCACTCACACATTATTTTTATTGTCAAAGTAATAGTATGTTTTTAACTCTTTAAGTAGTTCCTTATTATAATTTTTATTTTTATGAACGCTATTATATGTTGATACCTTTTATATAATTGTATGCACATTTCTTGTGAAACAGGTGAATTTCACTCACTCTGCTGTGTTAAACATTGAATTGATTAACGCAGATGTGAACTCTAGGGGGTGTGTGAAAAACACAGCTAGCTATTGGTCAATGTATCTTTTATAAGGCAGCAAGGTAGTTCTGAAAATTATGTAGCCTGATGAAACGGCAGTTAAGCCGAGAAACGTGTTGCAAAGCAGATGTTTAATGTTTTTAATAAAAGTGTTTTTATTAGCTCTACCTTGCCTATGACCAAATCATTTCATCCTCACATGTCTGGGGACCCATCGCTTTTAAGCCGCTCAAACAATACGGACTAAGAAAGCCTAATCTCCATATAAGCGGTTACTATACTGTGGAACAGCAGCTGCAGGTCTGAAAACCCCTTCGGCTCACCATTGGAACAGCTGATTTGCCTTTGGAGAGTCAGCCGAACTGCTCTGAAGTTTCGGCTTGTCTGATATTGCACTGTCTGTGCAATTTCCCTTGTGAGTATCTTTCCATTGCTTCACGTTGTTGTGTCCCATTGCAACAGTACTCTCTGCACCAAGGGCACATTCCCCTTTTTTGTATTCTAGACATATATCACATTGGACGTTTTGAGGATCCGCAGCGGTCCCACTCAGCAGACCGACTAGGATTGAGTCAGCCGAACGGCTCTGAAGCTTTGGTTTGCTAGATATTGCACTGCATGTGCTATTACACTTGTGAGTATCGTTTCTATCACCAATACCAGTGTTATTATATTCAGTCTTAGGGTCATCTGCACCAAGAGCGCCTCTTTCTTTTTTGTCTTATAGGACTTGTCATACTTGTGAAATAACACCAAATAATATGAAATAATTAATTGGATATATGACATGAAATTATAATATGGAACATGTAAGGCAGTCATCAACAATATTAAATTAAAAGGATATAGAATCCAACATTTTTTTTCACAATTCAGATAAAGGTTTAGACAACTTTGCAATTTACTTCTGTTATCAAACTTGCTTCTTCCTCTTGATATATAGAAAGACCAGCAATGTACCACTGAGATCTTGCTGAACACATTGGGGCCTATCTATCAAGCTCCGAATGGAGCTTGATGGCCCATGTTTCTGGTGAGTCGCCAGAAACAGAAATTATGAAGCAGCGGTCTAAAGACTCTGAGCAGGTGGATAGGAATCACCGCAATTCAACCAGATCGAATACGATCGGGTTGATTGACAGCTCCCTGCTGGCGGCCGATTGGCCGCGAGTCAGCAGGGGGCGGCGTTGCACCAGCAGCTCTTGTGAGCTGCTGGTGCAATGAAGAATACGGAGAGCATATTGCTCTCCGCATTCAGCGATGTCTTGCGGACCTGATCCGCACTGTCGAATCAAGTCCACAAGACCTTTCATAAATAGAGGCCATTGGTTGAATCAATGAAAAGAGGCCTTTATATGAAGCTACCAATCAGCAGCCAGCTCCCAGTAGTGCTTTGCTGTGTTTTTTCTTGGAAAATAAAGGGTTTATAGTGTATATAGCGCTGGACTTAAAACGCTTTTTTGCCTCCCGAAATACTGTCCTCCTCCTGGACAGAGAAAATGTAAATAAAACAGAGAATGGTTTTCGGGGGCGCTCAGTAAGCTCAAAACGTTAGAGATATGGGTATGATCACATTAATAATGGGGACTTTAATAAGGGTGTTCTCAAATAATTATATATATATAATTATATATATTTGGACTCTTTTCCTTTTTGGTAAAAAATTATTGAAGGATAAATCACTCTTTTTTTATCTTTTATTGAAAAATACACCTTTACGTATTTATTCGTTTTTATTATAAATTTGCATAATGGTTGTTATGTTCTTTATTAGTTTTGAATATATGAAACATTAAATGTGAATTCTAATGTTTATAAATTTTATCTGTACCCAAATAAATATAATGTCACATTGAAACACTTCCGGACTCTCAGTTTAAAGCCTCTATATTTGTGATATGGTTAAACCAGGTACGTTTTTTTTTTTTTGTTTTTTGTTTTTTTGACTAATACAGGGAGTGCAGAATTATTAGGCAAATGAGTATTTTGACCACATCCTCCTCTTTATGCATGTTGTCTTACTCCAAGCTGTATAGGCTCGAAAGCCTACTACCAATTAAGCATATTAGGTGATGTGCATCTCTGTAATGAGAAGGGGTGTGGTCTAATGACATCAACACCCTATATCAGGTGTGCATAATTATTAGGCAACTTCCTTTCCTTTGGCAAAATGGGTCAAAAGAAGGACTTGACAGGCTCAGAAAAGTCAAAAATAGTGAGATATCTTGCAGAGGGATGCAGCACTCTTAAAATTGCAAAGCTTCTGAAGCGTGATCATCGAACAATCAAGCGTTTCATTCAAAATAGTCAACAGGGTCGCAAGAAGCGTGTGGAAAAACCAAGGCGCTAAATAACTGCCCATGAACTGAGAAAAGTCAAGCGTGCAGCTGCCAAGATGCCACTTGCCACCAGTTTGGCCATATTTCAGAGCTGCAACATCACTGGAGTACCCAAAAGCACAAGGTGTGCAATACTCAGAGACATGGCCAAGGTAAGAAAGGCTGAAAGACGACCACCACTGAACAAGACACACAAGCTGAAACGTCAAGACTGGGCCAAGAAATATCTCAAGACTGATTTTTCTAAGGTTTTATGGACTGATGAAATGAGAGGGAGTCTTGATGGGTCAGATGGATGGGCCCGTGGCTGGATTGGTAAAGGGCAGAGAGCTCCAGTCCCACTCAGAAGCCAGCAAGGTGGAAGTGGAGTACTGGTTTGGGCTGGTATCATCAAAGATGAGCTTGTGGGGCCTTTTCGGGTTGAGCATGGAGTCAAGCTCAACTCCCAGTCCTACTGCCAGTTTCTGGAAGACACCTTCTTCAAGCAGTGGTACAGGAAGAAGTCTGCATCCTTCAAGAAAAACATGATTTTCATGCAGGACAATGCTCCATCACACGCGTCCAAGTACTCCACAACGTGGCTGGCAAGAAAGGGTATAAAAGAAGAAAATCTAATGACATGGCCTCCTTGTTCACCTGATCTGAACCCCATTGAGAACCTGTGGTCCATCATCAAATGTGAGATTTACAAGGAGGGAAAACAGTACACCTCTCTGAACAGTGTCTGGGAGGCTGTGGTTGCTGCTGCACGCAATGTTGATGGTGAACAGATCAAAACACTGACAGAATCCATGGATGGCAGGCTTTTGAGTGTCCTTGCAAAGAAAGGTGGCTATATTGGTCACTGATTTGTTTTTGTTTTGTTTTTGAATGTCAGAAATGTATATTTGTGAATGTTGAGATGTTATATTGGTTTCACTGGTAAAAATAAATAATTGAAATGGGTATATATTTGTTTTTTGTTAAGTTGCCTAATAATTATGCACAGTAATAGTCACTTGCACACACAGATATCCCCCTAAAATAGCTATAACTAAAAACAAACTAAAAACTACTTCCAAAACGATTCAGCTTTGATATTAATGAGTTTTTTGGGTTCATTGAGAACATGGTTGTTGTTCAATAATAAAATTAATCCCCAAAAATACAACTTGCCTAATAATTCTGCACTCCCTGTGTATAGTGAAGAGAACTTGAAAATATATGCCAATTTTATAAAAAAAACTTTTACTTATTAAAAAACATTACATGTGTTTAAAAAACATTACATGTGTTTTTTCTTGCACACATTTAAACTGATTTGATTGTGGGTGATTAAAACAGGACAGGGAGTATCAACAACTGCGTCCAAAAAGGGGATGTCATGTAGAAAGATACTATCTATTAACTACTGCACCACCATTATCCCACTGCAAGTGCTATTAACCACCTGTGCAGCCATGAACCCGCCGCAAGTGCTAACTATTAACCCCTTATGTGACCATGAACCCACCGAAAGATCTAACAATTAATCCCCTATGCCACCATGAACCCACCGCAAGTTCTAACTATTAACCCCCATGCTACCATGAACCCAATGCAAGTACTATCTATTAAACCCTACACCGCCATTAACCCACCGCAAGTTCTATTAAACCCCTATGCTACCATGAACCCACCAAAAGTATTATATATTAACCCCCTATGCCACCATGGCATTACACAAAATAAAAAAAAATCTAAAAATAATAATCTACATTATCCAAAATTAAAAATAATTATACCTAACACTAAACTATACGCCCCATAAAATAAAAAGACCCCCAAAATAAAAAAAACCTTTAAACCCTAACTCTAAAATAAATTACAATAGCCCTTAAAAGGACCTTTTGGAGGGCATCACCCTCCAATCTTTTGTAAAAAAAAGTTACGAAACCCCCCACCTACATTAAAGTAACCCCTACCCCAAAAACAAAACAAATCTAACTTTAAAAACCTAGGCTATGAAATAAAATTGAAAATAACAAAGCATATTCTAAAATATAAAAAAAACACCCCAAAAAACCCTTACAAACGCCACAAGGGATATTTACATCTGAGGGAGACTCAGGCTCCTTTTGATCTGTAATGGGCCCATCTTCATCCATGGCTTCAGGCAGCCTCTTCCGCTGTCTCTGTTCTGCTCATTACCAGCTGGGCCATCTTCCTCCTTCCTCCAGGAACCGGGGGCCCATCTTCGCAGCAGTGGAGGAACACTTCTGCTCCGCATCTTTTTTTCTTCGTCTCTCTTCAGTATTTGACTGAGTTTAAATGAGACAATCAGAAGTAAGGGGTACACCTATATATTGGGGTTCCATGCTTCCGGTTTTCAGTGTGCGGCATGAAAAGGAGGGCTCACTGAACAGAGCTGAAGAAAAGAAGGTGCAGAGAGGAGACGACGGAAGAGGTAATCATTGTCCGCCTCCAATAAGATTGGCCTCAATTGCCTGGAGGATTGTAATAACTAAGTGAGATTTTGATATTGCTTAGTCCCTACTAGTTTTCTACCAAATATAAGAAGTAATATGTTGTTGCTCCTTTATAAGCCCAACTCAATAGAAAGTGGAAAAGCTATTGAGTGTGATATAGTGAGCAAATTACTTAGAAAAGATTTGATACTACAAATTGAGTCAATCAGAGGAAACCCAAATAATGCAGATCAGTAGGGTTATCAGATTAGCCAATGTGTAATTATAGCTAAATATACCACAGCATGCATATGTAGAGGATTATGTCTCAGGATACGCAGTTTATGTAGGAATTGAGAAGTAATATTCGGTTCTCAAGGATCAAAAACGTAAAGGCTCAGGAATAGGTTTCACCATTTGTTAGTAGTACTTAATAAGTTTGTGTATAGTCATTCAGTGGCGTGTTAACACATATGAAAAGTTCAGACACAATATAGGTAGTAAATGTATTATACAATGCGCTGGTAAGTAGCATGAGCAAGAGTCTAAACAAAGTTCAGCATTGATATTAATAGCAGAGAAGAAGTACCTTCCGTTTCCAAGTCTTTAGTACTTACTACGAGTATTTCGCAGTGATCCTCCACCTTAGAGCTGAGCTAACCACTACCTCTGTGTGAATACCGGAAGAAAGGCTGTAAGTTCCGGTTGCGCTGCACTGATCACAGCGAGAGAAACTACGGAGTCAGCTGATGAGGTTTCAGTGTTCAGGTAGTGAAAGCAAAGTCTGATGCAGTAGGTTAACTCTCCGGAAAAGTGATAAAATGCTATTAGCACAATTAGAGAGAAAATCGGTAAGTCAACTATGAAGTCCATTGAAATGGTAGACCAGGGCATATCAGGAATTGGTAGTGATGTTAAAAGTCCAATGCGCTTTTTATGGGCTAATTTGTTTCTAGCGCAGGTATAACATGTCTTGACATAATCATGGACTGATTTTTCCATTTGAGGCCACCAAAAATATCTTTTGATTAAGTCTAAGGTTTTTTGTATACCTGTATGTCCTGAAAGTACATTGTCATGGGAGTGTTTGAGAATAACTCCTCTTAGAGTTTTGGGTACATAAAGCTTCTGTTTATGATATAATAAACCTGAAGTTGGGTCTTTAGTGCATTCTGTAGGGTGACAGGTTTCCAACTTTAAGGCATCAGTTATTTCTTTTTCCATCTTAGTCAATGTTCCCAATAATTTTTCTGGTGGGATAATCAAATTCAATATATCCTTTTCAGGTAGAAAGTCATGTATACTTGATAAAGCATCAGCCTTTGTATTATGGGTTCCTGGTCTATAAGTGATTTGAAAGTTAAATCGATCCATGAAAAGTGCCCATCTAACATGCCTAGCTGATAAAGTTTTATTTTTCTTGAGATACTGAAGGTTTTTATGATCTGTATAGCTCAAGAATGGTAAATCAGATCCCTCCAAAAGGTGTCTCCACTGTTCAAGGGAACATTTAATAGCTAGCAGTTCTTTATCGCCAATACTGTAGTTACATTCAGCAGGCAGTAGAGTTCTGGAATAAAATGCTACAGGGTGTATTTCTGAAGTTGTTTTGTCTTGTTGTGACAGGACTGCACCTAAACCAGAACTTGATGCATCTACTTCCAGGATGAACTGATGTTCATAATTGGGAAATGTTAATACGGGGGCTGTAATTAACTTTTGCTTTAGTGTTACAAATGCTTCTTGAGCTTCCTCCGTCCAAGTAAATCTTTGTTTTTTGCTAGTGAGTTGGGTGAAGGGTTTAACTATAGATGAGAAGCTTTTAATAAACTTTCTATAAACATTTGAAAACCCCAAAAATCTCTGCAGGGATTTCACAGATGTGGGTTGAGGCCAATTAGTAATCGCAGTAATCTTGTCAGGATCCATTTGTATTTTGTGAGGAGTTAATATGTAACCAAGGAATTTGATCTGGTTGACATGAAAAGTGCATTTTTCAAGTTTAGCATAAAGCTTATGCTCTCTCAATCTGGCTAGTACCCATCGGACATGTTTCTGGTGTTCGTGGATATTTGTGGAATATTTGAGTATGTCTTCGAGATATATTATAACACAGATATCAGTCAAATCACGAAATATCACATTAATAAAATGTTGGAAGGTTGCTGGAGCAATACTTAATCCAAATGGCATTACAATATATTGGAATAAACCGTATCTTGTTCTAAATGCCGTCTTCCATTCATCACCCTGTTTGATCCTTATCAGGTGGTATGCCCCTTTTAAATAAAATTTAGTGTATATAGTTGCCTTTGTAAGGCATTCTAGGAGCTCCGGTATCAGAGGTAATGGATAACAATTTTTAACGGTTATGGCATTTAAAGCTCTATAATCAATTATCGATCTAAGACTTCCATCTTTGCTTTTAACAAAAAACATTCCAGCAGCTGCTGGTGAAGTGGAATGTGATATAAAACCTTTTTGTGGGTTATCATCTAAATAAATACGCAAATAAGTAAGTTCCTTTTGTGAAAGGGGGTAGATCTTAGAATATGGTATAATAGATCCAGGTATAATTTCTATAGGGCAATCAAAATCTCTATGAGGCGGAAAGCTTTCTGCTTCCTTCAAATCAAAAACATCTTCCAAATCCTGATATGCATGTGGCACCACATTTTCAATGCTGGAAATGGAGCAGTGAGGATAACAAGTCTTAGCACAGTAATCAGATTGTAATCTAATCTTGTTAAGTGACCAATCAATGTTTGGGTTATGTGTGGCTAACCAAGTGTAGCCTAAAACAACTGTATGCATTGATATTGGTATGATATCGAATGAGTTATATTCAGTATGCCCCCCAAGTGTGGTGCTGAGTAGAGGTATTGTGTGATGTGTTATGGGACCTTTTTGTATTAAGGTTCCATCTATTAATTTGACAAAAACAGGATTTTGCTTAAACACAATTGGGATTTTATTTTCATTAACAAAAGTGGCATCAATAAAAATCCCCGATGCCCCTGAATCTATGAGTGCGTTAGTCTGGATGACTTGTCGGTCCCACTGTAAATAGAGAGGTACTGTAAGTTGATTAAGTGTGTTTATATGGAGTATATGAACATTATCTCTATTCTTACCCTTTTTCTGTTTAGCCAATAGGGGACAGGTTGACACTGTATGGTCTTTGTTGGCACAATAGAGGCAGAGGTTTGCTACTCTTCTTCTAGTCTTTTCCTCCTGTGATAGGGGTCCTTTTAGAGTGCCAATCTCCATTGGAACGGAATGCGTATGAGTCCTTTCCAGGCCAGTAGTGGGTAAATAAGTGCGTCTTTGTGGACTCTTATAATTGCCTTTTTCAGCCTTTCTCTCTCTTAGCCTCCTGTCCAGGGTGGTGCTTAATTTGATGAGGCAGTTGAGACTGTTAGGTAACTCCAGGCGAGTTCATCCTTCAATGCCTCTGATAGTCCCAAACGGAACTAATTTTTGAAACTTACTTCATTCCATTCGAAATCTGATGCCCACATCTAGAACTCTGTTGTATATTCTTCCATGGTTCTTTTACCTTAATTCAGAGCACGTAGTCTAGTCTCAGCATTAATTTGTGTATTGGTATCTTCATATAGGTTAGACATTGCTTGGAAGAAATCTTGTAGAGAATCTAGAATAGGATTGTTAGTTTCGAAAAACCTATTAGCCCAGGACCTTGGCTCTCCTAATAAAAAGGAGATAGTAGTACAAACTTTGATCCTCTCAGAGTGATATGTGCGTGGCTTTAATGTAAAAAGTAGGTTACAAGCGTTTTTGAAATCTCTGTATTCAGAGCGTTTCCCTGAGAAAGGTACAGACAGCTGTATGTGAGGTTCTGGATTTTCATGTTGTTTGGTAGGCAAACAGTCTTTATTAAAGCTTTCAGTGCAGAATTCTCAGCTTGTACCTCTGTTAGCCCACGTGCCAGATAATCAATTTTCTGGTTAAGATTAGCAACTTCATTATTGATTTTGTTTGGAGCCATATCCGCCGAGAAATCAAATTAATGTCTTTTGGCCTGAATATTCTGTAATAACTAAGTGAGATTTTGATATTGCTTAGTCACTACTAGTTTTCTACCAAATGTAAGAAGTAATATGTTGTTGCTCCTTTATAAGCCAAACTCAACAGAAAGTGGAAAAGCTATTGAGTGTGATATAGCGAGCAAATTACTTAGAAAAGATTTGATACTACAAATTGAGTCAATCAGAGGAAACCCAAATAATGCAGGTCAGTAGGGTTATCAGATTAGCCAATGTGTAATTATAGCTAAATGTACCACAGCATGCATATGTAGAGGATTATGTCTCAGGATACGCAGTTTATGTAGGACTTGAGAAGTAATATCCGGTTCTCAAAGATCAAAAATGTAAAGGCTCAGGAATAGTTTTCACCGTCTGTTAGTAGTATTTAATAAGTTTGTGTATAGTCATGCAGTGGCGTTTTAACACATATTAAACATTCAGACACAATATAAGTAGCAAATGTAGCATACAATGCGCTGGTAAGTAGCATGAGCAAGAGTCTAATCAAAGTTCAGCATTGATATTAATAGCAGAGAAGAAGTACCTTCCGTTTCTAAGACTTTAGTACTTACTACGAGTGCTTTGCAGTGATCCTCCACCGTAGAGCTGAGCTAACGACTACCTCTGTGTGAATACCGGAAGACAGGCTGTAAGTTCCGGTTGCGCTGCACTTATCACAGCAAGAGAAACTACGGTGTCAGCTGATGAGGTTTCAGTGTTCAGGTAGTGAAAGCAAAGTCCGATGCAGCAGAATAACTCTCCGGAAATGTGATAAAATGTTATTAGCACAATTAGAGACAAAGGCAAAAAAATATATAACGTTAAAGATTCTATAACTGATACGACCTGAGAGATTATAATGGTTAATCTTGCTCACAAGTGAACGGGCAAAAAACATTACCAATATTCAGGCAATGAACAGAGGGAGGAGGTCCCTTAAATAGAGGTAGGAAGTGAGTAGGAGGGAATATACCTTAAAGGTACATCACAAGGATGGATGAAGATGGGCCCTATCACTGATGAAGATTGCAGAGACATCAGAAGAGGCCGCCGAAATCCAGCTCCACCACTGCAAAGATGGGCCCCGGCGCCTTGAGGATGGATGAAGTTGGGCCCCGCTGGTGATGATGATTGCAGAGTTGAGGGCGGCGTAAGAGGCCGCCAAAGTCGGCCTCTGCTGCCACAAAGCTGGGCCCCTGGCGTCTGGGGCCTGGATGAATAGGAGAGGAGCCGAAGTCCTCATCAACTGTGTTGGGATTAGTTAGGGTTTTTTTTGGGGTGGGTTTTTTATTTTCCAGACTAGGCTTCGTAATTTTTAATTTTATTTTATAGGCTAGGTTTTTTAGGTTAGATATTGTTATTTTTTGGGGTGGGGGTTATCTAAATTTTTATTTTAGGCAAAAGAGCTTTGATCGCTTAAGAGGAATGTGCTACTAAAGCCCCTTTTGAAGGCTATTATAATGTATTTTAAGGTTTTTTATTTTATTTTATGGGGCATGTAGTTTAATGTTAGGTATAATATTTTATTTTGGATAATGTATTTTTGTTTTTCTATAACAGTTTTTTTTATTTTCTATAACTTTTAACTTATTGTGGTTAGTTTATAGGGGGATTTAGTTTAGAGGTTGGTTTAGTTTTTAATGTAGTTCTAGTTTGCATTGGGAGGTGGTGTTTTAGGCTTTAATCTCCTAATCACCCCCATACCTGTATGGGGGTTGATTGGGTGAATAGTGTTAGATATTATTTTTTTCGGCTTTATTCTCCTTACCATCCCTATACCTGTATGGGGGATGATTGGGTGATTAGTGTTAGATATTATTTTGTAAGCTTTAATCTCCTAACCATCCCCATACCTGTATGGGGGTTGATTGGGTAATTAATGTTAGTTAGTATTTTGAAGGCTTTAATCTACTAACCACCCCCCATTCCTGTATCGGTGTTTATTGGGTGATTACTGTTTGTTAGGATTTTGTAGGCTTTGTTTTTCTGGTCCACTGGTGGTTGGCGGTCTGGGGCTCAATTCCGGTCCAGCACAGGAGTCCATACAGGCCGAGCAGGTTTTGCCAGTCTTCCAGTGGTCTGCCAATGCTGGTGGTCTTAGGCTCAATTCCTGCCCGGCACTGAGTTCCAGGAGCCCGAATAGACCGAGAATGTTTTGCTGGTGCCACCAACATTTTAGCACATCTCTGGGACACATTATTTAAACATTGATGATAACTTTAGCAACATAGTTATAAAGTTATAATAAGGTTTATTATATAATTTATAGTGTAATTTATTATAGTTGGTTATATTTTGAGAGTAGGTGGTTAGAAATAGAAATAGGCATTTAGGGGGGAGTTAGTGAGGCCTGCTAGTGGGAGTAGCCTGCACTTAAAGGGACACCGAACCCAATTTTTTTCTTTTGTGATTCATATAAAGCATGAAATTTTAAGCAACTTTCTAATTTCCTCCTATTATCAAATTTTCTTTTTTTCTCTTGGTATCTTTATTTGAAATGCAAGAACCTTTTGGTAAATTCATCCACCAATCAAAAAGTGCTGTCCAGAGTCCTGAACCAAGAAAAAAAAAGCTTAGATGCCTTCTGTTTCAAATAAAGATAGCAAGAGAATGAAGAAAAAATTGATAATATGAGTAAATTAGAAAGTTGCTTAAAATTGCATGCTCTATCTGAATCATGAAAGAAAAAAATTGTGTTTAGTGTCCCTTTAACTTTTGACACATCGACACAAGATCGATATGTTCAAAGCAGCGAAGTGCAGGTTGTTAGGAGAGTAGTAGCCATGTTTGTCACGCCAGTTATCAGTTACCGAGACAAACGTTGCCTGAGCTAATTAGTGTAAGTGTCATTTATGTCCCCACAGCAATATTTGAAGTGTGCCTACATTGAAACCAATTTTAGTTTCAGTAAGTGCTGTGTAAGCACACTTCAAATAGGGCCCCCTCCACAATAAAATGTTGACGAGTGGTGAAGTTGTCGATATGGGTGGTGACGTCACAATCCCATTCTATGAGTTCTATGGGAGCCACATCGCTGGCATTGCTTGGACACACCCATTTAAAAAATTACAACGGATAGTCAGGCTGCGAGGCAATCGTTGCAGTTTCCTGATAGTCCGTTAATGTTTTGAACATCGGGGCCATAGTAAGAAGCAATATTTAAAAAATCTGATCTTTTCTTGATACAACATAAATGAAAGTTGTTTTCATTTAATCAATTGCAAATAACAACACAAAAAACATACAGCAATTGAAATTAGTATCTGAAATAGTGGCCTATTCATAAGAGCACCTTCTCTTTGCTTGTCGCTTGTATTCTTTTTTATCACTATTCCAATGAACATCCAATCAGTATGTGTGTCATAAATAAAAAAATATGTGCTGAAATCCCTGTCTATAATTTATAGCAATCTAATTGCGGTTGCTGTACTATCTCCCTTCTTTATATTGAATATCTAAATATTTTAAGGGTCTGCACATTTGTCATTTTTTCCTTCATATAAGGTTTTTGTTACACCTGGGCGTTGCCATATAGTCCAAGGTAAAGAATCAAATTTCCGGCTTTACTAGCCTCCCTTTCCCTATCTTATCTATATATATATATATATATATATATATATATATTCACTTTTTTTTAAATGCAGTTTTGCTTGTACACTAATACATTTTTCATTGCAACATTCTTAAAGTCAGAAATTTACAATAACTTTAACTTGGTCATTACACAGTACATCACAGTTAGTAAAAAATAACACCTCCACTTCTTAACTCATAAACCAGAAGCTGGCAAATGTCCTAGAGAATGATAATGTTATAATTGAAGGAAAAAAATGTTTGTTTGTATTAAATAATAATAGTCACTTATATAAAAACAATCCTTATACATGTCCTGAAGGCCTCATGATTTTAGCATATCAGGAGTTAATTTTTCCTTTGTTTTTCATTGATATTTACAACCCTGTATCAGAAATGTCTAAAAGAATGAGACTTATGGGACCACTGGCTTTATTATCTGCACCTGGCTCAACATGATACAGTGTGTGTGTGTGTGTGTGTGGGGGGTTAATAAAGCCTTTTTACTACAATAATTTTCATGATCCTGGAAAGACAGTGACAGAAAACATAATTTATGTAAGAACCTGATAAATTAATTTTTTTCATATTGGCAAGAGTCCATGAGCTAGTGACATATGGGATATACAATCCTACCAGGAGGGGCAAAGTTTCCCAAACCTCAAAATGCCTATAAATACACCCCTTACCACACCCACAATTTAGTTTAATGAATAGCCAAGCAGTGGGGTGATAAAGAAAGGAGTAGAAAGCATCAACAAAGGAAATTTGGATATAATTGTGCTTTATACAAAAAAATCATAACCACCATAAAAAGGGTGGGCCTCATGGACTCTTGCCAATATGAAAGAAATGAATTTATCAGGTAAGTTCTTACATAAATTATGTTTTCTTTCATGTAATTGGCAAGAGTCCATGAGCTAGTGACATATGGGATATCAATACCCAAGATGCGGAGTCTTCCACTCAAGAGTCACTAGAGAGGGAGGGAATAAAAATAAAAACAGCCATATTCCGCTGAAAAAATTAATCCACAACCCAAAAAAATAAGTTTATTTCATTTTTGAAAGAAAAAAAACTTAAAACAAAAGCAGAAGAATCAAAATGAAACAGCTGCCTGAAGAACTTTTCTACCAAAAACTGCTTCTGAAGAAGCAAATACATCAAAACGGTAGAATTTAGTTACTGTATGCAAGGAGGACCAAGTTGCCGCTTTGCAAATCTGATCAACTGAAGCTTCATTCTTAAAAGCCTACGAAGTGGAGACTGATCTAGTAGAATGAGCTGTAATTCTCTGAGGCGGGTCTTGACCTGACTCCAAATAAGCTTGATGGATCAAAAGTTTCAACCAAGAAGCCAAGGAAATAGCAGAAGCCTTCTGACCTTTCCTAGGACCAGAAAATAAAACAAATAGACTGGAAGTCTGCCTGAAATCTTTAGTAGCTTCCACATAATATTTCAAAGCTCTTACCACATCCAAAGAATGTAAGGATCTCTCCAAAGAATTCTTAGGATTAGGACATAAGGAAGGGACAACAATTTCTCTACTAATGTTGTTAGAATTCACAACCTTAGGTAAAAATTGAAAAGAAGTCAGCAAAACTGCCTTATCCTGATGAAAAATCAGAAAAGGAGACTCACAAGAAAGGACAGATAGCTCAGAAACTCTTCTAGCAGAAGAGATAGCCAAAAGGAACAACACTTTCCAAGAAAGTATTGTAATGTCCAAAGAATGCATAGGCTCAAATGGAGGAGCCTGTAAAGCCTTCAGAACCAAATTAAGACTCCAAGGAGGAGAAATTGATTTAATGACGGGCTTAATACGAACTAAAGCCTGTACAAAACAGTGAATATCAATTATAGCAATCTTTCTGTGAAACAAAACAGAAAGAGCGGAGATTTGACCTTTCAAGGAAATTGCAGACAAATCCTTATCCAAACCATCCTGAAGGAACTGTAAAATTCTAGGAATTCTAAAAGAATGCCAGAAGAATTTATGAGAAGAACACCATGAAATGTAAGTCTTCCAAACTCTATAATAAATCTTTCTAAACACAAATTTACGAGCTTGTAACATAGTATTTATCACTGAGTCAGAGAAACCTCTATGACTTAGAACTAAGCGTTCAATTTCCATACCTTCAAATTTAATGATTTGAGATCCTGATGAAAAAAACGGACCTTGAGATAGTAGGTCAGGCCGTAAGGAAAGTGGCCAATGCGGGAAACTGGACATCCGAACCAGATCCGCATACCAAAACCTGTGTGGCCATGCTGGAGCCACCAGCAACACAAAAGACTGCTCCATGATGATTTTGGAGATCACTCTTGGAAGGAGAACTAGAGGCGGGAAGATGTAAGCAGGATGATAACACCAAGGAAGTGTCAGTGCATCCACTGCTTCCGCCTGAACATCCCTGGACAGGTATCTGGGAAGTTTATTGTTTAGATGAGAGGCCATGAGTTATTTTTCTGGAAGACCCCACATCTGAACAATCTGAGAAAACACATCTGGATGGAGAGACCACTCCCCTAGATGTAAATTCTGGTGGCTGAGATAATCTGCCTCCCAATTGTCTACACCTGGGATATGCACCGCAGAGATTAGACAGGAGCTGGATTCCACCCAAGCAAGTATCCAAGATACTTCTTTCATAGCTTGGGGACTGTGAGTCCCACCCTGATGATTGACATAAGCCACAGTTGTGATATTGTCTGTCTGAAAACAAATGAATGGTTCTCTTTTTTGCAGAGGCCAAAACTCAAGAGCACTGAGAATTGCACGGAGTTCTAAAATATTTATTGGTAATCTCGCCTCTTGAGATTTCCAAACCCCTTGTGCTGTCAGAAATCCCCAAACAGCTCCCCAACCTGAAAGACTTGCATCTGTTGAGATTACAGTCCAGGTTGGCCAAACAAAAGAAGCCCCTTGAACCAAACAATGGTGATCTATCCACCATGTCAGAGAGTGTCGTACATTGGGATTCAAGGATATTAATTGTGATATATTTGTATAATCCCTGCACCATTGATTCAGCATGCAAAGCTGTAGAGGTCTCATGTGAAAACAAGCAAAGGGGATTGCGTCCGATGCTGCAGTCATGAGACCTAAAACTTCCATGCACATAGCAACTGAAGGGAATAACTGAGACTGAAGGTACTGGCATGCTGCAACCAATTTTAAATGTCTCTTGTCTGTTAGAGAGAGTCATGGACACTGAATCTATCTGGAAGCCTAAAAAGGTGACCCTTGTCTGAGGAATCAATAAACTTTTTAGTAAATTGATCCTCCAACCATGTTTCCAAAGAAACAACACTAGTTGATTCATGTGAGATTCTGCAGTATGTAAAGACTGAGCTAGTACCAAGATATCATCCAAATAAGGAAACACAGCAATACCCCGTTCTCTGATTACAGATAATAGGGCACCCAGAACCTTTGAAAAGATCATTGCTAGGCCAAATGGAAGAGCAACAAATTGGTAATGCTTGTCTAGAAAAGAGAATCTCAGAAACTGATAGTGTTCTGGATGAATCGGAATATGAAGATATGCATCCTGCAAGTCTATTGTGGACATATAATGTCCTCGCTGAACAAAAGGCAGAATAGTCCTTATAGTCACCATCTTGAAAGTTGGTACTCTTACATAACGATTCAAAATTTTCAGATCCAGAACTGGTCTGAATAAATTATCTTTCTTTTGTACAATGAATAGGTTTGAATAAAACCCCAAACCTTGTTCCTGAGGAGGAACTGGCATGATTAGCCCTAAAGACTCCAGGTCTGAAACACACTTCAGAAAAGCCTGAGCTTTTACTGGATTTACAGGGATGCGTGAGAGAAAAAATCTTCTCACAGGAGGTCTTACTTTGAATCCTATTTGATACCCTTGAGAGACAATGCTCTGAATCCAATGATTTTGGACAGATTTTATCCAAAAATCCTTGAAAAACCTTAATCTGCCTCCTACCAGCTGAGCTGGAATGAGGGCCGCACCTTCATGCGGACTTAGGGGCAGACTTTGGTTTCCTAAATGGCTTGGATTTATTCCAATTTGAGGAAGGCTTCCAATTGTAGGCAGATTCCTTGGGAGGAGGATTAAGTTTTTGTTCCTTATTCTGACGAAAGGAATGAAAATGGTTAGAAGGCTTAGATTTACCCTTAGGTTTTTTATTCTGAGGCAGAAAAACTCCTTTTCCTCCAGTGATAGTTGAAATAATAGAATCCAACTGAGAACCAAATAAATTATTACCTTGGAAAGAAAGAGATAGTAATCTAGATTTAGATGTCATATCAGCATTCCAAGATTTAAGCCAAAAAAACTCTTCTAGCTAATACAGCTAAAGACATGGATCTAACATCAATTTTGATAATATCAAAAATGGCATCACAAATAAAATGATTAGCATTTTGCAGTAAGCGAGTAATGCTAGATATGTCAGGATCCAATTCTCATTGCGCTAAATTCTCCAACCAAAAAGTTGAGGCAACCGCAACATCAGCCAAAGGAATAGCAGGTCTGAGAAGATGACCTGAATATAAATAGGCCTTCCTTAGATAAGATTCAAGCTTCCTATCTAAAGGTTCGTTAAAGGAAGTACTATCTTCCATAGGAATAGTGGTACGTTTAGCAAGAGTAGAAATAGCCCCATCAACTTTGGGGATTTTTTCCCAAAACTCTATAGATTTTGCTTGTAAAGGATACAATTTTTTAAACCTTGAAGAAGGAATAAAAGAAGTACCTGGCTTATTCCATTCCCTAGAAATCATATCAGAAATAGCCTCAGGAATAGGAAAAAATAGGGAAACCACAGGAGGTTTAAAAACAGCATTTAAACATTTATTAGACTGAACGTCAATAGGACTGGTTACCTCGATATCCAAAGTAATTAACACTTCTTTTAATAAAGAACACATATACTGTATTTTAAATAAATAAGTAGATTTGTCAGTGTCAATGTCTGAGGAAGGATCTTCTGAATCAGATAGATCCTCATCAGAAGAGGATAAATTATTATGTTGCTGGTCATTTGAAATTTCATCAGCTAAATGAGAAGTTTTAAAAGACCTTTAACGTTTATTAGAAGGTGGAAATGCAGACAAAGCCTTCAGAATAGAATCAGAAACAAATTCTTTAAAATTTACAGGTATATCATGTACATTAGAAGTTGAAGGAACTGCAACTGGCAATTTACTATTACTGATGGAAACACTATCTGCATGTAAAAGTTTATCATGACAACTATTACAAATGACATTTGGTGGAATAATTTCTACACTTTTACAACAAATGCACTTAGCTTTGGTAGATCCGATGTCAGGCAGCAATGTTACAGAAAAAACTTCAGAGACAGGATCAGATTGGGACATCTTGCTCAATGTAAGAGAAAAAACAACATATAAGCAAAATTATCTATTCCTTATATGACAGTTTCAGGAATGGGAAAAAATGCAAAAGCATAGGCCTCTGATAGAGAAAAAAGCAAGAGGCAAACATCAATGGGGTATTGAAATAATGAAAAAAATTTGGCGCCAAGTATGACGCACAACGTAGCGTAAATAACCGGAAATGACACACTCGCGTCACTAATGACGCCGCCGTGTGAAAGGTCTCGGCGTCACGTATGACGCTGGAAATGACGAAGTTGCGTCATAAACGTATTTTTTCGTGCCAAAAATATTTTCGCGCCAAGAATGACGCAATAAAGTTTAGCATTTGACGCACCCGCTGGCCTAATACCCGCAATAGCAAGAAGTAGTCAATTGAAAAAAAGACTAAACCCCAGGTAAGAAATAAATTTCTTAAAATGTTTAAATTCCCCAAATATGAAACTGACAGTCTGCTGAAGGAAATACATGAACCTGACTCATGGCAAATATAAGTACAATACATATATTTAGAACTTTATATAAATGCATAAAGTGCCAAACCATAGCTGAGGTGTCTTAAGTAATAAAAAAACTTACTTACCAAAAGACACCCATCCACATATAGCAGATAGCCAAACCAGTACTAAAACAGTTATTAGTAGAGGTAATGGTAAATTGAGAGCATATCGTCGATCTGAAAAGGGAGGTAGGAGATGAATCTCTACGACCGAGAACAGAGAACCTATGAAATAGACCCCCGTTAGGGAAATCATCGTATTCAAATAAGTGATACTCCCTTTATTACCCATTTCCCAGTTCTGCATAACCAACACTGTTATATTAATAAATGTTTTACCTCTGTGATTACCTTGTATCTAAGCCTCTGCAGACTGCCCCTTATCTCAGTGCTTGTGACAGACATGCAGTTTAGCCAATCAGTGCAAACTCCTAAATAACTCCATGGGGGTGAGCACAATGTTATAGATATGACACACATGAACTAGTACTGTCTAACTGTGAAAAACTTTCAAATGCTCTGAGCTAAAAGGCGGTTTTCAATGATTTAGAAATCAGTTTGAGCCTAGCTAGGTTTAACTTTTCAAAATACCACGAAGGGAACAAAGCAAATTGATGATTAAAGTCAATTAGAAAGTTATTTAAAATTGCATGCCCTATCTGAATCATAAAAGTTTAGTTTTGACTAGACTGTCCCTTTAAGTTTTGCCTTTGTATAATATTTGAACCACGTTACTGAAATAGACTGGTGACAATAGTACTGTGGTTTTCTTTATCTTCATTTTTGCTCAACTGTTTTTTGGGATTTAATTTTTTTTATTCTGGGTTTCCTTAAGGGGAAGTTTTGGACATGTTTTCCAGGTGGTCTAGAATAGACTAGAGAGTGTTTGTTAACCCTTGCACAAACTCAACTAAGTCATACACTTATCTATAGTGGCTAGACTGTGACAAATCAGTTAAAGGGACACTGTACCCAAAAAATTTCTTTCGTGATTCAGATTGAGCATGACATTTTAAGCAACTTTCTAATTTACTCCTATTATCAAATCTTCTTCATTCTCTTGGTATCTTTATTTGAAATGCAAGAATGTAAGTTTAGATGCTGGCCCATTTTTGGTGAACAACCTGGGTTGTCCTTGCTGATTGGTGGATAAATTCATCCACCAATAAAAAAGTGCTGTCCAGAGTACTGAAACCAAAAAAAAAGCTTAGATGCCTTCTTTTTCAAATAATGATAGCAACAGAACGAAGAAAAACTGATAATAGGAGTAAATTAGAAAGTTGCTTAAAATTGCATGCTCTAACACGGATATAGCCTTCCTGCAAGAAACCCATTTAAAACCGGAAGAAGTGCTCAAACTGAAGACTTCATGGGTCAAGGAAGTTCTATTCTCCTCGTCCCTAAATAGAAAGAGTGGGGTAGCAATCCTCCTGGGAAAAAAGCTTTCATATGAGATAATACACGTAGCCACAGACCACGAAGGAAGGTACATAATGGCAAAAATTAAAATATTAAAAACATTATATACATTCTGTAATGTCTATGCTCCAAACGTATTCAGCCTCCCTTTTTGGGATACCCTGCAAAACAGTCTTATGTCATATGCAGAGGGCTATCTAATCCTCGGTGGTGACTTTAACATGGCCCCGAAACACCCTTTAGATAGGCAGAGACAGAATCTCCATACCTTAAAAAACTAAGAGAGATAATTTGGAAGCAAAATTATTCACAAAAATAATAAATAATTTAAAGGTCTGTGACATCTGGAGACTTCAAAACCCTGATACTAGAGACTATACTTGCCACTCGAGGGCGCATAAATCACTATCCAGAATAGACCTTTTTTTGCTGGATGATAGGCTCTCCAAGTCAAACATCACAGCAGAAATTTCATCAGTTACCATTTCTGATCACGCTCCAATCTCTCTTCACTTTAAATCAAATCCCATATTTCCTAAGAATACTGGGTTCCGGTTCCCATACTACTTAGCTGCGGATATCAAATTCAAGAATTGGCTAATAGCCAGATTTCGCGAATATGCAGTATTTAATCAGGAATACACTTCCAAACCTGCAGTATTTTGGGAAACAGCCAAAGCAGTCCTTCGTGGGGACATACTGGCATATAACATTTCAAGGACTAAAAAACTTAAGTTAAGAGAAAAAGAACTTCTAAAAGCAGTGACAAATGCATATAACCAGTATATCTTCCAAAGGACCTCGGATAACTGGAATAAATATACAGCCGCATTAATAGAAAGGGACTAATTTTTACTTTATCAAACATCTCGAAGGGATCTGAAACTGCAGGCGAAACTATACCGCTTCGGGAGTAAAACTGGGAAGCTACTTGCGAACCTGGTCAAGAGGGATAGGGCCTCTCCTAAGATAGACTCTATACACTTTAAAGGTAAATCTTTTAATATAGCCGAGGAACTACTTGGTGTGTTTGCAGACTACTATAAGTCTATTTACTCTTCTAAGACCTCAAATATTGAGGAACGTGAGGAGTTCTGGGGAAAAATATCCTTCCCGAAAGCAACTCCTCAGTTGCTTGAGGGGCTGTGCGCCCCGATAACAGAGATAGAAACTGAAGCAGCAATTAAAAAGCTTGCTTTGAACAAAGCTCCTGGACCAGACGCCCTTCCAAATGAATTCTATAAGATCTTAAAATCTGAAATATCAACACATTTAACAGCTTTATTTAATGATCTATACATAAAGGGCAATATCCCATCATCCGATTTTGTTGCTTCACATACAACCCTTATTATCAAACCAGGCAAAGATCCAACTAAAAAAGAATCATTCAGACCCATAGCACTCCTCAATACCGATTATAAACTCTTAACAGCAATACTGGCACAGAGGCTTCAAACCCTTCTCCCCACTATAATCCATAAAGATCAAGCTGGCTTCTTGCTGAGGCGTAATTCCTCAGCCAAAATAAGAGAGGTATTTCTTGTAATAGATTATTTCAAGGCAAGAGAAAGCCAGCAGGAGGCGGCGAGAGAAGACACCCCAGACATGGCAATTATCTCAATTGACGCGGAAAAAGCGGTTGACTCGGTATATCATGACCATATCCTATATACTTTAGAACATTTTGGAATTACGGGCCATTTCCTGAGTTTTTTTAACAACTTGTATAAAAACGCCTCCACGAGAATAATAGTAAATGGTCTCCCTACACAGACTATTAAGTTAGAAAGGGGTACGAGGCAGGGGTGTCCTCTTTCCCCCCTCCTGTTTGACTTAGCTATTGAACCCCTCGCGATACAAATCCGGCAACAGTTAGAAGGGATTAAAATAATAAAAAAACATTACAAATTGCATTATATGCAGATGACGTTTTATTATACATATCTAACACTTCCAGAAATATACCAAAACTTCTTACAATAATTCAACAGTTTGGCTCTTTCTCAGGTTATAGGGTCAACGCCGCAAAATCAGAGTTACTTTGGGTCAAACAGACCAAGGATTCACTATCATCTATTCCCTTTAATATTGTGCAACATTCATTTAAATACTTAGGTATCTGGATATCATCTAATCCAGACAGCTGGTACACTTTGAATATACTTCCCGTTCTTAATAATGTAAAAGAAACTTTAAAAAATTGGCAGAATCTTCCTCTGTCGCTGTCGGGGCGCATAGCCCTATATAAAATGACTCTTCTTCCCAGAATTCTCTATGTTCTTCAGAATACCCCTTTGCTTCTTAAACCAAAAGATATTTTATCATGCAATAGGGTGTTGCGATCATTTATTTGGCAGAATAAAAAACCAAGAATCTCGTTAGCTAGACTAGCGTTACCTAGAAATCTTGGGGGATTATCACTCCCTGATCTCCGAACATACAATCAAGTATTTTTGGCACGAATTGTAGCAGATTGGACTACCAACAGTAACTACGTAACAAATGGTGAACTAGAAAGTAGTATAGTATACCCATTTGCATTGACAGCTCTAATCCATTGCAGTGGTAAAACACTTCCTATTGAATTAAAAAAGATAAGATCTATTTGTAACCCAATATATATGTGGAGGAAGATTTGTTCCTCTCTTCGCACCAGATCTGAGATCTCCAGATATGCCCCAATAATGAATAACTCTCAGTTTTCCCCAGGAATGCAGTCAGCTCTATTCTCTAACTGGGCAACTCTGGGCTGCAAAAGTTGAACAACTCCTTGACTTTTGAAAGAAGATGCATAAAGACTTTCAGTTCTCTCAAGGAGGAATTCCATATTCCCAACCAAGACTTCTTTGCGTACCTTCAGGTGAGGCATTTTGCCCTCAAACAGGTGGCTGATTTTGGCTGGGACTGGTCACTAGGTGACGTAGAGAACTGGTTAACATTAGTTAAGAATGGAATCACCTCAATCTCATTCATTTACCAAACTTTGATCTCATTTAAAGGCCCCGATACTATGGATAAACTTCATTCTAATTGGGCCTTAAAGCTTCGACAGGATTCCTTAGACCCAGCCCTACTTACCTTCTCGATTCTTGAGGTCTCCCGTGTCACCCTTTCTGCAACCTGGAGAGAATCACATGTAAGGCTTATACATATGACTTACTTCACCCCGGAAAAAGGATCTAAATGTCTTAACACCGGGTTCAACAAATGCCCAAAATGCTCGCTTCCGGCCGCTAGCCTTCTGCATATGATATGGGGACTGTCCAAAAATCAAGAATTTCTGGCTGAGAATACAATACTGGCTCAATAACATTGTCAAAGTTCCTTCCTTTTCCTTCTCTCCCAGGAGGATAGTGTTCCTTGCTGATAACCCAGACTCAACATACGATAACAATAAAACTACAAGTATGGTCATCCTAGCGGTTAGATATCTGATCTTAAAAAAATGGAAAACAAAAACAATTCCAAGCAGAAGTTAAAAACTGCCTAAAGAAGCAATGTATCATTGAACAAGTTGACACTGATTTGCAAAATGACAGAGATATCAGAAGTTTCTTCTCTAAGTGGTCTCACTTTATTAAAGCTCTCTCCCCCAGTGAGATTGAATATATAATTTACCCTTTCAGAGATACTGAATTAGTTCTGCTAGGAATTTGGTAAACAACACAGCACCCGTTGGGATCCTGATAATGAAGGAGGGGAGAGGGAGGGAGGGGAAGAGACAATTTGTGCTGTTTTCTTTTTTTTTTTTTTTTTTGTTTATTTTTTTTTTTTTTTTCCTCTCCTTTACTTCTCTTTATTTCATTTCTTTTTCTTGTTTTATACGAAGTTAGGAAGAAAGTTACAAGGCTAAAGGGCAGATTGTCTACCTCCCGATTAATAGGCGAAGTTAGCCAGTCAGGTTAATATCATATAATGGAAGATGGCCTAGCCCCTCTAAATATTTACATTATTTTCTTTTTTTTTTTTTTTTTCATATTGTGACATGCAGGGGCAAAAAGCCCTGGTGGAACTTCTTGCTGATTCCATTTTATTGTTTTGTTTTTGAATTTGAATATTTAGTGGTTTCTGCTCTACTTTATTTCATGAATTGAATGTTTCTTACTTTCTTTATATTGAAAACCCCAAGAATGTGATCTAACATTAGACCTTATTATAACCTCAGTTTGCTACACTGACAACTTTTTAAGTTTTTGTTGGTTAAAATGAAAAATGTTAGTTATTTTCACTGTTTGCACTTCTATAGCTTCCTCCCCACCCTGCGTGATGGGATGAAGGTGCTATTTGTACTACTATTTCACTTCTTGGAAGAAAATTAAAAAAAAATAAAAAAAAATTGCATGCTCTATCTGAATTACAAAAGAAAACATTTGGGTTCAGTGTCCCTTTAAGGTGGAAATGGTATGTTAACCCTTTCTCTGCCAAACAAGTGACTTGTGCATGTTTGGTTACGCTGGGCGTCACAATAAGATACTACTCATAACTTGCAAAATGATAGACATTCAATGAAAAAAACAAATCTCTAAAAAAATCCTTATGTGCTTGTTTATTACTCACCATACTTACATAAACAACACATCACAATACACAGTTTATTTTAATAACACTTAAAAACATACAGAATAATTGATTGATTAGATTGCTTAAATGGAGTTGATATGAGAAATATATTTGTATTAGATTTTTTTCATGTGATTTTTATTATGATGTGAATTTAAACTTTTACCTCATAGAGATTTATCAGCTGTATACTACTTTGTAAATCTCATTGGCTGTGTATGATACAAAAAGATAGATTAAGGTTGCAAAGTTATTAAAAGTATAACTTTATTCTTGTAAAAAAATAAAATAAAATAAACACACACACAAGGTGGAGAGAAATAAATGATTAATTTCCTGTCCTGACATGACCAGTTTCATGGAGGTTATGACTCCCTCTGCCTGTTTTTTATTTATTTCTTCCTATAAACAAAATATAGCCCTTAAGGTGGAAAATAAAGCTCAGATTTAAAGTGACAATGTCACAACAAAGCATAACCATTTTAATAAAAAAGATAACCATAAGAAAAAGTCCAAGAATCGAATTAAATGAAATATCCCTCATTTCAGGTAACTAGGGGGTCAGTGGCACACAAAACAATCTTTTCTAAAATAGGAACAAGGTAATACTATTCATAATGGCAACTTAATTTATTTATGATTACCTACTTATAGCTATCTTTCAACAAGGGATACCAAGAGAACAAAACAAACTAGAAAATATAATAAACTAGAGAGTTGTTGCTCTAACTGAATCATGAAAGTTTAATTTTGTTTTTACTGTCCCTTTACATTCAATACTGTCAATAGCCTGAAACATTTTTTGCAGCTGGCACCTCCTTAATATTTTGTGCTAGATTACAAGTGGAGCGCTAATTTAACATGAGCCCGTACAGGGGCAAATTTGCCAGTTTATGGGAACACTTTAAATAACCAGCCATTTCAAGTGGCTGACTAATCCTCCTGTGACCTCGCGGAAACACTTTGTGCAAAGCGCAATTAACCAGTGGTCAGACCTCTGGTTAAATGAAATAATGCCCCCCATTTCCCCCCAATAAAGTATAAATTTCCTTTATTAAAATAAAAAATAGTAGCATCTTTTTAAAAAAAAAAAAAAAAAAATAATAATAAATAATTGCACAAAGCAGTTATAAGGGGTTAAAGTGAGGGGATGTGGGGAAAAACTGCACTGAAAAGTGTCATTATTATAGCGGTCTATGGAGACTGTGTTTTAAACTGTAAATATATATGTATATGCTTTCAAGCAATATAAATACGAGGTTGCGTTCAGATCGTGCTCAACTAGTAATACCTTTTGATCTGGTATTACTGAGTTGAGCGCAAAATATCGTGCTAGCGAAAGCATAATCATCCAATAGGATTGAGCTTGCATTCTATTGGCTGATTGGAACAGCCAATAGAATGCCAGCTCAATCCTATTGGCTGATTGCATCAGCCAATAGGATTTTTTCTACCTTAATTCCGATTGGCTGATAGAATCCTATCAGCCAATTGGAATTGAAGGGACGCCATCTTGGATGACGTCACTTAAAGGTACCGTCATTTAGTAAGAAGACTCCAGATGAAGAGGATGCTCCGTGTCGGATGCCTTGGATGAAGATAGAAGATGCCGTCTGAATGAAGACTTCTACCCGTCTGGAGGACCACTTCTGCCCGGTTGGATGAAGACGTCTCCCAGTAGGGTGATCTTCAGGGGGTTAGTGTTTTTTTTAAGGGGGTATTTGGTGGGTTTTAGAGTAGGGTTGGTTGTGTGGTGGTGGGTTTTAATGTTGAGGGGGGATCTGTAATTTTTTTACAGATAAAAGAGCTGATTACTTTGGGGCAATGCCCCGCAAAAGGCCCTTTTAAGGGCTATTTGTAATTAAGGGTAGGGTAGGGCTTTTTTTATTTTGGGGGAGCTTTTTTATTTTGTTAGGGGGATTAGATTAGGTGTAATTAGTTTAAAAATCTTGTAATTCTTTTATTATTTTCTGTAATTTAGTGTTTGTTTTTGTACATTACATAATTTTATTTAATTTAGGGAATTAATTTAATTATAGTGGTAGTGTTAGGTGTAATTGTAGCTTAGGTTAGGTTTTATTTTACAGGTACTTTTGTCTTTATTTTGCTAGGTAGTTATTAAATAGTTAATAACTAGTTAATAACTATGCAACCTAGTTAAAATAAATACAAACTTGCCTGTAAAATAAAAATAAACCCTAAGCTAGATACAATGTAACTATAAATTATATTGTAGCTAGCTTAGGGTTTATTTTATAGGTAAGTATTTAGTTTTAAATAGGAATAATTTAGTTAAAGGGACAGTCTACACCAGGCTTTTTATTTTTTTTAAAAGATGGATTATCCCCTTTATTACCCATTCCCCAGTTTGGCATAACCAACACAGTTATATTAATATACTTTTAACCTCTGTGATTATCTTGTATCTAAGCCTCTGCAAACTGCCCCCTTTATTTCAGTTCTTTTGACAGACTTGCAGTTTAGCCAATCAGTTCCTGCTCCCAGATAACTTCACGTGCACGAGCACAGTGTTATCTATATGAAACCAGTGAAACTACACACCCTCTAGTGGTGAAAAAACTGTTAAAATGCATTCTAAAAAGAGGGTGGCCTTCAAGGTCTAAGAAATTAGCATATGAACCTCCTAGGTTAAGCTTTCAACTAAGAATACCAAGAGAACAAAGCAAAATTGGTGATAAAAGTAAATTGGAAAATTGTTTAAAATTATATGCTCTATCTGAATCATGAAAGTTTATTTTGGCTTAGGCTGTCCCTTTAATGATAGTAATTTTATTTAGATTTATTTAAATATATTTAAGTTAGGGGTTGTTTAGGGTTAGGGTTAGACTTAGGTTTAGGGGGTAATAACTTTAATTTAGTGGTGGCGACGTTGGGCGGCAGATTAGGGGTTAATATGTGTAGGTAGGTTGCGGCGACATTGGGGGTGGCAGATTAGGGGTTAATAAATATAATGTAGGTGTCGGCGATGTTGGGGACGGCAGATTAGGGGTTCATAATTATAATGTAGGTGGCTGCGGTGTCCGGAGCGGCAGAGATTAGGGGTTAATAATATAATGTAGGTGTCAGCGATGTCGGGGGCATCAGATTAGGGTTAATAAGTGTAAGATTAGGGGTGTTTAGACTCGGGGTTCATGTTAGGGTGTTAGGTGTAGACATAAATGTATTTTCCCCATAGGAATCAATGGGGCTGCGTTAGGAGATAACGCTGCTTTTTTGCAGGTGTTAGACTTTTTTTTCAACCGGCTCTCCCCCCATTGATTCCAGCTCACCCGCTAACGTAAGCAGCGCTGGTATTGAGGTGAGATGTGGAGCAAAATTTTGCTTTACGATCACTTTTTTGCGGTTAACGCCAGGTTTGTAAAAACCCGTAATTCCAGCGCTGTCTGTAAGCGGTGATTATAAACTGCTTGTTAGCACCGCATAGCACCAGCACTGCGGAATCTGTTGGCGCTCTACAAATACCTGATAATAATAATAATAATAAAATAGCTTCTAATGCAAAACTCGTAATCTAGCTGTATTAAAACAAAAAGGAATTTAAATAATGTAAGGAAAGACTGAGGAGTAAATTCGAAAGGTACTACTTTACTTAAACTGATGACTGGAATTTGCTAAAGTTCAGCCTGGCTACATTTTCCTTATCCAATTTTCTGTTTTATGTAGCGCATATGGAATTGTTTCTGCGACAGAAACATCACTGTCACTTCAAGATTCTATTTTTCATTCTTTATATTTAGATCTATTTTTCTTTGAGACTTTTCTTTCATTTCCTGCTGACTTCATTTATCAGACTTTTTGTCTCCAACTGCCTCTGTCACACAAAGAAAAAAAAAAAAAAAAAATGAATTTTTGATACAGTTACAGAATAATACCAGCAAGACTCCAGACTAATTCCAGCTTTTGAAATAAAAACTAAATAGTCTCATATTCTTCAATAATACATATGATAATTTATTGTAATGCAAATGTGGGTTATACAACTACAAGTTATGTTATTAAAATCATATTTTGATTTTAAAACAAATAGATAAGTACATTTGGATATTCACAAGTGATGATTATTTGCTACAAAAGTTTAGCTATGTATCTACTTCATTCTCATTTTAAAGGGATATTTAAGTATAAATCACCCTTTCATGATTCAGAGACAGTAAAAAACAAACCCCAGATTACCTCTACTATCAAACTACAAAAAAAACCTACTTTTTCTTTATTTATGTTGTTGAAACTTAGCTCCTTTCCATGACAGCATACCTTGGTATGCTCAGGAGCATAAATTGAATCAGTGCAGGGGAAAACCTCACTCATACAGCAGGTTAGGGACCAGAGCCCCACTGTAAAGTAAAAACTGCCTTAAAGTGAAACTTGCTAGTTCGTTTAAAAACTTGAAAACATGTTTGAACTAACATTAATTAGGTGTGCAATAGTTCTAAGTTTAGCTTAACACTAGCACAGTATTCAATAAAAACTGCACAGTATCTGTGAAATAGTGACAATTATTGTAGTAAAATTTGCCTGACTGCAACACTGAGACACAGATTGTACTGTAATGATGTAAACAGAATTGAGCATAACAAAATGGTGTGCTAATCGCCTTTCTCGCAGTCTCACGATGAGTACAGTACTGTTTCAAAATCTTAAAATTTAAACTTCAGATCCATATTAACACTGTATTAGTGAAGCACTGTAAAGCGAGGTATACCTGTATATGGTATCATCTACAAAACATTTGTGCAAATAAAAATCTAGTGTGTGTACAATGTCCCTTTAAGACACCTACTTAAAGGGAAAGTCCATACTAAAATTGTTATTGTTTAAAATGATAGATAATGCCATTACTACCCATTCCCCAGGTTTGCACAACCAACATTGATATATTAATATACCTTTATAACATTTAAACCTCTAAATTTCTGCCTGCTTCTAAGCCACTCTAGACAGTCTCTTATCACATGCTTTTTTATTTGCTTTTCACATCAAGAGACTGCTAGTTTATATGGGCAATATAGATAACATTGTGTTCACACCCAAGGAGTTATTTAAGAGTTAGCACAACACAGTATTAAATGCAAGTCAACAGATAATAAATAAGAAAGTCATGTGATCAGGGGCTGTCAGAAGTTGCTTAGATACAAGGTAATCACAGAGGTTAAAAGTATATTAATATAACTGTGTTGGTTATGCAAAACTGGGGAATGGACAATAAAGGGATTATCTATCTTTTAAATAAATAAAAATTATTTTGTAGACTGTCCCCTTTAACCTCACAGATCATTGATAGTTCCCGGCTCATCTGCAAGGCTGGGCAGACAAGATTAAATACAGCAAACCCCATCAGTGCAGAACATGTTAAATGGTTCCCTATGTGTGCTCAAGAGACATGCACATTCCTGAGCCTTCCTCAGTAAGCAGTCATGGAAGATAAGTTTCAACAAAGGATAGAAATAGAAAAAGATAGATTTGATAATAGTAAAGTAAATTAGAAAGTTTTTTAAATACTTATTCTTTATCATGAAAGAATAGTTTTGACTATTGTGCACCTTTAAGAAAACTATAAATTTTTGTATTCTACCATATTTGTGTTTATTGTCAGTATTATATTTGTACCTAAATGGAAAACCCATGATGTAAGAGTTGTAATCCTTATGTGTGCTACTAGCTGCAATTATCTCTCACTTTCCTGTTCACCAGCACACAGTTGACTCAGTAATACAGAGCCTTTTCTTCTATCCTTTAACAAAAACTTTAACCATTTTACTCACTTCTCATCCCACCACCATCCCTAATATTTACCATCATTTAATAGCTATCAATTGCTCTGGCTTCAAATACAACATAAACATACTATATATTTAATACTAGTGCTTCTGATTGAAGCTTTCTATATAATGCTAACACTACATGAATAGCATATCATGGATGTTCACACTATAGTTTGGATTCAGACGAATACAAATTTTTCTGAAATTTGCTAATTTGTCGAAATTATCCGATATATATGAACAGCTAAAAACATTATTGGACGAAGAAGAAGAAAAAATGTCTGATAAAATTGATTTGTTCATTTGTTTGTGATTTTTGGCACAAAGAAAGGTGCAAACACAGATGGGGAAGATGTTATATTATTTGGTTAATCAGCTCCTTTATTTGTAATGATGTACAGGGGGCCTGACCATTCATGTGTCTATCATCCCCTGTCTAATCCTGCCATAGTAATATGATGTTATTGACAGTCAGTCAGGCACCAAATATTGGATTTTAGTCATATAAGCTTGTCCAATCTAGACTTAACCTAGCATAGAGAGGTGGGAGGCTAGAGGAGGCTCAGACATTTTAGTCAGTTTTACTTGTGCTATTGGAATATGACTTATGTGCCCCTGCAAGCTAGTCATTGACCTCAAATCAATCCAAGGGAAGAGCTACCATTGGTGCTGTAGGTGCTAGTGCTGAGGGGGCCCCATAGCAGCCGATCTATACATAGACATGTAAATAATGTGTATAATCCTAATGCAGGGGAGACTTTTAAGTGCAGTCTGTTGAGTATAGGTCCACTAGGTCACTATTGAATCATTTAGATAGTTGTATGTTCTGTTAAACATTAAAATGTTAATACTTTTATTGTTCGAATTATATAGTGTAAAAGTTTTTTTTAATATTAGTTGTCTTCATTTTTTATTTTTATTTTAATTAAAGGGAATGAATCCAAATGCAATATTTGTCTGAAAAGAATGTCCACATGGACCAAACGTGAACCAAACGTTTTGAAAAATCCAAAACAAATCTTGGATGAAAATAAAAGACTCTCTATGAGAAACTGGTTATGTAGGCTGCCCCACATAATAAAACAGTCATAGCATTTTTTCTTTTTATTACTTGGGAGCAGCTACACTTATTTAAGGGTACAACAAACACTAAATACATTTTATGCACCTACCTCTAACCATGGGTGCTGTTATTTTGGAACCTTGGTTACACTGCAGGTATCTGAAGGACAGATGCTGCACATGTGCAATCAGGTCATTAATGTAATGTAGTGAAATACAGATTTCAACATGGCAGCCCCCCATGTCTAAAGGTTGGAATAACCTTAATAATATGCTTATAAAATGTATTTAGTGTTTAATGTCCCTTTAAGACACTCACATTTTGAGCTGCTCAAGTATTATAACTTTATTAATGTCACAGGTAAAAAAAAAACATGGAGAAAAATAAAACTTGAGAGATATACTGCTTAATAATGTATTCTAAAAGGAGGCATTTAACTTTTTTTTTTTAAAAAAATGTTTTTTGTTGTTTTGTGTTTTGGGGGGTAAATTAAAATGAAGGTACCATGCAAGAATAAAGAACACTTTTTGATTAAATAGAAGTTAAGTTAAATGTCAAGGAAAATTGAGGACAAACCTTTGTTTAATCATGAAGAATAAACTATTCAAATATTTTTTTTAATCAAAGTTTAAAGCATGCAAATTAATCATTGTAGTTATTTCATTACTCATATTATACTAAAAACAAAAGCATGAAGAAAGCTGAGGAAGTACAATCCTTCATTCATATACAACAATTTTGTAATTATTATTTTTATTGAGGAATTGTACAGTACAGTTGTAAAAAAGAAAAAAAAAATATTATGCAAGTATAAACAGTTTGCAAGAGTGCAGATACAGAATAGTAATCATGCTTGTTAATCTTGACTAATTTTCCTCATTTTAATCCTCATAGCTGTAATTGTGGACCACTTTTGGGTCTTTGGGAATATTATATAAAGGAAATAATAGGCTTGAGCTTAGCATCTAATAACAAATAATAAAAAAGTATAACTCCATCTCTAACATTATATAATGAGGTTATGGCCTCTATTTATCAAGCTGTCTACTTTCTAGCATTCGCCGGCACCAATACGCTCGCCTAAACTCGCCTAACATCGCCGCCGCGAACCTGAATACGTTTGCCAAATTTATCAAGAAAGCTGTCAAGAAGCCGCGCACCAAGTAAGGTGCAATGAGCAGCGGACAGTTGTTAACTGACAGTCATCGATCTCGCTGCTCATCGGCTTATTCGCAGCTTTCTTGCTAGCCTGTCACTAAGCACCCACACTATACTATACTGTTTTTACCCCCTATACCGCCACTCACGGAGCCCCCCGCAACGAAATAAAGTTTATTAACCCCCTAAACCGCCGATCTCGGACCCCGCCGCAACTATAAGAAATATATTAACCCCTAAACTGCCGCTCCAAGACCCCGCCACAACTATAATAAATATATTAACCCCTAAACTGCTGCTCTCGGACCCCGCCGCCACCTACATTATACATATTAGCCCCTAATCTGCCACCCCCCTATACCGCCGCCACCTACATAAAGTTAATAACCCCTATCCTGCCGATCCCGGACCCTGCCGCAACAAAATAAATTGTTTAAACCCCTAAACCACCACTCCCGGAGCCCACCTCCACCTACATGATACATGTTAACCCCCTATCCTGCCCCCCCCTACACCGCCGCCACTATAATAAAGCAATTTTCCCCTAAACCTAAGTCTAACCCTAACACCGCCTAACTTAAATATAATAAAAATAATTCTAAATAAATATTACTATTATTAACTAAATTATTCCTATTTAAAACGAAATACCTACCTATTAAATAAACCCTAAGATAGCTAAAATATAATTAATAATTACATTGTAGCTATTTTAGGATTTATTTATATTTTACAGGCAACTTTGTATTTATTTTAACTAGGTAGAATAGTTTTAAAATAGTTATTAACTATTTAATAACTACCTAGCTAAAATAAATATAAAATTTCCTGTAAAATAAAACCTAACCTAAGTTACAATTATACCTAACACTACACTATCATTAAATTAATTACATAAATTAACTACAATTAAATAAAACTAATTACAATTAAATATAATTAACTAAAGTACAAAAAAACCTCTAAATTACAGAAAAAAAAATTACAAGAATTTTAAACTAATTACACCTAATCTAATCCCCCTAATAAATAAAAAAGCCCCCCAAAATAATAAAATTCCCTACCCTATACTAAATTACAAATAGCCCTTAAAAGGGCCTTTTGCGTGGGCATTGCCCCAAAGTAATCAGCTCTTTTAACCTGTAAAAAAAGAAATACAACCCACCCCCAACATTAAAACCCCACCACCCACACACCCAACCCTACTCTAAAAACCCACCCAAACCCCCTTTAAAAAAACTAACACTAACCCCCTGAAGATCACCCTACCTTGAGCCATCTTCACCCAGTCGGGCACAAGTGGACCTCCAGAGATTTAGAAGTCTTCATCCTATCCGGGCAGAAGAGGACATCCAGACCGGCATAAGGCTTCATCCAGGCGGCATCTTCTATCTTCATCCATCCGGAGCAGAGCGGGTCCATCTTCAATCCATCCGACGCGAAGCATCCTCTTCCATCGACGTCCTAACACTGAATAAAGGTTCCTTTAAATGACGTCAGCCAAGATGGCATCCCTTGAATTTCGATTGGCTGATAGGATTCTATCAGCCAATCAGAATTAAGGTAGGAAAAATCCTGCTCGCATTCTATTCTGATTGGAACAGCCAATAGAATGCGAGCTCAATCCTATTGGCTGATTGCATCCTGCTTCAGATATTGACATTGATGAATCAACTTATCTTTTTAAGATTGAGTATATTCGTTCTTTGTTGAAAGATGTATTAGTTACTTTGGACATTGAGGAGTCTGGTCCTCTTGATAACAATTCCAGTAAACATTTAAATTCTGTTTATAAACCTCCTGTGATTACTCCTGAGGTTTTCCCTGTTCCTGATGCCATTTCTGATGTGATTGCTAAGGAATGGTCTAAGCCTGGTACTTCTTTTGTTCCTTCTTCTAGGTTTAAAAGGTTGTACCCTTTGCCAGAGGCTAATTTAGAGTTTTGGGGGAAAAGTCCCTATGGGGCTATTTCTACTCTTGCCAAGCATACTACTATTCCTATGGAAGATAGTACTTCTTTAAAGGGACACTGTACCCAAAAATTTAATTTCGTGATTCAGATTGAGCATGAAATGTTATGCAAATTTCGAATTTACCTCCTATTATCAAATTTTCTTTATTCTCTTGGTATCTTTATTTGAAATGCAAGAATGTAAGTTTAGATGCCGGCCCATTTTTGGTGAACAACCTGGGTTGTCCTTGCTGATTGGTGGATAAATTCATCCACCAATAAAAAAAATGCTGTCCAGAGTATTGAAACCAAAAAAAAGCTTAGATGCCTTCTTTTTCAAATAATGATAGCAAGAGAACAAAGAAAAATTGATAATAGGAGTAAATTAGAAAGTTGCTTAAAATTGCATGCTCTTTCTGAATTACAAATGAACAAATTTGGGTTCAGTGTCCCTTTAAGGATCCTTTACATAGGAAAATGTAATCTTATCTATGGAAAGCTTATTACATTCTGGCTATATTCTCAGGCCTGCCATTTCTATGGCTGATGTTGCGGCTGCATCGACTTTTTGGTTGAATAGCTTAGCACAATGGGAAAAAGATTCTGATTTGTCTAGCATTGTTCACTTGCTTCAATATGCTAATCATTTTCTCTGTGATGCTATTTTTTTATATCATCAAGATTGATGTTAAAATGTGTCTTTGGCTATTTTAGCTAGAAGAGCTTTAGGGCTCAAATCATGGAATGCTGACATGGGCCTCTAGTTATCAAGCTGTCAACCGCAAATATGCTGGAATTCCGCAGCGTATTTGTGGCGAGGCTGATTCGCCTTAGTTATCAAGCCCTACTGCCTGGCAAAAGTAGAATATAGTGACGTAAGCTTCGATCTGCTGGACTCAGTCCGTGACAGATCGATGCTTACGTCACTCCAAATGTTCTGAACGCAAGTTCGGCACAATCTGACTTCTTTTGGTAGTTATCAAACTACTAGCAGGTACGCTTGCCACTATTCCGGGCCAGTGTACCTGGATTTCAATCCGCCCACCCTGGAGGTGGTGGATCCAATAGGAATCAATGGGAGTCTGACCATAGCGAAAGCTCATGTTCGCTGCTGCCCGATATCCCATTGATTCCTATGGGAAACATCTGCAACTAACACCCTAACATCTACCCCGAGTCTAAACACCCCAAATCTGTCCCCCCAACTAAATAAATTTATTACCCCCTAAACCGCTGCTCCCGGACCCCGCCGCAACCTACATTATACATATTAACCCCTAATCTGCCACCCCCTACACTGCCGCAACTAAATAAAGTTATTTCCCCCTAAACCGCCGCTCCCGGACCCCGCCACAGCTATAATAAATATGTTAACCCCTAAACCGCCGCTCCCCGGACCCCCGCCGCCACCTACATAATACCTATTAACCCCTATCCTGCCCCCCCTATACCGCCGCCACTTATAATAAATGTATTAACTCCTATCCTGCCCCCCCTATACCACCGCCACCTATAATAAATGTATTAACCCCTATCCTGCCCCCCTACACCGCCGCCACTATAATAAAATTATTAACCCCTAAACCTAAGTCTTACACTAACCCTAACACCCCCCCCCTAACTTAAATATTAATTAAATAAATCTAAATAATATTACTCTTATTAACTAAATTATTCCTATTTAAAACTAAATACTTACCTATAAATATACCCTAATATAGCTACAATATAACTAATAGTTACATTGTAGCTATCTTAGGATTTATATTTATTTTACAGGCAACTTTGTATTTATTTTAACTAGGTACAATAGTTATTAAATAGTTATTAACTATTTAATAACTACCTAGCTAAAAGAAATACAAAATGATACAATTAAAGCTAACACTACACTATCATTAAGTGAATTAAATAAATTAACTACCAATACCTACAATTAAATAAACTAAACTAAATTACCAAAAAAACAAACACTAAATTACAGAAAATAAAAAAAATATTACAAGAATTTTAAACTAATTACACCTAATCTAAGCCCCCTAATAAAAAAATAAATAAAATAATAAAAGGTCCTTACACTATTCTACATTACCAAGTAACCAGCTCTTTTACCTGCCCTTAAAAGGGCTTTTTGCGGGGCATTGCCCCAAAGTAATCAGCTCTTTTACCTGTAAAAAAAAATACAACCCCCCCCAACATTAAAACCCACCACCCACATACCCCTACTCTAACCCACCCAAACCCCCCTTAAATAAAACTAAACACTACCCCCCTGAAGATCTCCCTACCTTGAGTCGTCTTCACCCAGCCGGGTCGAAGTCTTCATCCGATGGGGCAGAAGAGGACATCCAGACCGGCAGAAGTCTTCATCCTATCTGGGCAGAAGAGGACATCCGGACCGGCAGACATATTCATCCAAGCGGCATCTTCTATCTTCATCCATCCGACGAGGAGCGGCTCCATCTTCAAGACCTCCAGCGTGGAACATCCTCCCTGCACGACAACTACCCGACGAATGGCTGGTCCTTTAAATGACGTCATCCAAGATGGCGTCCCTCGAATTCTGATTGACTGATAGGAATCTATCAGCCAATTGGAATTAAGGTAGGAAAAATCTGATTGGCTGATGCTCATTGGATCAGCCAATCGGATTGAACTTCAATCTGATTGGTTGATAGCATCAGCCAATCAGATTTTTCCTACCCTTAATTCCGATTGGCTGATAGAATCAGATCAGCCACTTGGAATTCAAAGGACACCATCTTGGATGATGTCATTTAAACGACCAGCCATTCGTCGGGTAGTCGTCGTGCAGGAGATGGAGCTGCTCCTTGTCGGATGGATGAAGATAGAAGATGCCGCTTGGATGAAGATGTCTGTCGGTCCGGATGTCCTCTTCTGCGCGGATAGGATGAAAACTTCTGCCGGTCTGGATGTCCTCTTCTGCCCCATCGGATCTTCAGGGGGGTAGTGTTAGGTTTATTTAAGGGGGGTTTGGGTGGGTTAGAGTAGGGGTAGGTGGGTGGTGGGTTTTAATGTTGGGGGGTTGTATTTTTTTTTACAGGCAAAAGAGCTGATTACTTTGGGGCAATGCCCCACAAAAAGCCCTTTTAAGGGCTGGGTAAAAGAGCTGGTTACTTGGTAATGTAGAATAGGGTAGGGACCTTTTATTATTTTTTTTTATTATTATTATTTTATTAGGGGGCTTAGATTAGGTGTAATTAGTTTAAAATTCTTGTAATATTTTTTTATTTTCTGTAATTTAGTGGGTTTTTTTTATAATTTAGTTTAGTTTATTTAATTGTATTTAATTGTAGGTATTGGTAGTTAATTTATTTAATTAATTTAATGATAGTGTAGTGTTAGGTTCAATTGTAACTTAGGTAAGGATTTATTTTACAGGTAATTTTGTATTTCTTTTAGCTAGGCAGTTATTAAATAGTTAATAACTATTTAATAACTATTGTAGCTAGTTAAAAAAAATACAAAGTTGCCTGTAAAATAAATATAAATCCTAAGATAGCTACAATGTAACTATTAATTACATTGTAGCTATCTTAGGGTTTATTTTTAGGTAAGTATTTAGTTTTAAATTGGAATAATTTATTTAATGATAGTTTAGTGTTAGGTGTAATTGTAACTTAGGTTAGTTTTTATTTTACAGGTAATTTTGTATTTATTTTAGCTAGGTAACTGTTAAATAGTTATTAACTATTTAATAGCTATTGTACCTAGTTAAAATATATACAAACTTGCCTGTAAAATAAAAATAAAACCTAAAATAGTTACAATGTAACTATTAGTTATATTGTAGCTATATTAGGGTTTATTTTATAGGTAAGTATTTAGTTTTAAATAGGAATAATTTAGTTAATAAAAGTAATATTTATTTAGATTTATTTAATTAATATTTAAGTTAGGGGGGTGTTAGGGTTAGTGTTAGACATAGGTTTAGGGGTTAATAATTTTATTATAGTGGCGGCGGTGTAGGGGGGCAAGATAGGGGTTAATAAATTTATTATAGGTGGCGGCGGTATAGGGGGGGCAGGATAAGGGTAATAGGTATTATGTAGGTGGCGGCGGGGGTCCGGGAGTGGCAGTTTAGGCGGTTAACATATTTATTATACAGGGAGTGCAGAATTATTAGGCAAGTTGTATTTTTGAGGATTAATTTTATTATTGAACAACAACCATGTTCTCAATGAACCCAAAAAACTCATTAATTTCAAAGCTGAATAGTTTTGGAAGTAGTTTTTAGTTTGTTTTTAGTTATAGTTATTTTTTGGGGGATATCTGTGTGTGCAGGTGACTATTACTGTGCATAATTATTAGGCAACTTAACAAAAAAACAAATATATACCCATTTCAATTATTTATTTTTACCAGTGAAACCAATATAACATCTCAACATTCACAAATATACATTTCTGACATTCAAAAACAAAACAAAAACAAATCAGTGACCAATATAGCCACCTTTCTTTGCAAGGACACTCAAAAGCCTGCCATCCATGGATTCTGTCAGTGTTTTGATCTGTTCACCATCAACATTGCGTGCAGCAGCAACCACAGCCCTCCCAGACACTGTTCAGAGAGGTGTACTGTTTTCCCTCCTTGTAAATCTCACATTTAATGATGGACCAAGGTTCTCAATGGGGTTCAGATCAGGTGAACAAGGATGGCCATGTCATTAGATTTTCTTTCTTTTATACCCTTTCTTGCCAGCCAATGCTGTGGAGTACTTGGACGCGTGTGATGGAGCATTGTCCTGCATGAAAATCATGTTTTTCTTGAAGGATGCAGACTTCTTCCTTTACCACTGCTTGAAGAAAGTGTCTTCCAGAAACTGGCAGTAGGACTGGGAGTTGAGCTTGACTCCATCCTCAACCCGAAAAGGCCCCCACAAGCTCATCTTTGATGATACCAGCCCAAACCAGTACTCCACCTCCACCTTGCTGGCGTCTGAGTCTGACTGGAGCTCTCTGCCCTTTACCAATCCAGCCACGGGCCCATCCATCTGGCCCATCAAGACTCACCTCTCATTTCATCAGTCCATAAAACCTTAGAAAAATCAGTCTTGAGATATTTCTTGGCCCAGTCTTGACGTTTCAGCTTGTGTGTCTTGTTCAGTGGTGGTCGTCTTTCAGCCTTTCTTACCTTGGCCATGTCTCTGAGTATTGCACACCTTGTGCTTTTGGGCACTCCAGTGATGTTGCAGCTCTGAAATATGGCCAAAACTGGGTGGCAAGTGGCATCTTGGCAGCTGCACGCTTGACTTTTCTCAGTTCATGGGAAGTTATTTTGCGCCTTGGTTTTTCCACACACTTCTTGCGACCCAGTTGACTATTTTGAATGAAACGCTTGATTGTTCGATGATCACGCTTCAGAAGCTTTGCAATTTTAAGAGTGCTGCATCCCTCTGCAAGATATCTCACTATTTTTGACTTTTTTGAGCCTGTCAAGTCCTTCTTTTGACCCATTTTGCCAAAGGAAAGGAAGTTGCCCAATAATTATGCACACCTGATATAGGGTGTTGATGTAATTAGACCACACCCCTTCTCATTACAGAGATGCACATCACCTAATATGCTTAATTGGTAGTAGGCTTTCAAGCCTATACAGCTTGGAGTAAGACAACATGCATAAAGAGCATGATGTGGTCAAAATACTCATTTGCCTAATAATTCTGCACTCCCTGTAGTTGCAGCGGGGTCTAGGAGAGTGGTGGTTTTAGGGGGTTAACATATTTATTATAGTTGCGGCGGGGTCTAGGAGCGGCGGGTTTAGGGGTTAACATATTTATTATAGTTGCAGGCGGGGTCTAGGACGGTGGTTTATGGTGTTATTAACTTTATTTAGTTGCGAGGGACTACCGGGGGCGCCGGTATAGGGGGTAGAACAGCTATAGTATAGTGTGAGTGCTTAGTGACAATCAATAAAGCTGTAAAAAAGCCCAAAGAGCAGCGAGATTGATGATTTTATAACTATCACAGTCCGCTGCTCCTCGCCTCGTACTTGGGTGCGTGGCTTTTTGACAGATTTATTGATAACTTTGGCGCGCGTATTCAGGTCGCGGCGGCGATGTGAGGCGAGCTTAGGCAAGCGTATTGGGGCCGGCAAAGGCAGGTAAGTACGGAGCTTCATAACTAGAGGCCATGGTATCTAAATCTAGGTTTCTATCTCTATCATTCCATGGTAATAATTTGCTTGGTTCTCAGTTGGATTCTATTATTTCCACTATTACTGGGGAAAGGGAGTTTTTTTGCCTCAAGATTAAAAAAATCTAAGGGTATTAAACCTAGAGCTTCTAATCGGTTTCATTTCTTTCATCAGAATAGAGAACAGAAAACCCCTCCTTCCCCTAAGGACTCTGGCTCCAATTGGAAGCCATCTTCGAGTTGGAATAAATTCAAGGCTTTAAAGAAACCAAAGCCAGCCCCCAAAACTGCATGAAGGTGCGGCCCTCAATCCAGTTATGCTGGTGGGGGGGGGGCAGATTGAAATTATTTCAAGACGTTTGGGCAGGTTCTGTTCAGAATCATTGGATTCAGAATATTGTCTCAAGGATATTGAATAGGTTTCAGAATACGACCTCCTGTGAGCAGGTTTTTTTCTCTCTCACGTTCCAACAAATCCTGTGAACATTCAGGACTTTCTGAAATGTGTTTCAGATCTGGAGCTATCAGGGGTAAATGTACCAGTTCCGATTCTGGAACAGGGTCTGGGTTTTTATTCAAATCTATTCATTGTCCCGACGAAGGAAAATTCTTTCAGACCAGTTCTGGATCTGAAGTTTTGAATCACTTTGTAAGGGTTCCAACTTTCAAGATGGTGACTATAATGACTATTTGCCTTTTGTTCAGCAAGTTCATTACATGTCCACAATAGACTTAAAGGATTCATATCTTCACATTCCTATTCATCCAGACCACTATCGGTTTCTGAGATTCTCTTTTCTAGACAAGCATTACCAATTTGTCGTTCTTCCATTTGGCCTAGAGATAGCTCCAAGAATCTTTTCAAAGATTCTCTGTGCCCTTCTTTCTGTAATCAGAGAGCAGGTTATTGCGGTGTTTCCTTATTTGGACGATATCTTAGTACTGGCTCAATCTTTTCATTTAGCAGAATCTTACACAAATCAACTTATGTTGTTTCTTCAAAGACATTGTTGGAGGATCAATTTACCAAAGAGTTTCTTGATTCCTCAGATAAGGGTCACCATTTTAGGTATCCAGATAGATTCAGTGTCCATGACTCTGTCTTTAACAGACAAGAGACAAATGAAATTGTTTCTGCCTGTCGAAACCTTCAGTCTCGATCATTCCCTTCAGTGGCTATGTGCATGGAAGTATTAGGTCTCATGAATGCAGCATCGGACGGGATCCCCTTTGCTCATTTTCATATGAGACCTCTGCAGCTTTGCATGCTGAATCAATGGTGCAGGGATTATACTTGGATATCACAATTGATATTCTTAAATCCAAAAACTCAACTCTCTCTGACATGGTGGTTAAACCATCACCTTATTGTTCAAGGGGCCTCCTTTGTTCATCCTTCCTGGACTGTGATTTCAACAGATGCAAGTCTCACAGGTTGGGGAGCTGTCTGGGGGTCTCTGACAGCACAAGGGGTTTAATATCCTCAAGAGGCAATGTTACCAATCAATATTTTAGAACTCTGTGCTATTTTCAGGGCTCTTCAGGCTTTACCTCTATAAAAGAGAGAATTATTCATTCATTTTCAGACAGACAATATCACAACTGTGGCATATGTCAATCATCAGGGTGGGATTCGCATTTGTTTAGTGATGAAAGAAGTAACTTGAATACTTTCTTGGGCAGAATTCAACTCCTGTCTAATTTCTGCGATGCAAATAGAAAGAATGGGACAGGCGCAGCCTGACTCAAGTGAAATACAATTTATTGAACAGTAAGTGCATAAGACAAATGGCTACTTACAAATATAAAAACATATAAGGCATGTATGTAATCAAATTCCAAAATAAGGACCACAGCAAGAATCCACACTGCGCTGGTATAGGACGCCTTCCAAATAGTGTCTGTGGATACAATGTTGGTGCAGAAGGTCATAGAAATGTCTCTACGTGTTTCGTCTGGGTTCGCCCAGACTTTGTCAAGAGTGATTGTGTTCTATGCTTCAACCGGCTTTTAAAGGAGCTGATGCAGGTAAGGTTCATAGGTCAGCCAATCAAATGCCACCTATGTTACAACCTGTATTCAAATGTCTAACAGAAAAACATAACTGAGTGCTGGGATTGAGTTTGTTACAGATAAATAAATACATTGTTAAAAACAGTATACAAATATACAAGAATGCAATTTGATATAGATAAAAACTTAATACTCATATGGTTCACTTAAATAAAAATAAAAAAAATAAAATAAATAATGACGTCTCAAAATCAATTAATATGGTGAACTATATGTTTTCTAAAACAGTAATACTGTTTTAGAAAACATATAGTTCCCCATATTAATTGATTTTGAGACGTCATTATATTTATTTATTTTTTATTTTTATTTAAGTGAACCATATGAGTGAACCATATGAGTGAACCATATGAGTATTACGTTTTTATCTATATCAAATTTCATTCTTGTATATTTGTATACTGTTTTTAACAATGTATTTATTTATCTGTAACAAACTCAATCCCAGCACTCAGTTATGTTTTTCTGTTAGACATTTGAATACAGGTTGTAACATAGGTGGCATTTGATTGGCTGACCTATGAACCTTACCTGCATCAGTTCCTTTAAAAGCCGGTTGGAGCATAGAACACAATCACTCTTGACAAAGTCTGGGCCAACCCAGACGAAACACGTAGAGACATTTCTATGACCTTCTGCACCAACATTGTATCCACAGACACTATTTGGAAGGCGTCCTATACCAGCGCAGTGTGGATTCTTGCAGTGGTCTTTATTTTGGAATTTGATTACATATATGCCTTATATGTTTTTATGCTTGTAAGTAGCCATTTGTCTTGTGCACTTACTGTTCAATAAATTGTATTTCACTTGAGTCAGGCTGCGCCTGTCCCATTCTTTCTATTTGCAGTTCCTCTTTGATGTGATCAACGGAAATCCATTACTTTTCACAGGCAGCAACTGATCACTCCTAAACCCGGAAGGAGGAACTCATAACACCGAGCCTAACAGCTTGAATCACTCCTCCTTCAGCTCAAATGAGAAACACCAGCATTTTCACCCCTACACAAGTTCCAGGACCGCAAGTGCCAAATCTTTGGCTATGTTTGCGTAACCATTTTCTAATTTCTGTGATACATATCCCAGGTGTAGACAATTGGGAAGCTGATTATTTCAGCCGTCAGACTATACATCCAGTGGAGTGGTCTCTCCATCCAGATGTATTTTGTCAGATTGTTCAGATGTGGGGTCTTCCCGAAATAGATCTGATGGCTTTCCCATCTAAACAAGAAACTTCCCAGGTATCTATCCAGGACCAGGGAACCTCAGCCGGAGATGGTGGATGCATTAGCAGTTCCTTGGTTTTACCAACCTGCTTACATCTTTCCACCTCTATTTCTTCTTCAAGGGTAATCTCCAAGATCATAATGGAACAATCATATGTGTTTCTGATAGCAACAGCATGGCCTCACAGATTTTGGTTTGCGGATCTTGTCCGGATGTCAAGTTGCCAACCTTGGTCAATTCCGTTAAAGCCAGACCTTCTGTCTCAATGGCAATTTTTCCATCAGGATCTCAAGTCGCTAAATTTGAAGGTATGGAAATTGAACACTTAGTGCTTAGTCATAGAAGTTTCTCTGACTCAGTGATTAATACATTGCTACAGGCTCGTAAGTTTGTTTCAAGGAAGATTAATTATCAGGTTTGGAAAACCTATATTTCATGGTGTTCTTTTTTAGAATTCCTAGAGTTTCTTTAGGATGGTTTGGATAAAGGTTTGTCTGCAAGTACTTTGAAGGGACAAATCTCTTCTCTTTCTGTTTTATTTCATAGAAAGATTGCTAATCTTCCTGACATTCACTGTTTTATTCAGGCTTTGGTTCGTATCAAGCCTGTTATTAAATCAATTTCTCCTCCTTGGAGTCTTAATTTGGTTTTAAAGACTTTGCAGGCTCCTCCATTTAAGCCAAAGCATTCTCTGGATATTAAACTACTTTCTTGGAAAGTATTGCTCCATTTGGCTATCTCTTTAGCTAGAAGAGTTTCTGAATTGTCTGCTCTCTCTTGTGAGTCTCCTTTTCTGATTTTCCATCAGGATAAGGCTGTTTCACAGACTTTGTTTAAATTTATTCCTAAGGTTGTGAATTTTAACAACATTAGTAGGGAAATTGTTGCTCCTTCCTTGTGTCCTAATCCTAACAATACTCTTGAAAGATCTTTACATTCTTTGGATGTTGTAAGCTTTGAAATATTATGTTGAAGCTACTAAAGATTTAAAGAAGACTTCTAGTCTATTGGTTGTTTTTTCTGGTCCTAGGAAAGGTCAGAAAGCCTCTGCCATTTGTTTGGTATCTTGGTTAAAGCTTTTTATTCACAAGGCTTATTTGGAGATGGGACAGTCTCCACCTCAGAGAATTACAGCTCATCCTACTAGATCAGTTGACACTTCTTGGGCTTTTAAGAATGAAGCTTCATTTGATCAGATTTGCAAAGCAGCAACTTGGTCTTCTTTGCATACATTTACTAAATTTTAATTTTTTTATATATTTGCTTCTTCTGCAGCAGTCTTTGGTAGAAAAGTTCTTCAGGCAGCTGTCTCAGTTTATTTTTTCTGCTAATGATTTAAAGCAATTTCTTGTTAATTTATGAGAAATTTATGAGAAAGACTTATTTTTTTGTGTGGAAAAAGCTGTTTTTATTTTATCTCTCCCTCTCTAGTGTTCCACATCTTGGATATTTCTATCCCATATGTCACTAGCTCATGGACTCTTTACCAATTACTTGAAAGAAAACATAATTATGTAAGAACTTACCTGCTAAATTAATTTATTTAATATTGGCAAGAGTCCATGAGGCCCACCCATTTCTTATTGTGGTTATGATTTTTGGATAGAAGCACATTTATTTCCAGTTCCTCTTTTGTATGCTTTTTTTACTCCTTATTTATCACCTCACTACTTGGCTATTCATTCAACTGAGTTGTAGGTGTGGGGGGAGGTGTATTTATAGGCATTTTGAGGTTTGGGAAACTTTGCCCCTCCTGGTAGGAGTGTATATCCCATATGTCACTAGCTCATGGACTCTTGCCAATAGGAAAGAAACATAATTTATGTAAGATCTTACCTGATAAATTAATTTCGTTCATATTGGCAAGAGTCCATGAGCTAGTGATGTATGGGATATACAATCCTACCAGGAGGGGAAAAGTTTCCCAAACCTCAAATGCCTGTAAATACACCCCTCACCACACCCACAATTCAGTTTAACAGCCAAGTCGTGAGTTGATAAAATAAGGAGTAAAAAAGCATACAAAAAGAGGAACTGGAAAAATAATTGTGCTTTTATACAAAAAGCAAAAACCACCATAAAAAGGGTGGGCCTCATGGACTCTTGCCAATATGAAAGAAATGAATTTATCATGTAAGTTTTTACATACATTATGTTTTCTTTCATGTAATTGGCAAGAGTCCATGAGCTAGTGATGTATGGGATAGAAATACCCAAGATGTGGAAGTCCATAGAAGAGTCATTAGAGAGGGAGGGATAAAATAAAAACAGCTATTTCCGCTAAAAAATAAACCAACAAAAAATAAGTCTTTCTCATAAATTTCACATAAATTTCAAGAAAAAAACTTAAATCATAAGCAGAATAATCAAACTGAGACAGCTGCCTGAAGAACTTTTCAACCAAAGACTGCTTCAGAAGAAGCAAATACATAAAAATGGTAAAATTTAGTAAATGTATGCAAAGAAGACCAAGTTGCTGCTTTGCAAATCTGATCAACTGAAGCGTCATTCTTAAAAGCCCAAGAAGTGTCAACTGATTTAGTAGAATGAGCTGTAATTCTCTGAGGCGGAGACTGTCCCACCTTCAAATAAGCCTTGTGAATCAAAAGCTTTAACCAAGATGCCAAAGAGATGGCAGGGGCTTTCTGACCTTTTCTAGGACCAGAAAAAAACAACAAATAGACTAGAAGTCTTCCTGAAATCTTTAGTAGCTTTGACATAATATTTCAAAGCTCTTCCAATATCCAAAGAATGTTAAGATCTTTCAAGAGTATTCTTAGGATGAGGACACAAGGAAGGAACAACAATTTCCCTATTAATTCACAACCTTAGGGAGAAATTTAAACGAAGTCCGTAAAACAGCCTTATCCTGATGAAAAATCAGAAAAGGAGATTTACAAGAGAGATCAGACAATTCAGAAACTCTTCTAGTTGAAGAGATAGCCAAAAGGAACAACACTTTCCAATAAAGTAGTTTAATATCCAAAGAATGCGTAGGCTTAAAAGGAGGAGCCTGTAAAGCCTTCAAAACCAAATTAAGACTCCAAGTAGGAGAAATTGGTTTAATAACAGGCTTGATATGAACCAAAGTCTGAACAAAACAGTGAATATCAGGAAGTTTAGCAATCTTTCTATGAAATAAAACAGAAAGTCCCTTTGTTCCTTCAAAGTACTTGCAGACAAACCTTTATCCAAACCATCATGAAGAAACTGTAAAATTCTAGGAATTCTAAAAGAATTCTAAGAGAATTTATGAAAAAAACACAATGAAATATAGGTTTTCCAAACCCGATAATAATCTTCATTGAAACAGACTTACGAGCCTGTAGCATAGTATTAATCACTGAGTCAGAGAAACCTCTATGACTTAGCACTAAGCTTTCAATTTACATACCTTCAAATTTAGTGATTTGAGATCCTGATGGAAAAACGGCCCTTGAGACAAAAGGTCTGGATTAAAGGAAGTGGCCAAGGTTGACAACTGGACATCCGGACAAGATCTGCATACCAAAACCTGTGAGGCCATGCTGGTGCTATCAGAAACACATGCGATTGTTCCATTATGATCTTTGAGATCACCCTTGGAAGAAGAACTAGAGGCGGAAAAATGTAAGCAGGTTGGTAAAACCAAGGAACTACTAATGCATCCACCATCTATGCCTGAGGATCCCTGGACTTGGAAAGGTGCCTGGGAAGCTTCTTGGTTAGATGAGAAGACATCAGATCTATTTCAGGAAGACCCCAAATCTGTACAATCTGACAAAATACATCTGGATGGAGAGAACTCTCCCCTGGATGTAAAGACTGACGACTGAGAAAATTTTCTTCCCAATTGTCTACACCTGGGATATGTATCACAGAAATTAAACAGGAGTTGAATTCTGCCCAACAAAGTATTTGAAATACTTCTTTCATCGCTAAAGGACTGCGAGTCCCACCCTGATGATTGACATATTCCACAGTTGTGATATTGTCTGTCTGAAAATGAATGAATGATTCTCTCTTTAATAGAGGCCAAGCCTGTAGAGCCTTGAAAATAGCACAGAGTTCTCTTTAGGATTCCAAGCTCCTTGTGCTGTCAGAGACCCCCAGACAGCTCCTTAACATTTAAACAGAAATATCTCATTTACACATATAGCAGTTTTAGGAATAGGAAACAATGCAAATGCTAAAATTGGCAAAAAAGCAAATAGCATAGCCCTCTGAGCATAAAGAAGGCAAGGAGCATATAGGAAGTGAGGTAAAATAAAACAAAATTTTTTTGGTGCCAAGTATGACGCACAACGCAAAGGAAGTTGAGAATTTTCTTGGAGCCAACAAACATCCGGAAATGACGCAACTCACATCATAACAAACACAAATTCACGCTGAACAACCTAGCATCAACTAAGATGTAGGAAATCACAAATTTGCATCATTACAGACGCACATTCACACCAAAAAAAATCTTGTGACAAGAGAGACGCAATAACAGCATTTTGCGCCCTCGCAAGCCAAATTTGTTCGCAAGTTTTAAAAGAAAAAACAAGACAAATTGGAAAAAGACTATACCCTAGGTAAGACAATCTTCCTAAAACATGATTCCCATAACAAAACTACCGGACTGCAAAGGGAAATAATCATAGACCTTAATACATAAAGCGCCAAACCATAGCTGAAAGTGTCTAAAACAATGATACCTACTTACTGAAAGACACCCATCCACATATAGTAGATAGCCAAACGAGTACTGAAAAAGTATCAGCAGAGGTAATGGTGTATATAAGAGTATATCGTCGATCTGAAAAGGGAGGTAGGAGATAAATCCCTATGACCCATAACAGAGAACCCTTGAAAAGATTTCCCGCGAGGAAAACCATAAAATCAATAGGCGATACTCTCTTCACATCCCTCTGACAAACACTGTACTCTGAGAGGAATTGGACTTCAGAATGCTTAGAAGTGCTTATCACAGAAGAAATCATAAAAATCAAGCACAAACTTACTTCACCACCAAATTGTGGGTGTGGTGAGGAGTGAATTTATAGGCATTTTGAGGCTTGGGAAACTTTGCCCCTCCTGGTAGGATTGTATATCCATCCCATACGTCACTAGCTCATGGACTCTTGCCAATTACATGAAAGAAAATTAATTTATCAGGTAAGTTCTTACATAAATTATGTTTTATCTCCCCAAAAAAGAAATGAAAACATTTTTATTATATGCTAAAGAAAAAAATGATTCATTGCTGTATTTAGAATATCTAAAAATCATGCAATGCATCATGAAGCTATTTAGCAAAAAGTATATGTCAATCTGAATCAAATATTTTGTGCAACTATTTATTGAGTAGTGAAATATGAACTTTTCTTTTGTGTAACTACTTCCGGATAGGACATATTTTGACACATATTTACTTTTAAATATTTACTTATTTTTTGATAGCAGTTACCTCTGAATGTCAGCAATTGTGTTCTACAAGCTAGATATTACTAAATTACTAATTTTTTTCCATCTTACCTATTAAAATACAAATCCTTTGCACTGTACAGTTGAATAAGGTTTCATGTGGTCTTAACCTGGCATGTTGATAAGTAAAAATTTAATTTTCCAGTGCAAATAAGTGTGAAATTAACTACATAGAAAGACAGTTTTACAACAGTAGTCCCTTTATTGACTGCCTTCACTGAGAGTTTACAAACCAATCTCTTTAAAAAGTCAGGTTAGTCAAATAGTAGAAATAGGAAAAAAAGATTATTAATTAATACACTGGCACATTAGATTTCTGATAACAGACTCAGGTTGTATTAGACAACTGATCAGGAGGCTTAATTCTGATGAAAACGAAGCATCAAAAGAACAGAGTAGTTGTAATATATATATATATATATATATATATATATATATATATATATATATATATATATATATATATACAGTATATATATTTTATCTAGGAATGAACATAATATATATTTAAAGGGACATTAAACACAAAATAAATGCTAGATAGAATTATGCATTCAAATACAAGATTAGTCTGAGAATAACATGTTGATGTATTTTTTAAAGTTTCATTAGTTGCTTAAATATTGACAAAATGAATGTAAACTTTTAGGGGGCTACTTATCAAGCCGTCTACTTTTCTGGCTTCGCCGGCCCAATACGTCCGCCTAAGCTCGCCTACCTTCGCCGCCGCGGACCTTGAATACGTTCGCCTAAGTTATCAAATAAAGCTGTCAAAAAGCCGCGGGGCGATGAGCAGCGGACTGTGACAGTTATCACTCATCCGATCTCGCTGCCCTTCGGCTTTTTCCCAGCTTTATTGCTAGCCTGTCACTAAGCACTCACACTAAACTGCACTGTTCTATCCCTATACCGGCGCCCCCGGAGCCCCCCGCAACTCAATAAAGTTACTACCCCCTAAACCGCCGCTCCTAGACCCCGCCGCAAGTCTTATAAATGTATTAACCCCTAAACCGCCACTCCTAGACCCCGCCGCAAGTCTTATAAATGTATTAACCCCTAAACCGCCGCTCCTAGACCCCGCCGCAAGTCTTATAAATGTATTAACCCCTAAACCGCCGCTCCTAGACCCCGCCGCAAGTCTTATAAATGTATTAACCCCTAAACCGCCGCTCCTAGACCCCGCCGCAAGTCTTATAAATGTATTAACCCCTAAAACCGCCGCTCCTAGACCCCGCCGCAAGTCTTATAAATGTATTAACCCCTAAAACCGCCGCTCCCGGACACCGCTGCCACCTACATTATACCTAGTAACCCCTATCCTGCCCCCCTATACCGTCGCCCTCTATTATAAAATTATTAACCCCTATCCTGCTGATCCCGCACCTCTCCGCAACTAAATAAATAGTTTAACCCCTAAACCGCCGCTCCATGAACCCGCCGCAACCTATAATAAATTTATTAACCCCTATCCTGCCCCCCACTACGCCGCCGCCACTGTAATAAAATGATTAACCCCTAAACCTAAGTCTAACCCTAACCATAACGCCCCCCTAACTTAAATATTAATTAAATAAATCTAAATAAATTAACTCTTATTAACTAAATGAATCCTATTTAAAACTAAATACTTACCTATAAAATAAACCCTAATATAGCTACAATATAAATAATAATTATATTCTAGCTATCTTAGGATTTATTTTTATTTTACAGGTACCTTTCAATTTATTTTAACCATGTACAATAGCTATTAAATAGTTATTAACTATTTAATAGCTTACCTAGCTAAAATAAAGGGAAATGTACCTGTGAAATAAATCCTAACCTAAGTTACAATTACACCTAACACTACACTATACTTTAATAAATTATTCCTATTTAAAATAAATACTTACCTGTAAAATAAACCCTAAGATAGCTACAATGTAATTAATAATTATATTATAGCTATCTTAGGATTTATATTTATTTTACAGGTAACTTTGTATTTATTTTAGCTAGTTAGAATAGTTATTAAATAGTTAGTAACTATTTAATAACTACCTAGCTAAAAGAAATACAAAATTACCTGTAAAATAAATCCTAACTTAAGTTACAATTAAACCTAATACTACACTATCATTAAATTAACTAAATAAACTACCTACAAAGAACTACAATGAAATACAATTACATAAACTAACTAAAGTACAAAAAATAAAAAAAGCTAAGTTACAAAAAATAAAAAATTAAGTTACAAACATGTTAAAAATATTACAACAATTTTAAGCTACTTACACCTAATCTAAGCCCCCTAATAAAATAACAAACCCCCCCAAAATAAAAAAAATCCCTACCCTATTCTAAATTACATAAATTTCAAAGCTCTTTTACCTTACCAGCCCTTAAAAGGGCCATTTGTGGGGGCATGCCCCAAAAAGTTCAGCTCTTTTGCCTGTAAAATAAAAATACAACCCCCCCCCAACATTAAAACCCACCACCCACATACCCCTAATCTAACCCAAACCCCCCTTACAAAAACCTAACACTAATCCCCTGAAGATCATCCTACCTTGAGTCGTCTTCACTCAGCCGAGCCACCGATGGAACTGAAGAGGACATCCGGAGCGGAAGAAGTTAATCCTCCAAGCGGCGCTGAAGAAATCTTCCATCCGATGAAGTCATCATCCAGGCGGCGCTGAAGAAGTCTTCGATCCGGCCGATGTCATCTTCAAAGAGGCGCTGAAGAGGTCTTCTATCCGGGCGAAGTCATCTTCCAAGCCGGGTCTTCAATCTTCCTTCCGCCGACGCGGAACCACCTTCTTCACCGACGGACTACGACGAATGACGGCTCCTTTAAGGGACGTCATCCAAGATGGCGTCCCCTCAATTCCGATTGGCTGATAGGATTCTATCAGCCAATCGGAATTAAGGTAGGAAAATCTGATTGGCTGATGGAATCAGCCAATCAGATTGAGCTCGCATTCTATTGGCTGTTCCGATCAGCCAATAGAATGCGAGCTCAATCTGATTGGCTGATTGGATCAGCCAATCGGATTGAACTTGAATCTGATTGGCTGATTCCATCAGCCAATCAGATTTTCCTACCTTAATTCCGATTGGCTGATAGAATCCTATCAGCCAATCGGAATTGAGGGGACGCCATCTTGGATGACGTCCCTTAAAGGAGCCGTCATTCGTCGTAGTCCGTCGGTGAAGAAGGTGGTTCCGCGTCGGCGGAAGGAAGATTGAAGACCCGGCTTGGAAGATGACTTCGCCCGGATAGAAGACCTCTTCAGCGCCTCTTTGAAGATGACATCGGCCGGATCGAAGACTTCTTCAGCGCCGCCTGGATGATGACTTCATCGGATGGAAGATTTCTTCAGCGCCGCTTGGAGGATTAACTTCTTCCGCTCCGGATGTCCTCTTCAGTTCCATCGGTGGCTCGGCTGAGTGAAGACGACTCAAGGTAGGATGATCTTCAGGGGATTAGTGTTAGGTTTTTGTAAGGGGGGTTTGGGTTAGATTAGGGGTATGTGGGTGGTGGGTTTTAATGTTGGGGGGGGGGTTGTATTTTTATTTTACAGGCAAAAGAGCTGAACTTTTTGGGGCAAGCCCCCACAAATGGCCCTTTTAAGGGCTGGTAAGGTAAAAGAGCTTTGAAATTTATGTAATTTAGAATAGGGTAGGGATTTTTTTTATTTTGGGGGGGTTTGTTATTTTATTAGGGGGCTTAGATTAGGTGTAAGTAGCTTAAAATTGTTGTAATATTTTTAACATGTTTGTAACTTAATTTTTTATTTTTTGTAACTTAGCTTTTTTTATTTTTTGTACTTTAGTTAGTTTATGTAATTGTATTTAATTTTAGTTATTTGTAGGTAGTTTATTTAGTTAATTTAATGATAGTGTAGTATTAGGTTTAATTGTAACTTAAGTTAGGATTTATTTACAGGTAATTTTGTATTTCTTTTAGCTAGGTAGTTATTAAATAGTTAATAACTATTTAATAACTATTCTAACTAGCTAAAATAAATACAAAGTTACCTGTAAAATAAATATAAATCCTAAGATAGCTATAATATAATTATTAATTACATTGTAGCTATCTTAGGGTTTATTTTACAGGTAAGTATTTATTTTTAAATAGGAATAATTTATTAAAGTATAGTGTAGTGTTAGGTGTAATTGTAACTTAGGTTAGGATTTATTTCACAGGTACATTTCTCTTTATTTTAGCTAGGTAAGCTATTAAATAGTTAATAACTATTTAATAGCTATTGTACATGGTTAAAATAAATTGAAAGGTACCTGTAAAATAAAAAAAAATCCTAAGATAGCTAGAATATAATTATTATTTATATTGTAGCTATATTAGGGTTTATTTTAAAGGTAAGTATTTAGTTTTAAATAGGATTAATTTAGTTAATAAGAGTTAATTTATTTAGATTTATTCAATTAATATTTAAGCTAGGGGGCGTTAGGGTTAGGGTTAGGTTTAGGGGTTAATCATTTTATTACAGTGGCGGCGGCGTAGTGGGGGGCAGGATAGGGGTTAATAAATTTATTATAGGTGGCGACGGTGTAGGGGGGGCAGATTAGGGGTTAATAAATGTATTATAGGTGGCGACGGTGTAGGGGGCAGATTAGGGGTTAATAAATGTATTATAGGTGGCGACGGTGTAGGGGGGGCAGGATAGGGGTTAATACATTTAATATAGGTTGCGGCGGGTTCAGGGAGCGGCGGGTTAGGGGTTAATACATTTATTATAGTTGCGGTGGGCTCCGGGAGCGGCGGTTTAGGGGTTAATATGTATAGAGTAGCTTGCGGTGGGCTCCGGGAGCGGCGGTTTAGGGGGTAATAACTTTATGTAGTTGCGGCGGTGTAGGGGGGGTCAGATTAGGGGTGTTTAGACTCGGGGTACATGTTAGGGTGTTAGGTGTAGACAGCTCCCATAGAAATCAATGGGATGTCTGTCAGCAGCGAACTTGTACTTTCGCTATGGTCAGACTCCCATTGATTCCTATGGGATCCGCCGCCTCCAGGCTGGCGCTTTGAAAACCAGGTACGCTGGGCCGTAAAAGTGCCGAGCGTACCTGCTAGTTTTTTGATAGCTAGCAAAAGTAGTGAGAATGTGCCGCACTTGTGTGCGGAACATCTGGAGTGAAGTAAGAATCGATCTGTGTCGGACTGAGTCCGGCGGATCGAAGCTGACGTCACAAAATTCTACTTTTGCCGGTCTCGAGCCTTTGATAACTAAGGCGTATCAGCCTCGCCACAAATACGCTGCGGAATACGCAGCGTATTTGAGGTTGACGGCTTGATAACTACCCCCCTTAGTGTCTATAAAACAATGGGAGCTGCCATGTTGTAACTTAGGTTACCTTCTTTGCTGTGGCCAATTAGAGACAGTTATAAATAGGTCACTAGAGTGTACAGCCAATGGCTTTGTGTTCTGCATTTCCATTTCTAATAGAAACTGAAAATCTTACAATTTCAAAATGGAATTACAATAAAAGGGGACAAAATAAATAATGAACATATATTGCAGAGTTCTTTTTATATATACAATTTATCATTTTTTATTTTTTTTCAAAAACATTTTTATTTTATTTTGGTTAAAGAAGCATTAACAATACAATCCAACATTATTAGTGAGCAGTATACCCTAGTACAACACAACTAAAGTGTAAGAGCTAGAATTTTGTACATTACAAGCTAGTATCTTATGTGGTTACAGTGTTTAGAAAGATCAGCTCGGAGTGCCCGTCCCTGACTGTCAGGCACCCCTACTAGGAGTCAAAAAAAGGAACCCAGAAGGGGACCAGATGGGAGGTGCGCTAAATAATTGTAACCAAGTCTGTGCACAAATCGTCAACGAACATGTGTAGATGGGCAAAACCGGATGGCTCAGATACAGAGCACAAATCTGAAGCAGCAGCTCCTCTGGTCCTCGGTGTGAAGATTCTGTGAGATTAGAAGTGAAAAAGAGGGCACCACATAGCGTAATAAAGTTTGATCATGAGCAGGAGGAATATAATCAAAAGGCTTACCGAAAGAATATGCACCCTTCTGTGACCGGTGCTCTCTGGCAGACTAACACTCTCAGTGGTTAGCACACTGGTGGATCTATGATACCGCACCGCCTGGACAAAGGCAGGTGAGTCTCTGTGTGGCCCTGGTAGGGGTAAATGGACTTCTTATGAAGAGTTATATTTCAGGGCTGCAGTATATGTCAAATCCGTTAGCCCTTCCAAAGTTGGAATAAAATGAAGGACAACTTCCGTGGAGTAAAAACAATCTTTAATCCATAAACGTACCGTGGTAAATATAGGGCTTAGGTCTGATAGTATGTAGATGGGCATACCTCAAGAGGTTGAGTACTTTTTTACTTGCTAGGGGAAGGGGTTCACTTCAGGGGAATTGTAGGGATTTGTAGGGGGGGGGAAGCAGAAGTAGGGGGAAGGATAGAGAGGAAACGGTCATTAATAAGGGAAGAAGAATGTGAGGGTCCAGGCAGATCTAAGGGACCCACCCGGAGCCCAAGAGGGACCCTCTTTTTGAGCGTCCAGCACATGGTTCTAGAGTTGGACCCTGCACAATTATCTGGCATTCTGTGTACCTACTGCTTATTCTGTGAGAGAAACTGCTCCCAGGGCTCCCAAATAAGGCTGAAGGTCACTGACTGATTTCTTGTTCTATATACATAATCTTCCATAGATTTAACGTAATTCAGGTGTTCCACTACCCCCTGCCACCTCGGGGGTGAACTTTCTTCCAGTTCCTTGCGATCAACATTTTGACTGAAGTGAGTAAGTAAAAAAGCAGGGATCTCCTATGAGCGGGAATCTTCCGCAGTCCCACATGTAGAAGAGCCAGACCTGGACCAGTTATCTCTGGAAGACCCAAACTGGCACAGACCACTCTCACCTTAGCCCAGAGTGGCTGAAGTTTAGTACAGGACCACCACGTATGAAGCGGGGTACCTACCTCCCCACATTCCCTCCAACAGGCAGAGGGGTGGTCCGGGAACAGTGCATGTAGCTTGGTTGGCACCAAGTGCCATCTGGAGATTACTTTGAAGTACAATTCGTACATCGTGGCACAATGTAGCGCTGCTTTAGTTTTTGCTATTGCTTTAGACCAATCCTCCCCAGAAAATACAGTTTTTATTTCCATTTCCCAAGCAATCATATGTCTGGTCTTAGAGAGCACCTGATCTCCCAAAAGACATCTATAATGTGTCATGAGGGGTTTATAGAGCTGAAGACCCGAATTCCATCTGGTCTCCCAAATTGTGGGATTCCGAACTTTAAACATCAAAAATCCCCAAGTTTTCATCAAAGACCTCAACCTCAGGAGCTCAAATTCTAGGTGACGTGGTACATTGAATTTAGTCACCATTTCTTGGTGCGATAGGAGGCGTTCATCACTAAAGAAGTCCCTCACCGTAGAGATCTCTCCCTGTTTCCACGCGCTAATCCACACATTAGGAAAGCCCTGCAAAAGGGGAATTATGGGGTGAATCGGGGAAGGGTGGAGGGCAATCAACAAGTTGTGTCGCAACTTATACCACAACTTCTGGCACTCCCTAACCAGCTGGTTGGAGATGGTGAATTGTGAAGTTAAATGCGAGGGGAACCATAACAGGTCTGAGAGGTCCATATTTGCTGGGAGGGAAGCTTGCTCCAGCTCCCTCCATCTCGTGGGTGGAAGATCTTGACCCCAAGCTGAGAAATGAGTTATCATGGCAGCCTCGAAGTACCAGGTCACACTTAGAAGACCCAGGCCCCCTAGTTCCAGAGGAGCCTGTAGAATCGTAGCCGCTACTCTAGGTCTCTTGTTATTCCAGACATACGTATTGAATGATGCTTGGAACTGCCGCAGTAGCCTCGACGGGACCTGTAAGGGAATACATCTCATAAGGTATGTTAGTTTGGGAAGAACCATCATCTTTAGAGCAGCGATTCTACCCAGCCAGGAGATATCATCATATTTTTTTGATTTTAATGTTTTATCTACCTCCTTCCAGAGAGTGTGGTAATTCTCCTGGAGGACTGTATCTCTGTCGTGAGACAGAAACACCCCTAGATGACGTATCCCCCTAGTGGACCATTTAAAATGATATTGTTTTTTAAGAGCCCGCTGCTCATCTTGATCTATGTGTATCATATAGGCTTCCGTCTTACTTAAATTGATCTTATAGTTCAAGAGATCACTTAAAGAATCAATTACAGATATCAAAAATGGGAGAGATTGAAGAGGATCTACTATAAACAGTGTAAGATCGTCAGTGAATAGCGCCAGTTTCTGGAGCGAATCATGCAGCAAAAGACCCTGGATTTGATGTTCCTGTCTAATGGCCTCTGCCAATGGCTCTATTGCAAGTATGAACAATAACGGGGACAGGGGGCATCCCTGTCTGGTACCGTTACGTATCGGAATCCTGGGGGAACAGAAGCCAAGTCCCTTAATCACCGCCGTCGGGGCCGTATACAGAGCCTCAACCGCTTTGCAAAAGGAGTGTGGTATACCAAAAACTCTCATCTCACCCTGTCGAACGCTTTTTCAGCATCTAGTGACAGGGTGAGAAGGGGCAGACCCATATCCTTCGCTTCCATGAAGATGTTTAACAACCTGCGGGTATTGTCGGCTCCCTGCCAGCCCTGCACAAATCCCACTTGATCTAAGTGGATTATTGTGGGAAGGTGTCGTCCCAGTCTAGCCGCGAGAATCTTCGAATAGATCTTAATATCAACGTTGATTAAGGAGATAGGTCTATAGCTCCCACACTCCATGGAGTCTTTACCTTCCTTAGGTATAGTTAGTATATTTGCTTCCAGAAATTCCTGAAGCAGAGAACCTCCTTTGGCTATCTCGCTGTACAGCCGAAGTAATAGCGGGCATAGTAGAGGGGCAAAAGTGCAATAAAATAATGGAGTATATCCGTCTGGCCCCGGGGCTTTGTGCGGCTTAAGGGCTAAGATAGCTGATTTCACCTCCTTCAGTGAGAATGGTCTCTCTAAGTCCTCCATAGAGTCCTTACTTAAGGTGGGTAGATGCAAATCAATCAGAAATTGCTTCACCACTGGGCTTCGGTGTGTTGGGGATATTATCAAGGCCATAAAGAGAGGTGTAATACTCCGAGAATACCTTACCAATCTCTTTAGGGGAGTGAACTATACCTTGGTTAGACTTAATAGCGGCGATTCTAGACTACGCAGCCCGGTTCCTGAGTTTGCGTGCCAAAAGCCTATCCACCTTATTGCCTTTACTGTAATACATCTGCTTAGGTCTAAAGAGGTAAGCCTGTACCTTTAAGAGCTTCCTTTTGTTAATTTCAGACCTTATAGCACCCACCCGCGTAACTAGCTCAGATTCAGTTTTTTTTTTATTTGCATGCTCAAGGGTTCTGAGCTCTGCATATAGCTTCGCCAGAGAGACCTTATTCTTGGCTTTCCATTGGGCAGTTTTCTGTAGGAAATGCCCTCGCAAATAGGCTTTAAGCGTAGACCACACTATTTCTAACCTCGTATCTCCCGTATCATTAATCCTGAGGAAATCAATTATAGTTTCTGACAGCTGAGATATCTCCACCTCAGCTAGGCACTGGTCTGGGAGTTTCCAGGAGGGTTTACAGTCTGGGGGATGTAAAATCAAGAAGTCAGCACAGACTGAATCGTGATCCGACCAAGGGCACACCTCAATTCGTCATCAAATTTGTCCAGAGCCCAGGAGTCACATAGCAAATAATCTATGCGTGCATATGAATTGTGTGGTCTAGAATGATGCGTGTAGTCTTGTTCTGTGGGGGGCAGACATCTCCACACATCAAATAGATTATATTGAAACATTAACTTCCGGAAAGCATTAGACTGCTTAGAGATATTGCGGTCAATTGGATGTTCTGCTCTAGACTTTTTGTCTAAATTGGGGTCTCACACAAGATTAAAGTCCCCTCCCACCAGGACATGCCCCCTCTTAATTTCATCCAGTCTGCCCAGAAATTTCCATAAGAATGGGACCTGCCCCGTGTTAGGAGCATAGATAGAAGCTAGCGTGCATAGTATCCCATTCAAGGTGCAAACCATGACAAGATATCTACCCTCTGGGTCTCTTTCTATATAGTCAATCTTACAGCAAACATCTCTGTGAATCAATATAGAGACACCCCTCTGTTTTTTAGTGTAAGAAGCCGCTTTACAGATTGGGTATAGGTTTGAGCCCCTAGACTGTCTAGGATCTGTCTCCCAGTGGGTCTCTTGCAGAAATACTAAATGTAGCCTATGTGAGCACAAGAAGTTAAATAAAAGGATTTGTTTAGTAGGGGAGTTGAGCCCTTGTGTGTTCAGGATGGCCACCTTAATAGGGGCCATATGTGTGGGCAAATGCTGGGCCCCAGGGGGTCCCACCTCTGACTGGAAATCTAAGGCTTCAGAGAGAGTTACAACCACAAAAATGTGGGTTAATAGCAGGTAGGCATGCATTAATAAGGGGGAAAAGAGGGAGGTGGGGGGGGGGAAGCAAGATAGTACTATAGTACCAGATTGGTGAGGTTTTCTTCCTAGACCTAACTTCTCGCAATAACTTTACAAATACTTAACTTTCTAGAACTATCTAGTGCATAATGAAGTGTACAAAACACACTATCACAATGAGTGGTCTCTTGGCAATGCCAAGAGAACACAACTATTTAGGTTTGGGGGGGGGGGACTGGCATAAATAAAAGCCAGGCCCCAGTCAGTTTTTTTAAAAGCGCACTATATTTTATCTATTTGGGATCAAGTTAAGTATTCTGGATGTGCAGGATAATATATCATAGAACTTAAAGTGTAATTTATAAGAGCTATCCCTATCCATGTCACTCTTTTTTTTTGTTTTTTTTAGGGGGGATACATATTCCATTCCTAACTCTTTCATTCCTAACTCTTTCATTCTTAACCTGTCTATTTATATATCATTCAACCACATATCTGCTTAATAAACACAATAACAAGCAAATCAACAAGTAAACAAGTATACAGATAAAAAAATGATACCTCCCCCTCCCCAACCCAACCCCACTATAACATTGCCTGTTTAGTCAAGCGAGTAGAATCTGACAACCACTCCCTCGGAACCACTATCTAAAACATACTCCAATATTAGATAAAACTGGGAGAGTAGTGAATTACTTTTATGTAAAGAAGAGTATCCTTAAATTTATCGCTAGAAAAGGAGGCCCTATATATCTAGAGGGGAGGGGAGCTAGGTTAAAGGCCTCCTAACAGAGGGTATCTTCTAGTATTCCCACCTCATGGTCACAATTTCGGGGCGAACCTAAAGGACCACGGGGCTAGACTAGTTCCTATAATTATTTTTGGGGAACCTAGGGAGTGTCTGCATATTACGTATAAATGGGATATCTATAGCTCATTGGACTCTAACAAAGTGCTCAGGGCACCAGGGAGTGGGCGTCTAACTTCAACCAAACAATAGTAACCTAAGTGTTCATCATCCACTCTCATTAATATGAAACAGAGCCCAATCGAGGAAGAAGAGTCCAGGCTAGCAATGCCGGGAGAGAGTAGGGGAGAGAAAATGTCATTACAAACATATTAAACATAATGGTTAACAAACAATCATGAACAGTCTCACCCATCTTCTTGTGTCTCCAACACAGAGGACTCAGTCTTTTAAGTAAGAGATAACTCTTCAGCAACAGTCCAAAAAGGAGGGGTAAAAAGTAAAAAAGTTTAACAGTAGATCTTTTAGCAAAATAGCTACTAGGAGTCCACTCAGAAAGATTCCTGTATTGCCTCAACGCAGCTGATCTTTGAGCACTTCTAGATCTCTGAGGGAGGGGGCGCCACTCTGGCGCCGAGACCCTCAAACCCCTCTCAGGTTCATCTGCTGGTCTAGATATTTCTGGATCCTGTGGCAGAAATTTCATCTCTGCAATAACTCTCTGGCTTGTTGCGGAGATGAGGCCATAAATTGATATCCATCTTTATTAATGTATAGCTTGACAGGAAAACCCCAGCGATATTTAATAGCTTTTTCTCTCAAGACTTTAGTGAAGGGCTGGTAATGTCGACGGAGTTGGAGGGTGTGCGGGGAAAGATCTTGGAAAACCTGAATCTCTGCATACTTCTCAGGGAGAGAATTAGGGCCCGCTAATGTCCTCAAGAGTCTCTCATGGAAGGTATAATAGTGGAGTCGGGCAACAACATCTCTGGGTTTGTCGCCTTCAGCTGTCCTAGATCTCAATGCTCTGTGCACCCTGTCTATCAGCATATAATTGTCAATTCCAGGGCCCAGTACTGCCACAAACAGCTCCTGAAGATATTTTACTAAATCTTGCGGGAGGACCGTTTCAGGGATTCCTTTTACCCTAATATTGTTGCGTCTGGTCCTATCTTCCAAATCTGCAAGTTTGACTTCCAGGTCCGTAAGTTGTTCCGCCAGCCCTTGTTAGTAGGAGAGCAAATTAGTATGTTCTACCGTCAGATCTTCCTGCTTGCGTTCTATGGCATCTGTCCTCTCACGGATGGTTGCTATATCTCCTCAAGTCAGCATGACCTTTTTCAAATTTCTTGGAAAGTGATTCATAATGTGAGGCTAAAAGTGACTTGATAGAGTCCATCAAATTATTATCTGTAGCAGAATCTTTACAAGGCAGCCGCCCTGTTGACTGAGTTAAAGTCTCTCTTATGTGCGTTTCACTAAGGCTACTCGCATCAGAGGCCTCATCTACATGCTGTCTAGTAGCAGATTGGCTGAAATGATCAACTACTGTTCTCTTTGGCACATTATGAGGCTTTTGTTTCCTCTTGACTGATTGAGACATTTTATTCTTCGGCATGTGCAGCGACATATAATAAGCAAAAATATAGTGCTATAATGATGGTTCCTTAATAGCTGGCTGACTGGGGCTTGGCACCGTGTTGCTGTTTACATATTCAAGGCCAAGTCAATATCCATATGGAACCTATGGGATAAGGGGTTCCCGTGACCTGCCCGGTCACACCAAATCACTTTGTGTTATGAGCAGCCTCAGCAGGATTCTGGATCAGGCCCAAGATCCCTCCTCTAGGGAGCTGTCCCCTTAGGACTATGTCGGAACAGGTACGTGGATATGACCCGCAGGCAATCTGGGCCGGCGGGAAAGGGAGAGGAGAGATCTACATTCAAGCACAGTCAGTAACGTGAAACAAGGGAGTAACCCCTCAGAATAAACCCTGCGATTTTCTTAGAGAAAACCAAAATCTCAGTTCCCTCAGGAGGAAAGTATAACTTAGCAGTAGCAGTTCGAAGTCTCTGACCATAAAAGTGCAAGTGAGGGCCACTTGGGGTAGGTAGCTGTAGGCCTCTAAGTAATCTGTTACTTGTATTGGGAGTGACCAGTTGATCAAAGGTTATGCTAGCTGTAGTTGGTCTCTCAGCACTAAACTCCCAAATGACTAACCTAGAACTATAGATCCTTAGGGTACAAGACCTGGGGTGTGCTAAATAAAGAGGCCTGCAATAATGTAATATGTTTTCCTCACACCCTGCTTACCCCAGTACAGCCACTGATGGTAATGCTGTAATGTCTGTGTGGTGCTCATTTAGAGTAGGGTAAAGAGCAGGCCAGGCCGTGTCCACAGTATTGTCTTCTTCTCTGATCAGGCCCGGTAGCTCATACAGGCCTAACTTAGTGTCTCTGGGAGTATCTGCCTCATACCAGGGCCCCTACAATGCTTCATGTGTCACTGACAGCCGTCAAATCTTCTGCGTGGGGCTACTTTCGTTTATACTGCTTAGAGAGGTAAGTTTAGCTCGCAAGTGTGTGGGGTTCTTCTTACCTCCGATAGATAGTTGCTCTGCGCCAAACCAGGCTGGCGTTTAAGAACAGGTCTCAACCTTCTCAGCTGGCCTCAACTGTCTCTATCTCCCCTCTGCAAGGGGATCCGACTGGTCTCTGCTCGAATCTTTACCTGCCGGAGGTGAAGCGTGACCAATCTTCTGGAACTGCGTTTAACAGCGGATTGCGGCTAAGTCCTGCAGTCGGAGGAGGTTGGCCCGTTGTCCCCACAGGTAGTTTTTCTCTTCAAATCTCCTCTCCTTTACCCGAGCTTTGACTGAGCTGCACAGCTACTCTGGAGTGGAGCCCCGACCCTCCGGAGTCAAATGCAGATGGCCGCCAGTCACCAGTGTCTTGGCGTAGTGTAAAGAGGATTTTCCTCCCTGTAAAAGCAGTACTATTCTCTCTAATCCAGGCAGGGGACACCTAGTAGGTTTTTCAAGAGGTTATCTCACAAATAGTAAAGATTAAGCAGCTTAAATCTTATTTTTATGAGTTTTCTATAGCTAAAAGTCTGGAGCTCCTAACAAGTGCGACTGAGCTGCACTGCAGTTAACTCCGCCCCCTCCCATAATTTATCATTTTATATTACTATCTCAAAGTGTTTAATGTTCCTTTAAGACAATGAGCTGGATTCATAGATGCCCATAATGTTGCTAAATGACCTTATTTTAAAGGCAAGAGCATGTTTATTGATCATGTGAATTGTAAGCGGTCCTTCTTGCCTTTATCAACTGTATTGTTAATGGTCCTTCCTGCCATGAAAATCTACAGTTGCCTTAGCATCCACAATTCATAAAGTGCTCCATTTATTAAGCTGAGAGAGCAGCTTCGGAGCCCCAGTGTTTCAGGGTTGCTTAAGTCGAGCATGAAATGCTAGTTAAGTAGCTGTAGTCTTAAAACTGCTGCTACTTAATATCTCCGCCAATTGTGGCACACCTGATTGGATCGAGATGATTGACAGCCCCCACTAATGTGTAATTGGCCATCTGTGAGTAGGGGGGTGTTGTACAAGCTGACAAAAAAGAAGCAAGGACTAGTCAAACCTAAGAACTACAGCACTATCATAACCCATTACATTTATACTTTGAAAGACAGCATTTGATTGACTTATTATTTGATAAAAAGTAAAGAGAAGTAAATGAAATAGTAGAAAAATAAAATAGGCTCACTCACTTACCTAAGTTTAACACTCTATTCCTTCAGGTGCACAAATAAACTAATTTCACTCGCACCCATGGCAGTTTGATTCTTTATTTTAAACTTCAAGAGCAAAGTAAATCCAGTGAAAAGCATCTTAGTTTTCTCTCAACTGCTTAAATTTGTGGAATAAACTTTATTTATAAGAAAGTACAACTGGCTTTATTTATATCTTGCATTAATGAGAGACCATTAATTATGGTAATTATTTTTGGATAAAGAATTTTTAGGAGTAAATTAGAAAGTTGCTTAAAATGTCATGCTCTATCTGAATCACGAATGAAAAAATTTGGGTTCAGTGTCCCTTTAAGTAAAAATAGTTTTTTTTCAATTTTAATGTTTTTTAAAAAAATATTAAACTCTGGATACATTTTGGTCCAGATTACCAGTGGAGAGCAAATTAATGCTCCCTCTTGAGCGTTAATTGAGCTTGTATTATGAGTTGAAAGTAAACTGTTTTCTCCAACACTGGTGTGTCCGGTCCACTGCGTCATCCTTACTTGCGGGAATATATCTTCCCCAACAGGAAATGGCAAAGAGTCCCAGCAAAGCTGGCCATATAGTCCCTCCTAGGCTCCGCCCACCCCAGTCATTCTCTTTGCCGTTGCACAGGCAACATCTCCACGGAGATGGTTAAGAGTATGTGGTGTTTAGTTGTAGTTTTTTTATTCTACTATCAAGAGTTTGTTATTTTAAAATAGTGCTGGTATGTACTATTTACTCTGAAACAGAAAAAGATGAAGATTTCTGTTTGTGAGAGGAAGATGATTTTAGCAGACAGTAACTAAAATCGATTGCTGTTTCCACATAGGACTGTTGAGATGAAGTAACTTCAGTTGGGGGAAACAGTTAGCAGACTTTTCTGCTTAAGGTATGACTAGCCATATTTCTAACAAGACTGTGTAATGCTGGAAGGCTGTCATTTCCCCTCATGGGGACCGGTAAGCCATTTTCTTAGTCTCAAAGAGAATACAGGGCTTAATATGGGTTATAAAACTGGTAGACACTTTTATGGGCTAAATCGATTGCTTTATTTGGACACTTTATACATGTTTATGCTGATAATTCACACTTATAAACTTGGGGAACGTTTTTTAACGTCAGGCACTATGTTAGACACCTTTTCCAGTCAGGAAGGGCCTTCCCAGTTGTAGGCTGAGCCTCATTTTCGCGCCATTACTGCGCAGTTGTTTTTGAGTGCAAGACATGCAGATGCATGTGTGAGGACCTTAAAGTAGTTGGAAAAGTTCCTAGAAGGCGTAATTTGGTATCATATTCCCCTCTGGGCTTGGTAAAGTCACAGCAAAGGCTGTAGCTGGGACTGTATAGGGGTTAAATCTGTAACCGGCTCTGGTTTCGTTATTTTAAGGGTTAAAGCTCTGAAAATTGGTGTGCAATACTTTTAATGCTTTAAGACACTGTGGTGAAATGTTGGTAAATTTTGAACAATTCCTTCATATATTTTCACATATTCAGTAATAAAGTGTGCTCTGTTTAAAATTTAAAGAGACAGTAACGGTTTTGTTTTAAAATGGTTTTTGTGCTTTATTGACAAGTTTAAGCCTGTTTAACATGTTTGTGCCTTCAGATAAGCTATGTTCTATATGTATGAAAGCCAATGTGTCTCCCCCTTCAAAATTGTGTGATAATTGTGCCATAGCGTCCAAACAAAGTAAGGACAGTACTGCCACAGATAATGAAATTGCCCAAGATGATTCCTCAGATGAAGGGAGTAGACATGGTTCTACATCATCTCCTTCTGTGTCTACGCCAGTTTTGCCCACGCAGGAGGCCCCTAGTACTTCTAGCGCGCCAATGCTTATTACCATGCAACAATTGACGGCTGTAATGGATAACTCCATAGCAAATATTTTATCCAAAATGCCTGCATATCAGAGAAAGCGCAATTGCTCTGTTTTAAACACTGAAGAGCAGGAGGGCGCTGATGATAATTGTTCTGTCATACCCTCACACCAATCTGAAGGGGCCATGAGGGAGGTTTTGTCAGATGGGGAAATTTCAGATTCAGGAAAAATTTCTCAACAGGCTGAACCTGATGTTGTGACATTTAAATTTAAATTAGAACATCTCCACGCACTGCTTAAGGAGGTGTTATCTACTCTGGATGATTGTGACAACTTGGTCATTCCAGAAAAATTATGCAAGATGGACAAGTTCCTAGAGGTTCCGGTGCACCCCGATGCTTTTCCTATACCCAAGCGGGTGGCGGACATAGTGAATAAGGAGTGGGAGAAGCCCAGCATACCTTTTGTTCTCCCTCCTATATTTAAGAAATTATTTCCTATGGTCGACCCCAGAAAGGACTTATGGCAGACAGTCCCTAAGGTCGAGGGGGCAGTTTCTACTCTAAACAAGCGCACTACTATTCCTATCGAAGATAGTTGTGCTTTCAAAGATCCTATGGATAAAAAATTGGAAGGTTTGCTTAAAAAGATTTTTGTACAGCAAGGTTACCTTCTACAACCCATTTCGTGCATTGTTCCTGTCACTACAGCAGCGTGGTTCTGGTTCGAGGAACTAGAAAAGTCGCTCAGTAGAGAGACTCCATATGAGGAGGTTATGGACAGAGTTCACGCACTTAAGTTGGCTAACTCTTTAATTTTAGATGCCGCTTTGCAATTAGCTAGATTAGCGGCAAAAATTCAGGGTTTGCAATTGTGGCACGCAGAGCGCTTTGGCTAAAGTCTTGGTCAGCGGATGTATCATCCAAGACAAAATTGCTTAACATCCCCTTCAAGGGTAAAACTCTCTTTGGACCAGAATTGAAAGAGATTATCTCAGACATCACTGGGGGAAATGGCCACGCCCTCCCACAAGACAGGCCTTTCAAGGCCAAGAATAAGTCTAATTTTCGTTCCTTTCGTAATTTCAGGAACGGACCGGCCTCTAATTCTGCATCCTCTAAGCAAGAGGGTAATGCCTCACAGTCCAAACCAGCCTGGAAACTGATGCAAGGCTGGAACAAGGGTAAGCAGACCAAGAAGCCTGCTACCGCTAACAAAACAGCATGAAGGAGTAGCCCCCGATCCGGGACCGGATCTAGTCGGGGGCAGACTCCCTCTCTTTGCTCAGGCTTGGGCAAGAGATGTTCAGGATCCCTGGACGCTAGAAATAGTTTCTCAGGGTTATCTTCTGGAATTCAAGGAAATACCCCCAAGGGGAAGGTTCCACATGTCTCACTTTTCCTCAAACCAAATAAAGAGACAGGCGTTCTTACATTGTGTAGAAGACCTGCTAAAGATGGGAGTGATACACCCAGTTCCAATGACGGAACAAGGAATGGGATTTTACTCAAATCTGTTCGTAGTTCCCAAAAAAGAGGGAACCTTCAGACCAATTCTGGATTTAAAGATCCTAAACAAATTTCTCAGGGTACCATCATTCAAAATGGAAACCATTCGAACGATTCTACCCACTATCCAGGAAGGTCAATTTATGACTACCGTGGATCTAAAGGATGCGTACCTACATATTCCTATCCACAAAGAACATCATCAGTTCCTAAGGTTCGCCTTTCTGGACAAACATTACCAGTTTGTGGCCCTCCCATTCAGATTAGCCACTGCTCCAAGGATTTTCACAAAGGTACTCGGGTCCCTTCTAGCGGTTCTAAGACCGAGGGGCATTGCAGTAGTACCATACTTGGACGACATTCTAATACAAGCGTCGTCCCTTTCAAAAGCAAAGGCTCATACAGACATCGTTCTGGCCTTTCTCAGATCTCTTGGATGGAAGGTGAATATAGAAAAAAGTTCTCTGTCTCCGTCAACAAGAGTTCCCTTCCTGGGAACAATAATAGATTCCTTAGAAATGAGGATCTTTCTGACAGATGTCAGAAAGTCAAAACTTCTAAGCGCTTGTCAAGTTCTTCATTCTGTTCCACGTCCTTCCATAGCTCAGTGCATGGAAGTAGTAGGGTTGATGGTTAAAGCAATGGACATAGTTTCTTTTGCACAAATTCATCTAAGACCATTACAACTGTGCATGCTGAAACAGTGGAATGGGGACTATACAGACTTGTCTCCAGTGATTCAAGTAGATCAGAAGACCAGAGATTCACTCCGTTGGTGGATATCCCTGGACCACCTATCCCAGGGAATGAGCTTCCGCAGACCAGAGTGGGTCATTGTCACGACCGACGCCAGTCTAGTGGGCTGGGGTGCGGTCTGGGAATCCCTGAAAGCTCAGGGACTATGGTCTCGGGAAGCGTCTCTTCTCCCGATAAACATTCTGGAACTAAGAGCGATATTCAATGCTCTCAGGGCTTGGCCTCAGCTTGCAAAGGCCAGATTCATAAGATTCCAATCAGACAACATGACGACTGTTGCGTATATCAATCATCAGGGGGGAACAAGGAGTTCCCTGGCGATGAAAGAAGTAACCAAAATAATACAATGGGCGGAGAATCACTCCTGCCATCTATCTGCGATCCACATCCCAGGTGTGGAAAACTGGGAAGCGGATTATCTGAGTCGTCAGACATTCCATCCGGGGGAGTGGGAACTCCACCCGGAGATTTTTGCCCAGTTGACTCAATTATGGGGCATTCCAGACATGGATCTGATGGCGTCTCGTCAGAACTTCAAGGTTCCTTGCTACGGGTCCAGATCCAGGGATCCCAAGGTGACTCTAGTGGATGCACTAGTAGCGCCTTGGACCTTCAACCTAGCTTATGTGTTCCCACCGTTTCCTCTCATTCCCAGGCTGGTAGCCAGGATCAAACAGGAGAGGGTCTCTGTGATCTTGATAGCTCCTGCGTGGCCACGCAGGACTTGGTATGCAGACCTGGTGAATATGTCATCGGTTCCACCATGGAAGCTACCTTTGAGACAGGACCTTCTTGTTCAGGGTCCATTCGAACATCCAAATCTGGTCTCCCTCCAGCTGACGGCTTGGAGATTGAACGCTTGATTCTATCAAAGCGTGGGTTTTCAGATTCTGTGATTGATACTCTGGTTCAGGCCAGAAAACCGGTAACTAGAAAGATTTACCATAAAATATGGAAAAGATATATCTGCTGGTGTGAATCCAAGGGATTCCCTTGGAATAAGGTAAAAATTCCTAAGATTCTTTCCTTTCTGCAAGAAGGTTTGGATAAAGGATTATCTGCGAGTTCTCTAAAGGGACAGATTTCTGCTTTATCTGTCTTACTACACAAACGACTGGCAGCTATGCCAGATGTTCAAGCATTTGTTGAGGCTCTGGTTAGGATCAAGCCTGTTTACAGACCTTTGACTCCTCCCTGGAGTTTAAATCTAGTTCTTTCAGTTCTTCAAGGGGTTCCGTTTGAACCTCTACATTCCATAGATATTAAGTTGTTATCTTGGAAAGTTTTGTTTTTGGTTGCTATTTCTTCTGCTAGAAGAGTTTCAGAGTTATCTGCTCTGCAGTGTTCTCCGCCCTATCTGGTGTTCCATGCAGATAAGGTGGTTTTGCGTACTAAGCCTGGTTTTCTTCCAAAGGTTGTTTCTAACAAAAATATTAACCAGGAGATAGTTGTACCTTCTTTGTGTCCGAATCCAGTTTCAAAGAAGGAACTTTTGTTACACAATTTGGACGTAGTCCGTGCTCTAAAATTCTATTTAGAAGCTACAAAAGATTTCAGACAAACATCTTCTCTGTTTGTCGTCTATTCTGGTAAAAGGAGAGGTCAAAAAGCGAATTCTACCTCTCTTTCCTTTTGGCTTAAAAGCATCATCTGATTGGCTTACGAGACTGCAGGACGGCAGCCTCCTGAAAGAATCACAGCTCACTCCACTAGGGCTGTGGCTTCCACATGGGCCTTCAAGAACGAGGCTTCTGTTGATCAGATATGTAAGGCAGCGACTTGGTCTTCACTGCACACTTTTGCCAAATTTTACAAATTTGATACTTTTGCTTCTTCGGAGGCTATTTTTGGGAGAAAGGTTTTGCAAGCCGTGGTGCCTTCCGTTTAGGTAACCTGATTTGCTCCCTCCCTTCATCCGTGTCCTAAAGCTTTGGTATTGGTTCCCACAAGTAAGGATGACGCCATGGACCGGACACACCAATGTTGGAGAAAACAGAATTTATGCTTACCTGATAAATTACTTTCTCCAACGGTGTGTCCGGTCCACGGCCCGCCCTGGTTTTTTAATCAGGTCTGATGAATTATTTTCTCTAACTACAGTCACCACGGTACCATATGGTTTCTCCTATATTTTCCTCCTGTCCGTCGGTCGAATGACTGGGGTGGGCGGAGCCTAGGAGGGACTATATGGCCAGCTTTGCTGGGACTCTTTGCCATTTCCTGTTGGGGAAGAGATATTCCCGCAAGTAAGGATGACGCCGTGGAACGGACACACCGTTGGAGAAAGTAATTTATCAGGTAAGCATAAATTCTGTTTTTGCTCAAGTTAAAAAATCCGAAGTTAGAATATCACGTGTGCATTCACGTATTACCCCATAGAAGTCAATGGAGGAAAAAAAGTGAAGAAAAAAAACCTTACACCCCACCGGGATGAAAATAGAAGATTGACCGCAGCCTGGATGAAGATTGGAAAAGATGCTCCGCTGATGGATGAAGATGTTTCTCAGCCGGGATGAAGATGGATCACCGCCCTGATCATTGGTAAGTACCAATTTGGGGATTAATGTTAGTTTTTTTTATTTTTGGGGTGCTTTTTATTTTTAAGATTAGGGATTTTTAATTTTAATGGCAGTGAAAAAGAGCTAAATGCCCTTTTAAAGGCAATGCCCATTCAAATGCCCTTTTCAGGGCAATGGTTAGATTAGGTTTTTTTTAGTTCGTTTTTTTTAGGGCAGGATTTTAATGAGAACCCTGCAACAGAGATAACATAACCTAGGAAGGTTACTTGAGTCTGATGGAACTCACATTTCTCGAGTTTACAAAACAGGCCATTATCACGTAGTCTCTGAAGAACCCGTGTAACATTAGAACGATGAGCCTCAAGTGTGGGTGAGTATATGAGGATGTCGTCTAAGTACACCACAACACACTGTTGCAACATATCTCGTAGGACATCATTAATAAATTCGTGAAAAACAGCAGGAGCATTACATAGGCCAAAAAGCATTACAAGATACTAATAAAAGCCAATAAAATCAGCCGGTAGGATTTCAGTAGCTCTCATCCTATTGGCTGTTTTAAAAAGCCAATAGGGTTTCAGAAGTTCTCATCCTATTGGCTGATTTGAATTTGAAGAATCAAATCAGACAATAGGAATGCAAGGTACGCCAATTTGAAACAGCTACCTTGCATTCATCTTCAGTGTACGGCAGTGACCGTATGAAGAGGACACTCCACGCGGGATGTCATCGCCGGTCCAGGATAGCTCTGCTCCGTGCCACCGGGATGAATATAGGAGACGCCCCTGCGATGGATGAAGATATCGCCGCCTGGATGAAGACTTCTCACTGCCTGGATGAAGACTTCTATCTCTCTGGATGAAGATGGATGTCCGGACTTCAGGAACCGTGAGTAGATATTCTGGGGTTAGTGTTAGTTATTTTTTTTTTGGGGAATGTTTTTTTCAGATTAGGGCTTTGGGCAAAGTGTAAAAGAACTGAATGCCCCTTTAAGGGCAGTGAAAAAGTGCTAAATGCCCTTTTAAGGGCAATGTACATATAAATGCCCCTTTTAGGGGTTATGTTTTTTTTAGAGTTAGGTTTTTTATTTTGGGGGGTTGGTTGGGTGGTGGGTTTTACTGTTGGGGGTACTTTGTATTTTTTGCCAGGTAAAAGAGCTGTTTAACTTTAGGCAATGTCCTACAAAAGGCCCTTTTAAATGCTATTGGTAGTTTATTGTAGGTTAGGGGGTGTTTTTATTTTGGGGGGGGGCTTTTTTATTTTTATGGGGTTATTAGATTAGGTGTAATTGTTTTTATTTTTGATTATTTTGTTTATTATTTTTTGTAATCTTAGTGTTATTTTTCTTTTTTGGAATTTTAGTGTTTATTATTTTTGGAAATCTCAGATTTTTTAAATTTCGTAGGATTATTTTTTTTTAATTTGTAATTTAGGTTTTTTAATTGGTATTTTTTTCAATTTTATTTGAATAGTAATGTTAGGCCTCATTTATAGTTTAATGTTATGTTTATTTTTATTACACACGTAAGTTTTTATTTAAATATAGATATATTGTCAGGGGGTGTTAGGTTTAGGGGTTAATAGTTTAATTTGGTGTTTTGCAATGTGGGGGCCGGCACTTTAGGGGTTAATAGGTTTAGTTTCATAGTTACAATATGGGGGCTGTCAGTTTAGGGGTTAATAGGTTTATTTAGTGGCAGTGATGTGGGGGGCCAGAGGTTTATGGGTTAATTGGTTTATTTAGTGTCGGCGATGTCAGGGAGCGGCGGTTTAGGGGTTAATAGATTTAAATAGTGTTGGTGATGTGGGTGGGTGGCAAATTAGGGATTAATAACTTTACTTAATAGTTGCAATTTGGGTGGGCGGCAGATTAGGGGTTAATAGGTTTAATATAGTGTTTGCAATGCGGGAGGGCGGCAGTTTAGGGGTTAATAGGTAGTTTATGGGTGTTGGTGTACTTTGTAACAGTTTAGTTATTATTTTTGTAAAGCATTTTTGTTTCCCAAAATCCATAACTACTGGTCTCAGATGGTGGTATGGATCGTGTTGGTATAGGCTGTAACGCAAGCAATTTAGCTGGACCGCACAACCTGTAATACAGGAGCTATGAAAATCCCACACACAAACGTAATTTTTTTTAATGCGGAATGGACGTTGCGTTACAGGCTAAAATGCTTGCGGTATAGCTCGTAATATGCGTTTCTAGCCATTCCAGGGTAATGGCTAATTTTTCAGCGCTAAAAGCTGTACCGCAAAACTTGTTATCTAGCCGTCAGTTGATAATGCACAGTTTCATTAAAAAAAAATTGTGTCTGTCCTTCACATACAGAAATGTAGGGAATACCTCTTAGCAATATGCACAGTTATCAAAATAAAATTTTCTTTTAATGAATCCAGTGAATTACCACAGATGGTTTTTAGAGAATCTCATTTAAGTAGAGAGTTTTAGCGTATCAGATTCTTAAAATTAACAGTGTCATAAAAAAATTGAAAGAATGAGAGCCATTATTTTTTTAAAGAGAAAGATGGATATATAAAGTTTTAATTTAGCAATGAGAGGCGTAGATTTATATGAATACTCCTTAAACTGGTGAAAAACATGAATATTTAATTATATGTAGTAAGAAAACTTTGCATTATGCTTTGATTAATTGTTTTGACCCCCTTTTCTAAAATGAATCTCTTAAAATTGTCAGTTTTCCCATTTCAGAGAACTGGAGGCGCACATTGTAGACTTTACACGTCTAGCCCTGCCACATACCGGTCTCAAATTGCAGAATTGAGAACATAGCATAATGCCAAATAAATGCAAGTTTAGCAACAAAATGGCAGTTGCAAGCCATGTCTACTGTTGTAGAAGTATGTATTAGTTTAAAATAAGACAAATGTTGAATGGGTTTTGCCAATGAAAAATCAACTTTAGCAAACAAGGTGTTAATATATTTAGAACATTTTCTCAATCTGCCTGGATGTAAATTTATTGCAATACTACAGAAAATATAACTATATGTATAAAAATAAAGTAATAGTGAATGGTTTCATTTGTTATGCATTTGGACTGAATTAGTATAAAAACGCATTTGGCAAGCCAAAATTCAAACATCTTTGATTCAATTAAGATATAATTATCACTACAGAATATTATATAATCTTGAAATACCATGGATGGTAATCAGACAACAAATATTTAGTAGTACTTTGAAAACCATTCAGACATTTCAATTTTTAAAATAAATTGCTTCTTGCAAAATGGTATAGTCATAACTGTCCTTTAACATACAATATACACATATTAAAAGGTTGACAGGGTTCTAGAAACTTGCATTTCTGCAGCTGAGATGCTTTATCTTATTACACTTTGTATCTGATTTAGCATTTCAAACAAGAACAGTGACAGATTTGAAAGCCTTGTTTATTTTTGAGGTGACTTTGAAATCAGGAGGCCATCCGTGTAATTGTGTTTTTAAATCTGAGATGTGATTTGAATTTTAAAGAATTTTGTTAGAAATATTGCACTGCTTATTCACATCACGCTGCTCCAGTAATTTTTACTAAATGGAATCAATTCAAATTTTAAAGTCAGCTGTCAAACATACAAATGTGCATGGTAAAAATTGTTGAGTTTCTAGAATTGCCTGTAAATTTGATGAATTTTATACATTCCAAACTTTATCAACTTTTTCTATTTTTAATCTGATTGTGAATTTTTGGAATTTAAAGGTACAGAAAACATTTGAGATTTAAATTTAAAATGTTTAATTATGCTTAATATTATTATTAGTAATAATATTAATAAATAATAATAATAAAATTAAACAATAATAATAATAAACTTTTCCTGTAATTAAGTCTGGAAATAAACTGCTAGATTACGAGTTGTGTGTTACAGTTTTAATGCTGAAAAATGTCCATTTCAGCGTAAAACAGTAATGCAGTCATTTCGAGTCGTGTCGGTATAGCTATACCGCAAGCATTGTAGCCTGTAACGCAATGTCAATCCCACACTCAAAAAAATGATGTTTTTGTGTGGGATTTCCATCGCGCCGGTATTACAGGTTGTGCGGTGAGGCTAAAAAGTTTGCGTTACAGCCTATACCGACACAATCCATTCCGACATCTGAGAGCAGTAGTTATGGATTTTGTGTAACAAAAATGTTTCACAAAACTCATAACTAAAGAGTTACAAAGTGCAATAACACCCATAAACTACCTATTAACCCTTAAACCGAGGCCCTCCCGCATCACAAACACTATTTAAAACTTATTAACCCCTAATCTGAATCTCCCTCGTCCCTGCAAACACTATAATAAAGTTATTAACCCCTATTCCGCCGCTCTCCGTCCCCGCCGCCACTAACTAAACCTATTAACCCCTAAACCACCAGCCCCCCACATTGCCACTACTAAATAAACCTATTAACCCCTAAACTGCCATCCCACAAATCACCACTAAATTAAACTATTAACTCCTAAACCTATCATCCCCTAACTTTATATTAAAATGACAATATCCCTATCTTAAAATAAATAAGAACTTACCTGTGAAATTTAAAAAAAAAGTTTAAACTAACAATTAACCTAACATAACTATTAAACTAAACTATAATACTAAAATTACAAAAAAAAAAAAAAAATTACAAAAATAACAAACACTAAATTACGAAAAATAACAAAAGAAATTATCAAAAATAAAACCAATTACACCTAATCTAATAGCCCTACAAAAATAAAAACACCCCTAGCCTACAATAAACTACCAATATCCCTTAAAAGGCCTTTTGTAGGGCATTGCCCTAAAGGAATCAGCACTTTTCTACATGTAAAAAAAATACAAAGACCACCCAACAGTAAAATCATTACATTGCCCTGAAAAGGGCATTCAGCTCTTTTAAAAAAAGCCCAAACCCTAATCTAAAAAAAAACACCCCAAAAATTTTTAAAAAAACCTAACACTAACTGCCGAAGATCCACTTACAGTGTCTGAAGTCCGGACATCCAGGCGGCGATGTCTTCATATAGGCGGCATCTTTTATCTTCATCCCGGCGGCACAGAGCGGATCCATCCTCGAAGACATCCAGCGCGGAGCCACAGTACACTGAATCTTCAATACAAGGGAGTCATTTCAAAATGGTGTCCCTTGCATTCCTATTGGCTGATTTAATTCTTGAAATTCATATCAGCCAATAGGATGAGAGCTACTGAAATTCTATTGGCTGATTTGAATAGAAATAGAACGTGTAATCTAGGCGAAATTGTTTTCTAGTTCTGAGAACAAAAAGAGCGCAGGGCAGGCTTCAGGAACTATAACCCTTCCATATATCCTTACCTAGTTTAGAGATGATAATATAAATACTGCAAAACAACGCAAAATTGGCTAAATAAAGTTTGAATTGGTTTCTTCGAATAAGGCAGTTGATGGGTGGAGTTTGGCCATTTAAAAAACAATTGCAGCAAACAAGTTGAAATTGCATTCCAAGGGGCCGATTTATCAAGTGTTTGTCCGACATGATCCGCTCAGCGGATCATGTCCGACAGACATTACTGAATGCCGACAGCATATGCTGTCGGCATCTAACACTGCACAAGCTTGTAAACTGAAAAATGTAGATATGACCAACACCAAGAATTCTATATTATACAAACTCTCAAGAAAAAGATAGGGCTCTCTCAAATACTTAAGAAACAGTGCTGCTAAGACAAAAAGGGAAGCTGCTATCATTCACTCATAAGTGTATTTAATATCAAATGTATAGGAGGTAAAAAACTGCTTTTTGATCACCATTCCCATATGTTATAAAAGTTGTATGGTGAAAGGGCACTCATACATACCGATACTAATTAGAATATATATATTGTAATTTTATTCTAAATTGATTCCAATTATGAGTTGATTTCCATATAAAACTAATAACATATATAAGCTCAAATAAAATAAAATCCTTGGGATTAAATCGTAGTAAATATATGGCATACAAGGCATGTATTCAATGTCCCTTTAAATTACACATATCCCTTCAACTAAATGTGGATAAAAGGCTCATATTGGATTACTCTGAGCTTGAAAAATAATCATTTTGAAACGCGTTGCTCAGTCTCACTTGTCTAAATACCAGCTCGCATTCGGCATGGTAACGGCTTCACAAAGCCTTTCTGAGGTCTGTCTTTATGTGGTATTGAGTGGACCTTGTGCTATACCTGCCGGCAAGTCTGCACTTAGTTAAAATTCCTGTAAGTTTATTCCGGATGTTTGCAATAACCTCCAAGGGGAATACAGCTGGTATCGAGCGGTTAGCGTGCTCTGAATTGTGAGTACAGATTTGCCTTATAATCCACTTGTATCTGCTACGTGTAAGGAGGATCTGGTTTTCTCCATAGGCACAAAAGGAGGATTTTGCAGATCGTTTACCCATCAATAGTGATGTTCCGAACCTAAAATTTTGCGTTTGCGAATGGAGAACGCGAACTTACGCAAAAGTTCGCGAACCGGGCGAACTGCCATAGACTTCAATAGGCAGGCAAATTTTAAAACCCACAGGGAGTCTTTCTGGTCACAAAAGTGATGGAAAAGTTGTTTCAAGGGGACTAACACCTGGACTGTGGTATGCCGGAGGGGGATCCAGGGCAAACTCCCATGGAAAATTACATAGTTGATGCAGAGTCTGGTTTTAATCCATAAAGGGCATAAATCACCTAACATTCCTAAATTGTTTGGAATAACATGCTTTAAAACATCAGGCATGATGTTGTATTGTTCAGGTAGTGTAAGGGTTTTTTTTTTTTTAAAATGTACTTGTACCCTACTGTTTTAGCAGATATGACTTGCACTGGTGTGACACTGTGCCCTGGCAGGACCTGGAACGCACACGTGTGAGGAAAACTGACTGCTATTATTTCACAGTAAAAAAAGGTTGTTTTTTTTTAAATGTATGTACAGTACTGTTTTAGTAGATATGACTTGCACTGGTGTGACACTGTGCCCTGGCAGGACCTGGAGAGCACACGTGTGAGGGAAACTGACTGCTATTATTTCACAATAAAAAAGGTATTTTTTTTAAATGTATGTACACTACTGTTTTAGCAGATATGACTTGCACTGGTGTGACACTGTGCCCTGGCAGGACCTGGAATGCACACGTGTGAAGCAAACTGACTGCTATTATTTCACAGTAAAAAAATGTTTTTTTTTTGTTTTGTTTTAAATGTACACTACTGTTTTAGCAGATATGACTTGCACTGGTGTCGCACTGTGCCCTGGCAGGACCTGAAACGCACACGTGTGAAGGAAACTGACTGCTATTATTTCAAATTAAAAAAAGTTTTTTTTTTTTAAATGTGCACTACTGTTTTAGCAGATATGACTTGTACTGGTGTGACACTGTGCCCTGGCAGGACCTGAAACGCACACGTGTGAAGTAAACTGACTGCTATTATTTCAAATTAAAAAAAAGGTTGTTTTTTTTAAATGTTACACTACTGTTTTAGCAGATATGACTTGCACTGGTGTCACACTGTGCCCTGGCAGGACCTCAAACACACACGTGTGAAGGAAAATGACTGCTATTATTTCAAATTAAAAAAAGTTTTTTTTTTTTTTTTTAAATGTACACTACTGTTACACCAGATATGAGTGGTGGCACTGGGCAAGTGGGCACAGTATATGCTGTGAGCCTGAGCTGGCAGGCAGGCTGCAATTAGATTACAAGGGGAAAAAAAAAAAAGCAGACTGATGTTCTAGCCCTAAAAAGGGCTTTTTAGGGTGCTGTCCTTACAGCAGAGATCAGATGAGTCCTTCAGGACTGTAGTGGACACTGAATACACTAGCCTAGCTATCGATTTCCCTATTAAATCAGCAGCAGCTACACTGTCCCTCCTCTCACTAAGAATGCAGGCTCCGAATGAATCTAAAATGGATGCTGTCCAGGAGGTGGGAGGGTCTGGGAGGGAGTGTCTGCTGCTGCTGATTGGCTGGAATGTGTCTTGTGACTGTGAGCTACAGGGTCAAAGTTTACTCAACGATGACGAATAGGGGGCAAATCGAACATCGCATATGTTCGCCGTCCGCTGCGAACCCGAACATGCTATGATCGCTGCTTGGCAGAACTGTTCGCGACATCACTACCCATCAACGACAGTCTTCCTAACTGGCACATCAGTGTATCTTGGAGTTTAATAAACTCTTTACTTCAAAGCATTTTTATGTTTTTTTGTCAATAATTTGTTGCACAGTGTGTTATATTAATTGTAATTGCATTTATTGTATTTATTATGTGTATGCATTATTCTATGAATTTGTAGCAAATATTATTTTGCATCCACTTTATTGTAACTTATTAAATAAGGTTACTTGTTTACGTAGAGCAATATATATTAAATGAGTTTACGTATTGTCACTATGGTCTATTATATATTTTTCTATATATTATTTACATATATATTTAGTTTTTTACCTCCTATAAATTTGATATTATATACACTTATGAGTGAATGATAGCAGCTTTTATACCAAATTATTATATTTTAGACAGCTATATAGGGTATTTTATATGGATTGCGCTCAGCAATCATTTATTATTAATTATTATTAATTGATTCTTATCCTTTTATTTTATTTTCTACTTTAGCAGTTACTACTGCGCTCTCAAGTTCCCTTTTTGTCTTAGCACCACAAGCTTGTGAACTGCTTGTACAATGCTGCCCCCTGCAGATTTGTGGCCAATCGGCAGCTAACAAGGGGTGTCAATCAACCCGATCATATACGATCAGGCGGATTGCTGTCCGCAACCTCAGAGGAGGCGTACAAGTTAAGGAGCAACGGTCTTAAGACCACTGCTTCTTAACTGCTGTTTCTGGCGAGCCTGAAGGCTCGCACAGAAACAGCTGCATTGGGGCCAATTGACAGCTTGTTAAATCGACCCCCAAATATTTTTTTAAAGTCACCTAGTGTGCTAGTTTACTGCAATAATGTAGAAAAATCATGTAAATAGAAAGTGCATTGCAGATTTGTGAAGCGCCAACAAATTTGGTTAATCCAAATCTTTCAGAACAAATATCCAGGGCAATTTGTTTCCCCAAATATTTCTCTGCTACACTATTTGAAACTATTTGTTGAATATTTACATTTGTTTTCGTTAAACAAAGGTGTTTCTTTGCTGCAGGTGCAAAAGTTCACCTGTTGCCTTATACTTACTTACCTCTAGTGCCGTCATAGGAATGGGAGGAACCTTCTTACCTTGGTGCCAGGTGTCTTCCCAGCCTCCTCGCTCTGCCGGTATGGCGGCCATGCACAAGTTCACGTGTGCGCACTAGTACCTGCACTTGTAAATTTGCAAGTGATGGGGCGCACATGCATGCACATGACAGGCGCGTGTGTCATGTTCAGGATGCCAGATCAGCGTGGGGAGTGTCTAGAGCACACCCTCCTTTAGCAGAGGTTTTAAAAGTCGCCTGATTCTGATGCTCCCTGGTTGTCAGGGTGATGAGGGCGTTTCTGGTCCTTGCAGGATTTATAAGCCAGGCACTTCCCCTAACCCAGTGCTAGGTTATTCTGCCTGTTTTCAGAGACCAAGCTTTGTTTCCTGATATCTCTTTTTTGAGTCCCTTTTTTCCCCTTTAGATATTTTAGATTTCCTGGTTTTTGACTTCAGCTTATTCCTCTAACTACGTGTACTTCTACCTGCCCTGACTATGGAATTGTCTGACCACTCTTACTCTTGTATATGTTTCTTCTGCCAATGGGTTTTAGTCCCAAATACTAGGCAGATGGTCTCCCTCCTGACATAATAACCTAACCCTAAGGACCTTATGGTTATACTTGCGCAACAACTAGCGCAGATGACACAATCCATACAGGATCTGAAAGCAGGCTAAGAGGCCTTACTACAATGAGAAAGGAATGAAGCCACAGCACCTCCCCCGCCAATAGCTACACCACCTCCACGTTTACTTGAAGCCATTATTGCTGAAGCCTCAGTCGTCATGCCTAAGAAAGTTTCAGGCAAGAGATCTGAATACAGTACCTTTATTACCTCATGTGAGTTATTATTCTCCCTAAAGCCATGTACCTTCTCATCAGATTTTATGAAGGTCTGTACAGCTATCTCTTTGCTCACTGGACCCCCACAGACTTGGGCTCATCAAATGCTCCATAAGAACAGTCCTGTTCTAACAACATGGGAATCATTCGTAGCTGCCGGGAATCCCCTTTATGATGATGATCCACTTTGCTCCTCTACAGCCCATAATGTTCTCCGTTCCTTACGTCAAGGGAGGCATCCTTTAGAGGATTACATCACTGAATTTTGTGAAGTAGCACCAGACACTGCTTTGAATACTATAGCTCTCATTGACCAGTTCAGTATTGGGCTCAACGACTATTTGAAAGACGAGCTAGCACGTATAGGGATTCCTACTACTCCGGAGGAACTTATTATATTGGTGTCCCAATTGGATCAAATATTTCTCCTGTTAAGTGTAGTCAGTCCACGGGTCATCCATTACTTATGGGATTATATCTCCTCCCTAACAGGAAGTGCAAGAGGATCACCCAAGCAGAGCTGCTACATAGCTCCTCCCCTCTACGTCATACCCAGTCATTCTCTTGCACCTAACTAATAGATAGGACGTGTGAGAGGACTGTGGTTGTTAAACTTAGTTTTTATTTCTTCAATCAAAAGTTTGTTATTTTAAACGGCACCGGAGTGTGTTGTTTCTTCTCAGGCAGCATTAGAAGAAGAATCTACCTGAGTTTGTCTATGATCTTAGCGGTCGTAACTAAGATCCACTTGCTGTTCTCGGCCATTCTGAGGAGTGAGGTAACTTCAGAACAGGGGATAGCAGGCAGGGCTCACCTGCAAGGAGGTATGTTGCAGTATATTATTTTCTAAGGAATGGAATTGACTGAGAAAATACTGCTAATACCGATGTAATGTAAGTGCAGCCTTAAATGCAGTAGTAGCGACTGGTATCAGGCTGATATGTATGTATGTATACTCTGAGGTATTTCTGGGGAATGGAATTTCACTAAGAAAATACTGTCTATATTTAAGTAATATTTGAGCCTACACTGCAGTGAAAGCGACTAGCAGCAGGCTTATTAATAACATTTCATAATTTCATTTTTAAAACGTTTACTGGCATGTTAATCGTTTTTTTCTGAGGTACTTGGTGATAAAACTTTATGGGCATGATTTTTACCACATGGCTGTCGTTTGTTTCTGAATAAAATCAGTTTACTGAGCTTCCCCACTGTTGTAATATGAGTGGGAGGGGCCTATTTTAGCGCTTTATTGCGCAGTAAAAATTTAGTCACAGTCTTCCTATTTCTTCCTCCATGATCCAGGACGTCTCTACAGAGCTCAGGGGTCTCCAAAACTAGTTTTGAGGGAGGTAATCACTCACAGCAGACCTGTGATAGTGTGTTTTGACTGTGATAAAAACGTTAATATTAAATTGTTATCCGTTTTTGGGTATTAAGGGGTTAATCATCCATTTGCTGGTGGGTGCAATCCTTTGCTAACTTAATACATTTACTGTGAAAATTTGGTTGCTATAACTAATTTGGTTCATTGTTATTTCAACTGTGACAGTTTTTTGTGCTTCTTAAAGGCACAGTAGCGTTTTTTATATTGCTTGTAAATTTATTTGAAAAGTATTTTCCAAGCTTGCTAGTCTCATTGCTAGTCTGTTTAAACATGTCTGACACAGATGAATCTCTTTGTTCACTATGTTTAAAGGCCAATGTGGAGCCCAATAGAAATTTGTGTACTAATTGCATTGATGCTACTTTAAATAAAAGCCAATCTGTACATGTAAAGAAATTTTCACCAGACAACGAGGAGGAAGTTATGCCGACTAACTCTCCTCACGTATCAGTACCTTCGCCTCCCGCTCAGGAGGTGCGTGATATTGTGGTGCCAAGTACATCAGGGCGGCCCATACAAATCACTTTGCAAGACATGGCTAATGTTATGACTGAAGTACTATCTAAATTGCCAGAATTTAGGGGTAAACGTGATCACTTTGGGGTAAGAACAGAGTGCGCTGATAATAATAGAGCCATGTCTGATACTGCGTCACAATTTGCAGAACATGAGGACGGAGAGCTTCATTCTGTGGGTGATGGATCTGATCCAAGTAAACTGGACTCAGACATTTCAAATTTTAAATTTAAACTTGAGAACCTCCGTGTATTACTAGGGGAGGTATTAGCGGCTCTGAATGATTGTAACACGGTTGCAATTCCAGAGAAAATATGTAGGCTGGATAAATATTTTGCGGTACCGGCGTGTACTGACGTTTTTCCTATAACTAAAAGGCTTACAGAAATTGTTAACAAGGAGTGGGATAGACCCGGTGTGCCTTTTTCACCCCCTCCTATATTTAGAAAAATGTTTCCAATAGACGCCACCACACGGGACTTATGGCAGACGGTCCCTAAGGTGGAGGGAGCAGTTTCTACTCTGGCTAAGCGCACCACTATCCCGGTGGAGGATAGCTGTGCTTTTTCAGATCCAATGGATACAAAGTTAGAGGGTTACCTTAAGAAAATGTTTGTTCAGCAAGTTTTTATATTACAACCCCTTGCATGCATTGCGCCTGTCACGGCTGCGGCGGCATTCTGGTTTGAGTCTCTGGAAGAGACCCTTAGCACAGCTCCATTGGATGAGATTATAGACAAGCTTAAAGTCCTTAAGCTAGCTAATTCATTTATTTCTGATGCCGTAGTACACTTAACTAAACTTACGGCTAAGAACTCCGGATTCGCCATTCAAGCGCGTAGAGCGCTGTGGCTTAAATCCTGGTCAGCCGATGTGACTTCTAAATCTAAATTGCTTAACATTCCTTTCAAAGGGCAGACATTATACGGGCCCGGTTTGAAAGAAATTATCGCTGACATTACTGGAGGTAAGGGCCATGCCCTGCCTCAAGACAGGGCCAAACCAAGGGCTAAACAGTCTAATTTCTGTGCCTTTCGTAACTTCAAGGCAGGAGCAGCATCAACTTCCTCCACTCCAAGACAGGAAGGAACTGTTGCTCGCTACAGACAGGGCTGGAAACCTAACCAGTCCTGGAACAAGGGCAAGCAGGCCAGAAAACCTGCTGCTGCCCCTAAGACAGCATGAAGTGAGGGCCCCCAATCCGGAAACGGATCTAGTGGGGGGCAGACTTTCTCTCTTCGCCCAGGCTTGGGCAAGAGATGTCCAGGATCCCTGGGCGTTAGAGATCATATCTCAGGGATATCTTCTGGACTTCAAAGCTTCTCCTCCAAAAGGGAGATTTCATCTTTCAAGGTTGTCAGCAAACCAGATAAAGAAAGAGGCGTTTCTACGCTGTGTACAAGACCTTTTACTAATGGGAGTGATCCACCCAGTTCCGCGGTCGGAACACGGACAAGGGTTTTACTCAAATCTGTTTGTGGTTCCCAAAAAAGAGGGAACCTTCAGACCAATCTTGGACTTAAAGATCCTAAACAAATTCCTAAGAGTTCCATCGTTCAAAATGGAAACTATTCGGACCATCTTACCTATGATCCAAGAGGGTCAGTACATGACCACAGTGGATTTAAAGGATGCCTACCTTCACATACCGATTCACAAGGATCATTACCGGTATCTAAGGTTTGCCTTCCTAAACAGGCATTACCAGTTTGTAGCTCTTTCCTTCGGGTTAGCTACAGATCCAAGAATCTTTACAAAGGCTCCGTACCTAGACGACATTCTGATACAAGCGTCAAGTTTCCAAACTGCCAAGTCTCATACAGAGTTAGTTCTGGCATTTCTAAGGTCGCATGGGTGGAAGGTGAATGTAGAAAAGAGTTCTCTATTGCCACTCACAAGAGTTCCCTTCTTAGGGACTCTTATAGATTCTGTAGAAATGAAAATTTACCTGACAGAGGACAGGTTATCAAAACTTCTAAATGCTTGAGGTGTCCTTCATTCCATTCAACACCTGTCAGTGGCTCAATGCATGGAGGTAATCGGCTTAATGGTAGCGGCAATGGACATAGTACTTTTTGCACGCCTGCATCTCAGACCGCTGCAATTGTGCATGCTAAGTCAGTGGAATGGGGATTACTCAGATTTGTCCCCTATGCTAAATCTGGATCAAGAGACCAGAGATTCTCTTCTATGGTGGCTTTCTCGGCCACATCTGTCCAGGGGGATGCCCTTCAGCAGGCCAGATTGGACGATTGTAACAACAGACGCCAGCCTGCTAGGTTGGGGCGCTGTCTGGAATTCCCTGAAGGCTCAGGGATCATGGACTCAGGAGGAGAGACTCCTTCCAATAAACATTCTGGAATTAAGAGCAGTTTTCAATGCTCTTCTGGCTTGGCCTCAGTTAGCAACTCTGAGGTTCATCAGGTTTCAGTCAGACAACATCACGACTGTGGCTTACATCAACCATCAGGGAGGGAAAAGGAGTTCCCTAGCGATGATGGAAGTCTCAAAGATAATTCGCTGGGCAGAGTCTCACTCTTGCCACCTGTCAGCGATCCACATCCCAGGCGTGGAGAACTGGGAGGCGGATTTCCTAAGTCGCCAGACTTTTCATCCGGGGGAGTGGGAACTTCATCCGGAGGTGTTTGCCCAACTGCTTCATCATTGGGGCAAACCAGATCTGGATCTCATGGCGTCTCGCCAGAACGCCAAGCTTCCTTGTTACGGATCCAAGTCCAGGGACCCGGGAGCTTTACTGATAGATGCTCTGACAGCACCTTGGGTCTTCAACATGGCTTATGTGTTTCCACCCTTCCCGATGCTTCCTCGATTGATTGCCAGGATCAAACAGGAGAGAGCATCGATGATTCTAATAGCACCTGCGTGGCCACGCAGGACCTGGTATGCAGACATGTCCACCATGGTCTCTGCCTCTGAGACAGGACCTTCTGATTCAGGGTCCTTTCAAACAACCAAATCTAATTTCTCTGAGGCTGACTGCATGGAGATTGAACGCTTGATTCTATCAAAGCGGGGATTCTCGGAGTCAGTGATTGATACCTTAATACAGGCTAGGAAACCTGTTACCAGGAAAATTTACCATAAAATATGGCGTAAATACTTATATTGGTGCGAATCCAAGAGTTACTCATGGAGTAAGGTTAGGATTCCGAGGATATTGTCTTTTCCACAAGAAGGTTTAGAAAAGGGCTTATCTGCTAGTTCGTTAAAGGGACAGATCTCAGCTCTGTCTATCCTTTTACACAAATGTCTGTCAGAAGTTCCAGACGTTCAGGCTTTTTGTCAGGCTTTGGCTAGGATTAAGCCTGTGTTTAAGACTGTTGCTCCGCCGTGGAGCTTAAACTTAGTTCTTAACGTTTTGCAAGGTGTTCCGTTTGAACCCCTTCATTCCATTGATATCAAGCTGTTATCTTGGAAAGTTCTGTTTTTAATGGCTATTTCCTCGGCTCGAAGAGTCTCTGAGTTATCGGCCTTACATTGTGATTCCCCTTATCTGATTTTTCATTCAGACAAGGTAGTTCTGCGAACTAAACCTGGGTTCTTACCTAAGGTAGTCACTAACAAGAATATCAATCAAGAAATTGTTGTTCCATCATTGTGCCCTAACCCTTCTTCAAAGAAGGAACGACTTCTGCACAATCTGGACGTCATCCGTGCCCTAAAATTTTATTTGCAGGCAACCAAGGATTTTCGTCAAACTTCTTCCCTGTTTGTCGTTTATTCTGGACAGAGGAGAGGTCAAAAGGCTTCGGCTACCTCTCTCTCTTTTTGGCTTCGTAGCATAATACGTTTAGCCTATGAGACTGCTGGACAGCAGCCTCCTGAAAGGATTACAGCTCATTCTACTAGAGCTGTGGCTTCCACTTGGGCCTTTAAGAATGAGGTCTCTGTTGAACAGATTTGCAAGGCTGCAACTTGGTCTTCACTTCACACTTTTTCAAAATTTTACAAATTTGACACTTTTGCTTCTTCGGAGGCTGTTTTTGGGAGAAAGGTTCTACAGGCAGTGGTTCCTTCCGTGTAAAGATCCTGCCTGTCCCTCCCGTCATCCGTGTACTTTTAGCTTTGGTATTGGTATCCCATAAGTAATGGATGACCCGTGGACTGACTACACTTAACAGGAGAAAACATAATTTATGCTTACCTGATAAATTCCTTTCTCCTGTAGTGTAGTCAGTCCACGGCCCGCCCTGTTTTTACGGCAGGTCTAAATTTTAAATTAAACTCCAGTCACCACTGCACCCTATAGTTTCTCCTTTCTCGTTTGGTTTCAGGTCGAATGACTGGGTATGACGTAGAGGGGAGGAGCTATGTAGCAGCTCTGCTTGGGTGATCCTCTTGCACTTCCTGTTAGGGAGGAGATATAATCCCATAAGTAATGGATGACCCGTGGACTGACTACACTACAGGAGAAAGGAATTTATCAGGTAAGCATAAATTATGTTTTTGTGAAAGACGATACGAAAAACAAGCCAACATACTTAAATTATCTCAACGTCCTGAGTCCATCGGAATTCCTGTGACTACCCCATCAGTGGTCTCCTTGGATCAAGGTGAACCAATGCAAATTGGATTGGTGCGTGGGCCATTATCTGCAGTCGAATTAGCAAGAATACGAAATCTTTATCTAAGTCTCTACTGTGCTAAACCTTGTCATGTCTTAAAGGGACACTGTACCCAAAAATTTTCTTTTGTGATTCAGATTGAGCATGACATTTTAAGCAACTTTCTAATTTACTCCTATTATCAAATTTTATTCATTCTCTTGGTATCTTTATTTGAAATGCAAGAATGTAAGTTTAGATGCCGGCCCATTTTTGGTGAACAACCTGGGTTGTCCTTGCTGATTGGTGGATAAATTCATCCACCAATAAAAAAGTGCTGTCCAAAGTACTGAAAACAAAAAAAAGCTTAGATGCCTTCTTTTTCAAATAATGATAGCAAGAGAACAAAGAAAAATTGATAATAGGAGTAAATTAGAAAGTTGCTTAAAATTGCATGCTCTTTCTGAATTACAAAAGAAAAAAATTGGGTTCAGTGTCCCTTTAAAAGATTGTCCATCAAGGCCTCAGTCTGTTATGTCTCTGTCTTAAATGATCAGCCCTAAGCTTCCTTCGATTCCTGACACCTCATCTCATTATTCCTATTACCTTTCAGCTGGGAAATAGATCCATTGAGTTGACGGCCCTCCTGGATTCTGGTGCAAGCAGTTGTTTTCTGGATTCAACACTTGCCGTTCAATTGCAAGTACCAATCCTCCAAAAAGAGTTCCCTTCTTTATTTCACATGGTTGATGGTAGTACCCTCAGAATAGGTCCTGTTACTCTGGAATCCCTTCCAATATCGATCCAAATAGGGAATCAACATCAGTAGGAGATAATCTAGGATATTGTACCTTCCCCACTGTTTCCTGTGATGCTGGGTATAACCTGATTAAAAAAGCATAACCCAACTGTGGATTGGAAAGCTGGCAATGTATCCTTTTCCTCCACCTTTTGTATTGGTACTTGTCTGCAAACGTCTTATTCCTCAGTCCTTTTACTTACTTCAAAATCATCAAGTCTTCCCTCGAAATATAAAGAATTCTCGGATGTATTCGAGAAAAAAGGAGCTGACAAATTACCCCACACAGACCCTATGATTGCCCCATTGAATTGTTGTCTGGAGCTCCTCTTCCCTTTGGATGCATCCTTTCTCTGTCCGAACCAGAGTCGAAGTATCTTAAAGAATACATTGAAGAAAATCTTGTCAAAGGGTTTATAAGACCCTTCACCTCGCTAGTGGGTGCTGGCATATTTTTTGTAGGGAAAAAAGATGGAGGACTCTGGCCTTGTGTCAATTATCGCCATTACATTAATGCCATTACGGTAAAAAACAAATACCCTTTTCTATTGTTATGTGAACTGCTGGATAGAGTCATAGGCGCCAAGGTATTTACTAACATAGATCTTAGGGGAGCCTATAATCTGGTTAGAGTGAAAGACGGGCATGAGTGGAAAACGGCCTTCCGTTCACGCTTTGATAATTTCGAATACACCATTAAGCCCTTTGGGTTGTGTATTGCCCCGGCTACCTTCCAACATCTCATTAAAAATGTATTTCAAGATCTATTAGATACCTTTCTTGTTGCTTAACTTGACAACATCCTCATCTTTTCCACATCCCTAGCTGAGCATGAACAGCATGTAGAGATGGTATTGACGCAATTACAACAACATCAATTGTACGGAGAACTAGAAAAAAGCATCTTCGAATAAAATTCAGTTGAATTCCTTGGGTATGTGTTGTCTCCTGGTCACATTGAAATGGACTGTAAGAAAATACAAGCCATTATAGATAGGCTTATTCCCAAAAATAAACGAATGGTTCAAGAGTTTATGGGATTCTCAAACTTCTATAGAAGATTCATTTAAAACGTTTCCGACATATGTGCCCCCATAACAATGCTGACGAAAAATCTACCACCTTTCTATGGACCTTAGAAGCACAGAAAGCATTTGCTACTCTCCAACATCTCTTCACTCAGGCCCAGATTCTAATACAACTGGACACACAACATCCTTTTTTCTGGAAACTGATGCCTCTGAGCTTGCCTTAACAGCAGTCCTATCACAGAAGAGAGGTGAGAAACATCTCCTTCGTCCTGTGGCTTTTTATTCTCATAAGCTATCATGCCAAATGGAATTATGATGTAGGAGAAAGAGAATTGCTAGCGATTAAAACCGCTCTGGAAGAATGGAGACACTGGCTGGAAGGGGCAGAATTTCTCACTATGATCTTCACAGACCATCGCAATCTCAAATATCTCTGCTCCGCAAAACAACTGCAACCACATCAGGCTCGATGGGTACTTTTCTTCTCCTGCTTTAACCTAAAAATTACATATCGACCTGGTTCCAGGAATGGTAAGGTTAGGGAACCAAAAGGGGGTTTGTGACATTTAAGTCAATTGTAGAATTATACACTAAATAAATCAAATAGCAAATGAAATTAAATTACACTTTATTAACAAATATGCTTGAAACAGACGTTACCAAATGGGGGTATTAATAGGGGTGGTAAATCCAGGGTTAAGCAACCTCTGAACTAATTGTAAATACTCCTTACAAAATCTAAAATTCCCCCACTGGTAATTAGACAAGTAAAAGTAGGGTGGTTATAGTGGGCTAATGAAGAATGGGATAAGTCACTTCAATAATTCAAATAATTAGTAGCCTAAATTCTATAGCACCCAAGATTTTAAAATAAGGGCTAGTGGACAGGGTGTTGCGTGTCTGGTCAAACAACCACACAGGGTAGGGAAGTTAGCAAAAAAGGTAGTTACATACACATAGGTAGGTACATACAAACAGGCTTACACATATATGCTCGAGCTATGCGCTCAAAGGCGTCCTCCTACATTTGCAGATCCAGTACTAAGGTACCAGCAGAAGCCACACATCTCCCAGTGGTTCAAGATCTTTGTTATCATCAGTATCAGATATATGTTCCTGCTAGTCACCATCTAAAGGTACTTCAGTTGCATCATGACAAACCTATGGCTGGACATCGTGGAGTACACAACACCACTGAATTGATATAATGCCACTCTTGGTGGCCATCCTTGCCTAAAGATGTACGTTCTTTTTTATAATCCTGTTTGGTATGTGCACATATTAAACACTCCAACCAGAAACCCTCTGGATTGCTACAACCATTACCCATCTCAACACCACCATGGAGAGATATATCCATAGATTTTATTGTGGACTTGCCTCTTTACAAGGATTATACCACAATTATGGTAGTGGTTGATAGATGCACCAAAATGGCACACTTTATTCCTGTATCTAATGCTCCTACCACACAACAAACCTCAGATCTATTTTGCAATATGTGTTTAATCTCCATGGAGTACCTCGCACTTTAGTTTCTGATCGAGGTACTCAGTTTACCTCAAAATTCTGGACTCACTTTTGTTGTAGCTTATGCATTTCTCATGGTCTTTCTTCCGCTTACAACACTCAATCCAATGGCCAGACAGAGAGAACCAATCAAACACTCAAACAGTACTTGAGATGTTTTTCTTTTTATCTTCAAGATAATTGGTTTGATCTTCTTCCCTTGGCGGAGTTTGCATACAACAACCATCAATGTTCATCAAGTAAGCTGTCACCCTTCTTTGCTAATTATGGATATCATCCTAACACTCTGCCCAATCTACCTTCTGTCATTCCTGTACCTGAATCTTCACACCATTTACGTCACCTCCATGCACACTTACGAAATCTAGTTCAACAACTAATCAGTAATTAAACTCAACAAAAACATCAAGCAGACAAAAGGAGAACACCTGCACCTAGTTAACGGATTGGAAACAAAGTATGGCTAGCTACTTGTCATTCATTTCCACCTTTCTTACCCTTCCAAGAAGTTGGCTCCTCATTATATAGGTTCTTTTTCTGTATCCAAGATCATCAGCTCAAATACTGTCCAGCTGAGAACTTCCTTCTCAGTACCAAATACATCCTGTCTTTCATGTTTTCCTCCTTAAACCTTGGCACAAGAGTTCTTTTTCTGGCCATGAAGTCACTCCTCTACCACCAATACGAGTACAGGACAATAATGAATATGATGTAAAGGAGATTCTGGATTCTAGGAGGAGACATGGTAGATTGGGATATTTAGTCCACTGGAAGGGGTATGGTCCTGAGGAACATTCCTGGGAGCCTGTGGATCGTCTCCTTTCTGATGCCAAAGTTAGATCTTTCAATCTGAGACATCCTACTCAGCCGTCTCAGGTTTGCGCCCAGGGATCGCGCCTATTATTACCTATTATTACCTGATAATAATGTGTGCGCAGGACAGGAGCGCATGTCACGTTCAGGATGCCTGATCAGTGCGGGGAGTGTTTAGAGGACACACTCTCCTTTAGCAGAGGTTTTATTGGTCGTCTGATTCTGATGCTCCCTGGTCAGGTTGATGAGGGAGTTCCCGGTCCTTCCTTTTTTTTTAAGCCAGGCACTTCCCCTAACCCAGTGTTAGGTTATTCCGCCTGTTTTCAGAGACCAAGCTTTGTTTCCTGATACCTCTTTTTTGAGTCCCTTTTGACTTCCTGGTTATTGACTACGTGTACTTCTATATGCTTTGAATACAATTTTTTTTTTTATTATTTTCTTTATATTTTGTTGGTGCATTCATGTGGATATTGTTTTTTGTGAAAAACGAAACAAATGTCCATTTTTTGTTATGGATTTGCACACATAACGAAATTAACTCTAGTGTTTTTAAAGATATATTGAAGATTTTTTGTGTATAAATGCATTATATATATATATATATATATATATATATATATATATATATATATATATGTCAGCAATTTAAAGCTGTACTATAACAAAAATCTGCATACAAATTTCCCTTGAAAAGCCTGTTGGAATTTTCCTTTGCTGTGATCAATAAAGGACATATTAAATTGAGCTTGTGTGGAGAACTAATCAAACACTGTGTAATATTAATGGTACAGTTAAAGGGATGTGCAACACAAATTTCAGATACAGTGTACTATTAAAAGAAAAAAGAATATAACTTTACAAATTAATTCTATTTTCAAATTTACTTGGCTCTCTTTGTATATACATGTAGGCTTTACAAATTAATTCTATTTTCTATAAATTTAGCTTGTGCGGAGAACTAATCAAACACTGTGTAATATTAATGGTACAGTTAAAGGGATGTGCAACACAAATTTCAGATACAGTGTACTATTAAAAGAAAAAAGAATATAACAAATTAATTCTATTTTCAAATTTACTTGCCTCTCTTTGTATATACATGTAGGCTCAGGAGTGTGCTAGTGTCAAGAGCACTATATGGCAGCATTTTTGCAAAATGCATTTATTTTATACATTGTGAAAGACTGCTGCCATTTAGTTCTCAAAATAATTTTTGGACTACTGACACGTTCTCCAGATGGGGTGCAATCACATACTTGGCGAGGTGCACAAAAACCAGCATCGCCAATTTTTTGTCTAATTGAGTGTTCACATACCCTGCGCAGCAGACAAGTTATTTGCATATATTTTACACATCATGCACATATTTACTCCTATAAACTAACATAGAACTGGCATCGCCAGTCGGTATCACATATGCAACACAAGGACTTAGGAGATATTTTACTCCATTTTCATCTTGCCACACATAGGCAGGTGTAGCAACCCATGCAACAAGTAAAAAAGCACCGTAACTCCCTGGAAGCCTTATCAAACACCTAACACATGCGCAATATCAACCATTAAACCGTAATCCCCCCACATTGCAATGACTAATAAAATGTATTAGCCCCTAAACCGCCATCCCCAAATCGCAATGACTAATAAAATGTATTAACCCCTAAACCGCAAAACACAAACAACGCAAACACCTAAGTAAACTATTAACCCCTAAACCACCAACCACCCACAATGTAAAGTAACTAATAAACCATCCCCCCACAATGCAAAGTACCTAATTAAACTATTAACACCTAAACCGCCAACCCACCACATTGCAAACACCTAATTATAATATTAACACCTAAACAGCCAACCCCCGACAATGCATTTTTTAAACAAATGTCAAGGTCCAAGAAGTTAATATGTTCCCAGCTATATTCGTAGGTAAATTTTAAATTTGCCAAATTGTTGTTCATGACATTTAAAGTGTGTGTTAAATTCTCTATACTTCCTGACTAGGACCTTTCTGACTATTCCCCGGATCATTCTCATTTTTTAGCCCCACATTGGGATTTGCTCTTTTGTTTCACTTTCTTTGTGGACATACCCATATATTATTTTTACTTTGTGTTAAATGTTTTAATTTTATGTATTGTCTTATGTCATACTTCAGCCTGTAGGCACTCCTATTCATGGCTAAATTGCATTCTTTCCCTCATACTGATCTTGTAAGATGATCAGGAATAGTGAGCTTGTATGTTATTTTGGTGCTGTTAACTATATTCTCTGTTCACTACCCCCATTTAAAAGGGGTACCTTGCATTCAATCTTCAGTGTGCGTCTGTAGATCGCATTAAGAGGAGCTCTGTTTCACCTGGACATCGCCGATGACCTCCACGCCTCAGTGCTTCCACCTCCACCACCGGGATAAAGAAAGAAGATGGACCCGTGCCCGGGATGAAGATTGAAGAAGATGGTCCTCCAATGGATGAAGAAGTTTTGCTGTCTGGATGAAGATCTTTCTCCGCACTTCATCAATGGTGAGTACCGATGTTAGTTTTTTTTTTGGTTGTTTTTTTTTTTTTCAAGAGTAGGGCTTTTTTTATTTTTAATGGGCAAAGAAAGAGCTGAATGCCCATTTAAGGGCAATGCCCATACAAATGTTCTTTTCTCAGAAATGGGGAGATTAGTTTTTTTTTAGTTAGGTGTTTTTTTTGGGGGGGGGGGCTGGGGGGGGGAGTGTGGGGTTGTAATGTAAGGGGGTAATTTGTTTATTTTTTTGGCAAAAGAGCTGTTAACTGTAGTGCAATACCGTACAAAAGGCCCTTTCAAAAGCTATTGGTAGCTTATTTATAGATTAGGTGTATTTTTATTTTGGGGTGTTTTTTAATGGGGGTATTAGAATAGGAATAACTTTTTTATTTTGGATAATTTAGTTTATTTTTTAATTTTTTGTAATCTTAGGATTTATTATTTTTTGTAATGTTATTTATTTTTATTTTTTCTTAAATGTTATTTTTTTGTAATTCAGATTTTTTAATTGTTTTAATTTTTCTAATTATTTTTTAAGGTAGTGGAGTTGTGGGTGGATGGTGTTTATATATACAGTGAGTATAGGATCCAATCTCTGATTGGAGTCTGTAATTATTCTTATGTGACTGAAAATAAAAATCAGTGTAGTTAATAATATTATATTCATGATTGAATACTTTGTAAAGCGTCAGTACTATATACCTTGCACTCAATTAGTGACGATTTGTTAAATTTGTAAACTTCAAGTGTGGACACTAATGCACAGTGATGTTTGCGTGGATCGGTGTCAGTATATTGTTCCTAAGGGACGTTCACTTTGAACAGTGCAATGTGAATGTGATCCGTTAATTACGGATAAAATGTCTGGACAATAATAGGTATCTCAAAGAATGACTATCGCAAATAGTTAATATAATAAATATAACTAAAAAATATATATGTGTTCTAATGATATTATAGTAATCCTATTAGAATTAGATTGGATGACACTTCATATGCAGGTGGAAACATAAAATTTGATGTTTAAGTGGATCGGTATCAGTATATAGTACCTAAGGGACGTTCACTTTGAATAGTGTTATGTGAATGTGATCCGTAAATTGCGGATAAATTATCTGGACAATAATAGGTATCTCAAAAAATGAAAGACTAAAGCTAATAGTTAATATAATAAATTTTACTAAAAAAATATATATGTATGTTCTAATGATATTGTTATATTCCTAGTGGAATTGAATTGCATAACAATTCATATGCAGGTGGAAACATAAAAAATGAATAACAATTCATAAGCAAACGATAGTAAATAAATGATACACTATAGCAGCAATGAATACATAGACATAAAATAGCAAAAATAGCAGCAGTATAAAATAAGGACACTATTGTCTGTGTTGATATGTTCCTGATCAGGACCTCACAATAATGATTCAGCGTGAGTCGTTATAGAACGATTTAGTGAGCAAAGTTAAAAATGAACAGAGTTAAGAACAAAGTTGTGGACACAACTATTTGTATTTGATCCAAAGGGATAACTCTCAATATACAGAGCTTGTTAAAATCCCACAGTGAAACAGAGTTATGCAGAGTAATGCGCTGCTCTCCCTTACCGGACTACCGATATCCCTTACCTCCTCTAGAAACTTTGTGGGTTATGGGAAGGCTGTGTCTATCACGGGATGTTGTACTCCTCTTCAGTCGGCGTTTCGCAGTGTGAGCTGATGGAAAAAGAAATATTTTACTCCGGTCAGCGTCTCACCGTTTGAATTTCCCGGTCAATCCTTCCTACCCTGACGTGTGCACAAGTGAATCACGTGGTCCTTGGAGGTCCAATCGGGTAGCCGGGTCGTGGGGGGAGTGGTTCTGTAGCGGTTCTGTAATTCTTTCACTGGAGCCAAAGTGAATCACACTGGATAGTCAATATCTATGCGTTTCAGCGCTGGGTGTGCGCCTTTATCAAGACTAATATCAAGACTGATATCAAGACTTTATCAAGACTATCTAGTGGAGTGACCTTGGACTGCTTTGCTGTTGCCAAACCCTGCCTGCCTGACCATTCTAGTGGTTTGTCCTTGGACTGCTCTGCTGTTTCCACTGGGGACTGTCCTGCCTGTGGTGAGTGCCACCTTCCTCATCTTACTAACTTTCTCTGCTCTGGGATATTCCCTATCATTCCGGCTTGACACTGGGATAACAAAACTACTGGCCGAGTTCGGTCTGATAGAGGAATATCCCACAAGCATTATATTATATTTGGGCCATGGAGCCAGAGGAGGTGGCAAAAGCTGTTTATCTTCAGGGACAGAAGTTGGGAACCCATACCACACAGTTGCAGAATATGGATTCCAAGCTAGAGGCTATTACCGCTCAACTCTCCTTACTAGTTACAGTGAGGAATACCGCTCCTGTTGTTTCACCACCAGTCCCTATTCCTGGTACTGTGACTTCTTCCTCTGCTTCTGGAAGTATACCCTGGATACCTTTGCCTGACAAGTATGAAGGTACTACTGATTGAAGGGGCTTTCTTTTCCAATGCAGGCTGCACCTTCACAATGATCCTCACACCTTTCAGTCTCACCAGTCAAGGGTCACTTTTATCATTTCCTTACTGAAAGAAGAGTCCCTAGCCTGGGTCTCTCCCCTTTTGGAACAGAACACTCTACTCCTGCATGATGCTGATAATTTCATTTATGCTTTATCTTCTGTGTTTGGAAATTCTGGCCGTATCTCTGCTGCAGAATATTCTCCTGAATTTCCACCAGGGCAATAGAACTGTGGCAAAATTCGCCATCAAGTTTTGCACCTTGGCACTTGAAACCACTTGGGATGGCAGTGCTCTCAAGGCAGCCTTTAGGAGGGGTCTGCATGAATGCAATAAAGATGAACTCATTCATTGTGATATTCCTTCTTCTTTGGATGACTTTATAATGCTTTGTATCAGTCTGGACTCTCTCTTTCAGGAGAGATAAGCTGAGAGAGACAGAACAAGGAGGGTCCTTCCCTCTAGTCCTCCTATTCGTCCGGTTTCAGCAGTATCCTCTACCCCTTCAGCAGCTCCAGTTACCTCAGTGGAGGAACCTATGGATCTCTCCTCCTTCAAACCTTCAGAGTCTGAAAGACAAAGAAGAAGGAGACTGAGATGCTTTTATTGTGGATCTAACTCCCACCAACTAAAGGACTGTGACATCCGGCCGGGAAAAGCCAATGCACAGGGGTACCTCTAAGCATGTCCTCTACTAAATTCCCTCACTCCTCTCGGATCCTGGTACCTGTTACCCTTACCTTTCTTCAGAATACTGTCCACACTAAAGCCTTCATAGTTTCAGGGGCAGCTGGAAACTTCCTGGATGACCGTTTCATGATTCAAGCTGGCTTGCCTCTTTTGCAGAAAATACATTGTCTCAAAATAACTACTCTTGATGGCACCCCCCTTTATTCAGGCTTGATCTATTTTGAGTCAGCACCCCTGACCCTGACTGTGGGATTCCTTAATACCGAACAGCTGCAGTTTGAGGTCATTCATTCCCCAGCACAGCCTGTCATCCTTGGTCTTCCTTGGCTTCAGGTACTCAATCCACAGTTCAACTGGGCTAAGGGACAACTGGCCTCCTGGGGTGCCTCCTGTTTCCACTCCTGCCTTGCTAAAGTTACTCCTCTGCCCCGCATTCCCATAGCCAGTATACAGACTCCTTAAAACCTTCCTTCAGTACACGCAGACTTTGCGTATGAGTTTGATCAAGTTCAAATCCAATTCCTTCATTATGTCATTTCGAAGGAGGGTTTTGCCATGGATCCTGCTAAACTCACCGCAGTTCTAGAATGCCCTCAACCTACTTCTTTGAAGGAATTACAGAGGTTCTTGGGGTTCTCCAATTATTACCACAAGTTTATAAAGAACTTTTCTCAAACAGTCGCTCCTCTCACTGAATTGACAAAACGGTTCAAAGACTGTAAACATTGGCCTCCCAAAGCCATAAATGCTGTCTCTTGTCTGAAAAAAGGCTTTTTGTTCAGCTCCTGTGCTCCGCCATCCTAATCCTGACCTACAGTTAACTTTAGAGGTTGATGCCTCCTAAATAGGGGCTGGAGCAGTTCTTACCCAAAGGGATCCTTTGACTTCCAAGTCACACCCTGTAGCCTTTTTCTCTAAACGCTTTACTACTGCTGAGTAGTGATGTCACGAATTGTTCGCTGGCGAATAGTTCCCGGTGAACATAGCATGTTCGCGTTGGCCTCGGCGGGCGAACATATGCGATGTTCAATCCGCCCCCTATTCGTCATCATTGAGTAAACTTCGACCCTGTACCTCACAGTCAGAATACACATTACAGCCAATCAGCAGCAGACCCTCCCTCCCAGACCCTCCCACCTCCTGGACAGCATCCATTTTAGATTCATTTGGAAGCTGCATTATTAGTGAGAGGAGGGACAGTGTAGCTGCTGCTGATTGAATAGGGAAATCGATAGCTAGGCTAGTGTATTCAGTGTCCACTACAGTCCTGAAGGACTCATCTGATCTCTGCTGTAAGGACAGCACCCCAAAAAGCCCTTTTTAGGGCTAGAACATGTCTGCTTTTTTTTTTTTTCCCTGTGTAATCTAATTGCAGTTGCCTGCCTGCCAGCGTGTGTGTCAGGCTCACAGCGTATACTGTGCCCACTTGCCCAGTGCCACCACTCATATCTGGTGTAACAGTAGTGTACATTTAAAAAACAAAACTTTTTTGACTGTGAAATATTAGCAGACAGCTGCCAGTACCCAAGATGGCCGCCAATAAGGCAAATGGGGAGGGTTAGAGAGCTGTTTTGGGGGGATCAGGGAGGTTGGGGGCTAAGGGGGAATGCTACACCACAGCATATATAAATATGCTAAAAAAATAAATAAATTTAAAAAAAAAAACTTTTATTTTAGTACTGGCAGACTTTCTGCCAGTACTTAAGATGGTGGGGACAATTGTGGGGTGGGGGAGAGAAGGGAGCTGTTTGGGAGGACTTAAGGGGTCTGATGTGTCAGGTGGGAGGCTGATCTATCTCTACACTAAAGCTAAAATTAACCCTGCAAGCTCCCTACAAACTACCTAATTAACCTCTTCACTGCTAGCCATAATACACGTGTGATGCGCAGCAGCATTTAGCGGCCTTCTAATTACCAGAAAGCAACACCAAAGTCATCTATGTCTGCTATTTCTGAACAAAGGGGATCCCAGAGAAGCATTTACAACCATTTGTGCCATAATTGCACAAGCTGTTTGTAAATAATTTCAGTGAGAAACCTAAAATTGCGAAAAAAATTAAGTTTTTTTTTAAATTTGATTGCATTTGGCGGTGAAATGGTGGCATGAAATATACCAAAATGGGCCTAGATCAATACTTTGGGTCGTCTACTACACTACACTTAAGCTAAAATTAACTCTACAAGCTCCCTACATGCTCCCTAATTAACCCCTTCACTGCTGGGCATAAAACACGTGTGATGCGCAGTGGCATTTAGCAGCCTTCTAATTACCAAAAAGCAACGCCAAAGCCATATAAGTCTGCTATTTCTGAACAAAGGGGATCCCAGAGAAGCATTTACAACCATTTATGCCATAATTACATAAGTTGTTTGTAAATAATTTCTGTGAGAAACCTAAGGTTTGTGAAAAAGTTAACAATTTTTTTTTATTTAATCGCATTTGGCGGTTAAATGGTGGCATGAAATATACCAAAATGGGCCTAGATCAATACTTTGGGTTGTGTACTACACTACACTTAAGCTAAAATTAACTCTACAAGCTGCCTACATGCTCCCTAATTAACCCCTTCACTGCTGGGCATAAAACACGTGTGGTGCGCAGTGGCATTTAGCAGTCTTCTAATTACCAAAAAGCAACGCCAAAGCCATATAAGTCTGCTATAATGGCATGTCTGGCACACAGTGTTGGGGCAAGGGTCCATCTGACCACTGATTCCTGGTCTGCAAAGCATGGTCAGGGCAGATATATCACCTACACTGCGCACTGTGAAGCGGGCATAACCCTTACATGTAACCCTTACACTACCTGATCGATACAACATCATACCTGATGTTTTAAAGCACGTTATTCCAAACAATTTAGGAATTTTAGGTGATTTATGCCCTTTATGGATTAAAACCAGATTCTGCATAAACTATGTAATTTTCCATGGGAGTTTTGCCATGGATCCCCCTCCGGCATGCCACAGTCCAGGTGTTAGTGCCCTTGAAACAACTTTTCCATCACTATTGTGGCCAGAAAGAGTCCCTGTGGGTTTTGAAATTTGCCTGCCTATTGAAGTCTATGGCGGTTTGCCCGGTTCGCTGGTTCGCAAACTTTTGTGGAAGTTCGAGTTCTCCGTTCGCGAACCCAAATTTTTAGGTTTGCGACATCACTACTGGTGAGAGGAACTACAATGTGGGTAATTGTGAACTCTTAGCCATTAAGATGGCTTTGACTGAATAGCGTCATTGGTTAGAGGGCACCACCAATCCCATTCAGATTCTCACTGACCACAAGAATCTGACTTACCTCGAGACTGCTCATCAACTCAATCCTCGACAGGCCAGGTGGGCCTTGTTCTTTTCCTGTTTTAACTTTGTGGTCTCTTATCTTCCTGGGACCAAGAACAAGAAGGCGGATGCCCTTTCCCATCAGTTCCCTCACTCAAGTGACTCCTCTGAAGCTCCTATTGAACACATCATACCTCCCTCCTGTGTGGTTGCTCAACTAAATACCACCTTCTGCAAAGATTGCAGCATGCCCAGTCTAGTAAACCTCCTGGAGCACCCGTGGCCTCCGATATCCTCTTTGTACCTCTGAACCTACAAACCCCTGTGCTATCCTGGGCTCATGATAGTAAACTCTCAGGACATCCTGGTTTGACTAGGACTTTTAAGCGTCTTTCCCAACACGTACGGTGGCCTTCTATGAAGTCTGATGCTCAGGATTATGTGAAAGCCTGCACAACTTGTGCTGCCAACAAAATTCCCCGATCCTTGTCTACTGGCTTGCTCCAACCATTGTCCATTCCCAAACAACCATGGACACACATAACAATGGACTTAATTGTGGAACGTCCTCCTTCTGACCACCATGTAGTTATCTGGGTTGTGGTGGATCACATTTCCAGACTGGCTCCTTTTGTACCCCTAACCAAACTGCCTTCTTCCCAAGAATTATCGTCTCTTTTTCTCTTGCATGTGGTATGACTTCATGGCATTCCTGTGAATATTGTTTCCGACAGAGGTCCACAGTTCATCTCTACCTTTTGGAGAGCCTTTTGTAACTTGATTGGAACCACTGTTTCCTTCTCTTCTGGCTACCATCCTCAGACAAATGGACTAACTGAGAGAGTAAACCAGGATCTTGAAGCCTATCTTAGATCCTTTGTCAACGCTCACCATACCAACTGGTCTGAGTTGTTACCCCTAGCTGAGTTGGCAAGAAACATTCATTGTAACTCTTCTCTTAAATGTTCTCCATTTCAAGCCGCAGCAGGGTATCAACCTTGTGTCTTCCCTCTCTCTGTTCATTCCACTGAGGTTCCTGCTGCAGACCGACACGTCACTGGACTCACCACTCATTGAGAACGTATTCGCTCTCAGCTACGTTCAGCTTACTCTAGATATAAAAAGTTGGCTGATCATCATAGAGCTTTTGTATGTGCCATCCCAGTGGGTGAACGTGTTTGGGTCTCTACTCAACATATTCGTCTACGTCAACCCTGTCACAAATTGTGGCCTAGGTTTATCGGCCCTTAAAAGGTCCTGAAAAGTGTCTCCTGTTGCCTACAAAGTGGCCTTACCCAAAACCCTGCACATACACCCAGTCTTCCACATCTCACTACTCAAGCCCTACATCAAGAATAGATATACCCAGCTCCGAGCTCCTCCTTCTCCGCTCCTAGTCCGTGGTGACCCTGAATATGAGGTAGCTAAGATCCTGGACTCCAGATACAGGTGCAGACAACTGCAGTATCTGATACACTGGAAGGGTTACTCTGTGGCAGATTGTTCCTGGGTCCCTGCCTGTGATGTGCATGCTCCATCTTTGGTCTCCAGATTCCATGCTGCTCATCCTTTGAAACCAGCTCTGGTTCCCAGAGGGAACCCTTGAGTAGGGGGCTATGTCACACCACGCCTCTCTAGCCATTGCTAGGGGCACAGCATCTCCTTCCATGTTCATTGCCAGGGGCTGTGTCGGGCCCGGATGCGTGCAGCACTGACGTCATCACCGCACGCTCCTCTCTTTCAGATGCCGGTCTGGATTCCTGTGGCGTGAATCCTGCGCCTATGTAAGTCCCTCAACGATCTATCACTGCCTAAGTATAGGCATTATTTTGTGTGCTCCTGGGTGTGATAGATTGTTACTACAGTATTGCCTTAATGTGTACAGGGAGTGCAGAATTATTAGGCAAGTTGTATTTTTGAGGATTAATTGTATTATTGAACAACAACCATGTTCTCAATGAACCCAAAAACTCATTAATATCAAAGCTGAATAGTTTTGGAAGTAGTTTTTAGTTTGTTTTTAGTTATAGCTATTTTAGGGGGATATCTGTGTGTGCAGGTGACTATTACTGTGCATAATTATTAGGCAACTTAACAAAAAACAAATATATACCCATTTCAATTATTTATTTTTACCAGTGAAACCAATATAACATCTCAACATTCACAAATATACATTTCTGACATTCAAAAACAAAACAAAAACAAATCAGTGACCAATATAGCCACCTTTCTTTGCAAGGAAACTCAAAAGCCTGCCATCCATGGATTCTGTCAGTGTTTTGATCTGTTCACCATCAACATTGCGTGCAGCAGCAACCACAGCCTCCCAGACACTGTTCAGAGAGGTGTACTGTTTTCCCTCCTTGTAAATCTCACATTTGATGATGGACCACAGGTTCTCAATGGGGTTCAGATCAGGTGAACAAGGAGGCCATGTCATTAGATTTTCTTCTTTTATACCTTTTCTTGCCAGCCACGCTGTGGAGTACTTGGACGCGTGTGATGGAGCATTGTCCTGCATGAAAATCATGTTTTTCTTGAAGGATGCAGACTTCTTCCTGTACCACTGCTTGAAGAAGGTGTCTTCCAGAAACTGGCAGTAAGACTGGGAGTTGAGCTTGACTCCATCCTCAACCCGAAAAGGCCCCACAAGCTCATCTTTGATGATACCAGCCCAAACCAGTACTCCACCTCCACCTTCCTGGTGTCTGAGTCGGACTGGAGGTCTCTGCCCATTACCAATCCAGCCACGGGCCCATCCATCTGGCCCATCAAGACTCACTCTCATTTCATCAGTCCATAAAACCATAGAAAAATCAGTCTTGAGATATTTCTTGGCCCAGTCTTGATGTTTCAGCTTGTGTGTCATGTTCAGTGGTGGTCGTCTTTCAGCCTTTCTTACCTTGGCCATGTCTCTGAGTATTGCACACCTTGTGCTTTTGGGCACTCCAGTGATGTTGCAGCTCTGAAATATGGCCAAACTGGTGGCAAGTGGCATCTTGGCAGCTGCACGCTTGACTTTTCTCAGTTCATGGGCAGTTATTTTGCGCCTTGGTTTTTCCACATGCATCTTGCGACCCTGTTGACTATTTTGAATGAAACGCTTGATTGTTCGATGATCACGCTTCAGAAGCTTTGCAATTTTAAGAGTGCTGTATCCCTCTGCAAGATATCTCACTATTTTTTACTTTTCTGAGCCTGTCAAGTCCTTCTTTTGACCCATTTTGCCAAAGGAAAGGAAGTTGCCTAATAATTTTTTTTTTTTAAATATTTTTTATTGTTTTGTGAATTATTATACAAATACAATTGGTTCTGTATGCAGGGCCAATGCCATTCGTCAACATAAATATAATACATCTTACAATAACATAATCTTTCTGGCCCCCCACCTCAAACCAGCGTTATACAGAATTTTCTGACATCCCCCTTTGTTACATATATAACCTCAGAGGGTACAAACAATTAAACAAAAAGAGATAAGGAAGAAAAAAATAAACCAGCAAATAAAAAAAAAGACATAACAAAAACCCAAATGAGCGCAATTGTGGATTCCAATCTGCGTATGACGAGCTAGTCAATTTCTGATCAATTAATTAATTTCTGGTGTGCGGGGGGCGGGGGGCAGACAGCGAGCACCCCTACTGAGGTCAATGCCACCTCTTATAGCAGGGTACTCCAGGCACCTGGTAATTCCCCCCTGGCAATCATGGATCTAACTATTTTTGACTTAATTAGAGGTTTGACAATTTGGAGTTGTACACCCACTGATTCAGTTTCTATTATATTTAGCCATTTATGGAAAAACCTTTTTATATCTTTATTTAGATCTGGATCAATATCGTATTGTTCCAAAACCATCTGATTCTTCATCCCTTTTACCAACTGAGCGATGCTTGGTGCTTTTGGGGTTTTCCAATTGCCCAAAATCAATGCTCTGCCTAAGAGAATTGTCGTATTGATTAGACTGGGATTTTCGTGCCAATCTGTACCCTGGTACAAAAAAAGCACCATTTTATTATTTATTTGGATTTTTTGGTCTAACCACCTATTTAGCCAGAATTGTACTTTATACCAGAACTGCCGTATTTTTGGGCAAACGAACAAACAATGTTCTAAATCCGCTTCTTTAGCGCCGCATTTATAGCAGGCCATATCCAAATTCTTATACCATCTTGCCATTTTACTAGGTGTAATATATAGTTGATTAATTACTTTAAAGTGTGATTCTCTCCAAGTGGAAACCTTGGTTGTCTTTAAGACAGTATTGAGACTATCTGTTAGCTCCTCCCTTGACACTATAACCTGTACTTTACTCCATTTATCTTTCAATATCTGTAAATGTGTTTCTGTTTTGTATTTCATTTGGAGATTGTAAATCATACTGATCGCATATTTCTTTTGCGCAAATGTTAGAATAATTTTGTCTAGTTCTCCTAATGACCAGTCATTCCCGTATTTAGCCTGTAATTCATTATGGAAGTGCCTAACCTGCAGATATGCAAAAAATCTGTATTTTTTAGCTGAAATTCCTCTTTTAATTCATCAAATTATTTAACTATATGTTTTATACTCTCCTCGATTTGTATCAGATTAGCAATGCCCTTCCTACGCCATCTATGGAAGACTCCGCTTTCGGTACAGCCTACTTGGAATTTCGGATTCCCTAATATCGTTAGAAACCTTGACTTATAGATGTTTATTCCTATTCCTTTGCCCAGTTTATGCCAGGCTATTATAATGTTGTTAAATGTTAACCGCTGCCTGATCTTTTTTGGGAGATTTTTAGGTTCACAGTGCAGAAGGGCTTTCAGTGCATAGGGAGCGCATATCTCTGTTTCTAGCGGACCATAGGAAACATAATTTCCCTCAATAATCCAATCTATCGCATATTTTGATAATGCGGCTATATTATAAGCTTGGAGACTTGGCAGTGCCAGTCCCCCAGCCTTGAGGGGAAGAGTTATTATTTCTGTGGCGCATCTTACTTTCCCTCCTGCCCATATAAACCTATTGCACATCCTATTGTAACTATTGCAATCTTTCTGAGTTAATATAATAGGTAAGTTCTGCAGAAGATACAATATTCGAGGGAAAATTATTGTTTTTATTAACATAACTCTGGCAGAGATATTGATAGGTAAATTACACCATCTTTTGCAATCTGCTATACATTTATCTAGGCATGGTGTAATATTTTTGCCATACCATTGTTTCGGGTTCCTAGTAATAGTTAAGCCTAAATATTTAATCTGTTCAACTACCTTGAATGGGCAGTCTTTACACTTCTGGTTTGATCCATATAGCCACATAATCTCCGATTTATCAACATTAACTTTATAACCCGAAAATGCACTGAATTGCTTTATAATGTCCAAAAGTTTTTTGATGCTATTAGGAGTATTTGAGAGAAACAGAAGTAAGTCATCTGCAAATAGGGAGAGCACGATTTTCTGCTGATGGATTTTAATACCTTCTAGCTCTTTTCTAAGCCTAATAGCTAATGGCTCTATTGATAGGTTGAATAACATGGGAGACAAGGGGCAACCTTGTCTTGTACCCTTTTTGAGCACAATGTCTGGAGTAATTTCGCCGTTAATAATTAAGTTAGATGTTGGCTCTCTATATATAAGTTTTATAAAAGACTCGATATTCCCTTGCACTCCAAACTTCCCTAGTACTGTGAAAAGATGATCCCAGGTTATAGCATCAAATGCTTTTTCCGCATCTATTGCTAGCACCGCTAAGTCTGGGCGATCTTTTTTGGGATTTAGCTTCGCATCTTGATAACACTGGTCTAGTGTGACAAGCACTTTACGGACATTTCTAGCTGGGTTACGTCCCGTCATAAAGCCTACCTTGTCTATATGGATTATTTTATGTAGTATTTTTTTGAGTCTGTTTGCTATGATAGTGGTTAGTATCTTATAGTCACTGTTTAACAGTGATATCGGTCTGTAAGATCCTGGATCTTCTGGGGCTCTGCCTTTTTTTAAGATTAATGTAATGGAGGAGGCCGCAAAATACTTAGAGTGCATTTCCCTTTTTAGAAAATAGCTATTGTATAAGTTAGTAAGCGTAGGTGTAATTTCACTATTTAGCATTTTGTAAAATTCAGCCGGGAGCATGTCAGGTCCCGATGCTTTATTACTTTTCAACTGCCTAATAGTCTGGATTACCTCTTCTTCTGTTATTGGTAAATTTAACCCCTCTCTATCTACCTCTTCCAGTTTCCTAGTTTCTAGTTGTTCCCAGAACTCTGCTTTCTGCAGGGTATCCACTGCAGTCTTTGTATAAAGCTCTTCAAAATATTTAAACATTAGCTGCTTCACTTCCTTTGTCGTGTTTGCCCTATCTGTACCTACTTTAATCGTTGATATATAGTTTCTTTGTTTCTGCATTTTACTTAATCTAGCTATATATTTAGCGGATCTTCCATAAATTCCTCTGTATTTAGCTCTATCTTTTTCCTCTTGTAGTATAACCGTTTGTTTTATAAATATGTCTTTTTCTTGTTTACTATTTTGATACTTCAACCACGTCTGCGAGTTACTATTGCTTATATAGGCTCTATATATATTCTTAAGTTGATTATTGAGTTGACATTCTTGCTCCCTATTTTTCTTTTTCCATTTGCACAGATATGCTTTTACACTCCCTCTGATATATGCTTTGGCTGTTTCCCAATATATCTCACATTTACCACTATAACTACTGTTAAAGAATTTATATTCCTTCCATTTTTCCAAGATATAATTCTTAAAATATATATTGTGCGTTAGATGTCTCGGGAAGCTAATTCTACCAGTGCCGCCCCCTGCTGGTATTACATTCTGGATTTCTAGAGTTATAATCGCATGGTCTGAAATGCATATATCCTTAATATCCGCTTTCAGATTCAACCCCATCATATTTTCAGAACTTAAAAAAAAGTCAATTCTTGAGAGGGTCTTGAATGTTTTTGATATACACGTAAATTCACGTGAATCAGGATTTTGCTCTCTCCAGACATCCAGCACCCTCAACCCTTTCATAAATTTTTTCAAAATACTCCCTTCCTTTTTGATGTTCCTGGTTAAGCTGCACTTGAGTCTGTCTACTAAAGGTACCGGTGTCAAATTGAAGTCCCCCCTATAATGATGTTCTTCCCTATGTATTTAATTAATTTCTTACTCAGCCCCAACCAGAACTCCTCATCAGTCTTATTTGGACCATATACATTACATAGAACTACATTTAAGTTGTTAATTTGGGTATCTATAATTATATATCTTGCCTGTGTGTCTATCTCTTGAGCTAATATTTTATATTCACAATTCTTGTTAAATAAAATCGCTACGCCTTTTCTCCTGCCACAATATGGTGTAGCTACTACCTGCCCCACCCACTTACTTTTTAGTTTCTCTGCCTCGGAAGGTTTTAGGTGCGTCTCTTGTACCATCGCCACACTCGGCTTAAATTGACCTAATTGTTTTAGTATTGACTTCCTTTTTATGGGCGATGAGATACCGCCTACATTCCAAGATATAAAGTTAATTTTTCCCGACATCCTGTTTTAACCTTAACTCATTTAGGGAGCCCATATTGCCCTTCTCCTTTAGCTCGTCGCCCCCCTCCCCCGGCACACCAGACCCTCCCTTCGATAAAATCCACATAACATTATCAGCAATAAAATCCACCTTATGTTCAATTCTTTAAAATAAAAAACAGCAAAAAAAAACAACAACACAAAATATACTTTGCTTGGACAACATCTTGCCCTGGTGAAGCTGTCACTAATCAGAAACATGTCCCTATCGCAGGCCCTGTTCTAGACAGAAATCTTTGGCTTCAGTAGTTGTCAGAAGGGTCCTCATTGCACCATTGATTTCCACAAGTATTTTGGCTGGGTAAATCATTCGCGCTGGCCATTTAGCTTCAATCAACTTGGTGCAATAAGGAGCCATCTCACGTCTTTTACTGCTAGTCTCTGCTGAAAAGTCTTGGAATAGATAAATACGATTATTAGATATCATGAATTCCTGATGTTTACGATATTGTCTTAGTAGAGTGACCTTATCCTGGAAGTTTAGTACTTTAATCATAATGGGCCTCCCTTTGATATGCTCTTGCTCTGATCTCTTGCTGCCTATTCTATGAGCTCTCTCTATTTTAATTGGAAGTTCTTCCACAGGTATGCCTAGATATTGTGGAAGAGTTTGAGATGCAAAGGTAATCAGATCTTTAAATTCGGTTGACTCAGGCAGCCCCACTATCTTAATGTTGTTCCTTCGGGCTCTATCTTCTAGATCTTCTATTTTATTCTGCATGGCAAGCAATTGTTTATTCTGAACAGATAGTGTTTGCTCTGCATTGTATACCTGGTCTTCAACATTAGAGATCCTTAGTTCTGCTTCATTTAATCTATTTGCGTATTGTCTAATTTCAGTGGATAGCACCGCTATTTCTTGCTTTATATTATTGAATTGAGGTAGTATTAAGTCTGAGATTTGCTGCATAAGCGAGTGTGAGTCTGTCATATTCAAATGTGACTCATCTAAATTGATTTCTGCAACCTGCTCACTACTTTTACTTAATATTTTTTTATCTTTGGTTTTGGGAGGCATGGCTGGTGATCTAGTTTTAATAATTTTTTCCATGTATAATAAAAAAAATCGTGTGTTGCTAGTATCTGTGAAAAGGTATCCGTTATGGATATTGTTCCTCACTCCTGGCGTGAGTGTACCTGTGGGCAGGATCCCCACACCTTATATTGTGTTCTTTGTGAAGAAAAGAAAAAATAGTTCTTATCTATTATCCTAGTGCAAAGTGAAATATTCAAAAAAAAAAAGAATAGAATAAATAAAAAAAGATAAAAAAAAGTGAAAAAAGTTTTTTTTTTTTTTTTTAAATTTTAAATAAGCACGTGCATGTGAGATTTCTGAATCAGAGGAAAGTGACCTTTAATAGAACTTTGTCTTGCCCCTACTAACCAGAGGCTTAGATTGCAGACCTTTACTCGTTTGTACCCTTAACTAACTTATAATCTCGACACTTAATATATTCTACCTCTTTTTAAACCACTGTAAATAGATTAGTTTAAATTAGCTTAATCTCAGGTGCTCTCAGGAGCTCTTACTTATTTAGCAGCTCTTAGAGGAAAAAATACAGAGAAAGTACACACTATTTATCAATTGTCAACTCTCTATTTAGGCAGTATTCATGAGACTTTATAGAACATTTGTTAGGCTTCCTCTGGTAGCGCTTTCTTTTACTTGCTTAACCACTTTTCAAACATTTACACCTGCACCTGTTCTGCACATAATTCAGATTATATCACAGTTATATGCTCCAATATCTCTGAGAGAGCAAACTCAGAACCCCCTAAAAAGGGGACATAGCGCACAGAGAGATAAGGTTTTGCAGGGGGAGGAGAGAACTGCAAACCCTATTATAAGCACAACACAGTGAGTTTATATCACACAAAGTCCCCCTTTTCCTTCCTTTTATAGGAATTCCTTCTTCTCCCTTCACTTCCAAATTCCTTCGTTTTAGGCTTTATAAGCTCCTTGAGATTTTTAGGAATTGTCCTGAAAAACAGCTCCTGTATTCTGGGTGGGTATCACCTATGGAAAGAACAGACTTCCCAGCTCTGTACTCGCCACCTAACAGGGACTGCTATTTTCTCTGCTTCCCGGAAACAATTTAGCACATACAGCGGACCATAAGTTAATCCATCAGCTGCCTACTATGGCAAATCCTTTTAACAAAACCCGCACCCCCCTTAGGGTTGTATCCAGCTGGGCCCTGGTCTTTAAGCACAGGCTACCACTACTATTATGGATATTAAAGATAGTGGATTCTGGCCTTGCTTACTTGACTACTTTGCTCCTCAGTCAATTGCCATTAACAGTGTGGCTACACCCAGCATACAGTTAGTCAAAACACATAGCATCCAAATAAAGCAAATACTTGCGATTGCTAAGGGGGGTGTCCCGGCGGGATTTCAGATGTCGCCACCTCCGATGTTGCACTGTTATAGGCTATCAGCTCCTTGCTGCCAGAGGCCTGCACAGCGTGCACTTTGGGCCCTCGTGTTCTGCTCCGGTGCTCCTGTCTTGGTCCTCCTTGCGATAAGGTTAGTGGTCGCACCCTCTTGGATGCAGCAGCAGTCCTTCTTTACACCTGGGCTCCTGTTGCCCCAAGCAGCTGGCCGTGGCGATATCGGCCCAACGCCTAGAATCTGGCTTCCAGCGCCCGCCAGCTACAGATGCTGGCTTACACGCCCAGTTTGGTGTTGGCTGCAAAACAAGGGCTATGGGCGCCGCGGTGCTGGAAAATGAGCTCAGGTAGCTCCGACAGCTTCCACGCTGCCGTGTTCCTTAAGCTCCGCCCCGGAAGTCCGACTTACATTGCCTAATAATTATGCACACCTGATATAGGGTGTTGATGTCATTAGACCACACCCCTTCTCATTACATAGATGCACATCACCTAATATGCTTAATTGGTAGTAGGCTTTCGAGCCTATACAGCTTGGAGTAAGACAACATGCATAAAGAGGATGATGTGGTCAAAATACTAATTTGCCTAATAATTCTGCACTCCCTGTATATATATATATATATATATATATATATATACTGTATATAGAAATATGTATTTAGTAATTAAAAGGACATTATCCTGTAAGTGAAGAACATTGGAATTTTAAATATGTACAGTAAATATGCATTTAAATACCTATGTATACATAAATACATATGTATACATATATAGGCATTTAGATAAGTTCATTGGAACCCTTTGCAGTTAAGTAGACAAAAACATTGAATATAATATTTATGCAATATTAATATTTAATAAAGTGTTTAGCTATGTATTTACTGTAAATATTTCACATTCCAATGTACTTCACAATTATACAATGAAATTATATATATATATATAGAAGAGTGTGAGACAAAACAAGCGCCCAGAGGCACACTTCGTGTAGTACGTTTAGATAAATAACTTATACTTTAACAGTTGGAAAAAATCCGCTCTCACCTGATTCAACCTCAGCTTATGAGGTATGTAATAAGCGCTTCTGTTTATATACTCAGGTCTCGTATCGCCCTCCTATAGGTCCTCAGGTCTCCAGTTCCTCCTTGGAGTCTGCAGAGTGTTCCTGGATCTCTGCAGCCTGTATCTAGAAGGGGACTAGGGCATAGGAGTACGATAGTGTGTACTATTTAAAATATACAACTACCAGGTTATAGTGATAAAAACAGGTGTTTATTTATATATGTACACACAAAAAGATATCGTTTTTAACAGTGCAAGATAAAAGCCCCTACAGGTATTTCTTTGTAGGAGAAGAGAGAGAAATATTCCACGTTTAGCAGAAAAAACACTATAGAGCTGTAGTCATACAGGTGTTACATCCAGCATGCAGTGCTAGAAACACAAGTGACTAAATTGCTCTGATAAATATATAAACAAGTATGGAGCACCAAAGGATATTCGCAGATCTGCTTATATAAGTAGATATTAAAGCAGTCCAATCCTTTATGCAGCTCCGTGTAGGTGTATAGGCACAGCGTGCAATGTCAGCGTGTGGCGGGGGGCGGAGCCTAACGCGTTTCGTAACCAATGGGTTACTTCATCAGAGGTGTGGGCCGCCCCCCTACCTTGATCTATTTATACGCATTAGTGAGGCTAGTCTGCCTCCTGTGTGCCCCTCTATCGCCATTTTGAATAAGGGCAGACAAATTTGTGCTTATTTCGTATTTACATAAAGTGTGCAATATTACTTAGACACGCAATAGTATCCCAAACATATAACCCATTGTGTACATGGTCTACATGTTCTTTCAGAGAATGCTAAAACATATTAGTCTCCTCACATGTTTAAATCCTATGTCAAATTCCTTCAGCTGCAAAGCATACCAGCTGGTGAATTTACATAAGACAACATAATCTTAGAGGCATAGTTACACGTTTTAAGTTTTACACAGATTAAATAAAAAGTGATTAGATAAATAGAATCTATATATATAACATTTTAAAACTTTATAAAATTATTTAAAACTTTAAAATAGTACATTGTAAAAAAGCATGTTATAAAATAATGTTTCATAGGGTTCCCTGTTTTTATTATTATTACAGGACCACTTGAAACCGCTGTTAGTTTGTAAGTAAATGATGGGTATATTGTTTTTGTATTTAAAACAATTTTTCTATAACTATCACAGCCTTTGTGTATAAAAGCTGTTCATTGTTTATTATATTAGTATGTGTTTCTGTTTCTATTAATACGTATTAAGAATGGACACAATAAAATACTATCTTGGATTATTACAGAAAGGCTGCAAGGTCAATATCTCTGTTTAGCCCTTTGGGTTCTAGAGTTTCTAGTTTATGAATCCACATCGTCTCCCGTTTGCGTAATTCTAGGAGTCTACTACCCCCTCTTTTACCTGGTAGTATGTGGTCTATTGCTTTAATAAAAAATTCCTTGTTATTTTTTCCATGAACCTGAGAAAAGTGGATTATTAGTGGGTTTTTTAGTATACCTGCCTCAATATTTTTCATATGCTCAAGGCAGCGAATTTTAAGACCCCGTGTCGTGCGCCCTATATACCTTTTAGGGTTGCTGCATGTGCATTCTAACATGTAAACAACAAAGTCTGATTTGCAGTTTAGTAAGCCTTTAATGGGGTAATTGTCTTAAAATTCGCTGCCTTGAGCATATGAAAAATATTGAGGCAGGTATACTAAAAAACCCACTAATAACCCACTTTTCTCAGGTTCATGGAAAAAATAACAAGGAATTTTTTATTAAAGCAATAGACCACATACTACCAGGTAAAAGAGGGGGTAGTAGACTCCTAGAATTACGCAAACGGGAGACGATGTGGATTCATAAACTAGAAACTCTAGAACCCAAAGGGCTAAACAGAGATATTGACCTTGCAGCCTTTCTGTAATAATCCAAGATAGTATTTTATTGTGTCCATTCTTAATACGTATTAATAGAAACAGAAACACATACTAATATAATAAACAATGAACAGCTTTTATACACAAAGGCTGTGATAGTTATAGAAAAATTGTTTTAAATACAAAAACAATATACCCATCATTTACTTACAAACCAACAGCGGTTTCAAGTGGTCCTGTAATAATAATAAAAACAGGGAACCCTATGAAACATTATTTTATAACATGCTTTTTTACAATGTACTATTTTAAAGTTTTAAATAATTTTATAAAGTTTTAAAATGTTATATATATAGATCCTATTTATCTAATCACTTTTTATTTAATCTGTGTAAAACTTAAAACGTGTAACTATGCCTCTAAGATTATGTTGTCTTATGTAAATTCACCAGCTGGTATGCTTTGCAGCTGAAGGAATTTGACATAGGATTTAAACATGTGAGGAGACTAATATGTTTTAGCATTCTCTGAAAGAACATGTAGACCATGTACACAATGGGTTATATGTTTGGGATACTATTGCGTGTCTAAGTAATATTGCACACTTTATGTAAATACGAAATAAGCACAAATTTGTCTGCCCTTATTCAAAATGGCGATAGAGGGGCACACAGGAGGCAGACTAGCCTCACTAATGCGTATAAATAGATCAAGGTAGGGGGGCGGCCCACACCTCTGATGAAGTAACCCATTGGTTACGAAACGCGTTAGGCTCCGCCCCCCGCCACACGCTGACATTGCACGCTGTGCCTATACACCTACACGGAGCTGCATAAAGGATTGGACTGCTTTAATATCTACTTATATAAGCAGATCTGCGAATATCCTTTGGTGCTCCATACTTGTTTATATATTTATCAGAGCAATTTAGTCACTTGTGTTTCTAGCACTGCATGCTGGATGTAACACCTGTATGACTACAGCTCTATAGTGTTTTTTCTGCTAAACGTGGAATATTTCTCTCTCTTCTCCTACAAAGAAATACCTGTAGGGGCTTTTATCTTGCACTGTTAAAAACAATATCTTTTTGTGTGTACATATATAAATAAACACCTGTTTTTATCACTATAACCTGGTAGTTGTATATTTTAAATAGTACACACTATCGTACTCCTATGCCCTAGTCCCCTTCTAGATACAGGCTGCAGAGATCCAGGAACACTCTGCAGACTCCAAGGAGTAACTGGAGACCTGAGGACCTATAGGAGGGCGATACGAGACCTGAGTATATAAACAGAAGCGCTTATTACATACCTCATAAGCTGAGGTTGAATCAGGTGAGAGCGGATTTTTTCCAACTGTTAAAGTATAAGTTATTTATCTAAACGTACTACACGAAGTGTGCCTCTGGGCGCTTGTTTTGTCTCACACTCTTCTAGATCACTAAGAGGAACCTTGCCCTACGGGGGATCTTTCTTCTTCTCTCAGACGAGCAGCCTACTCCTCCACAGCACACAGGAACTAGCATTGTGGATATTAATGAACAATATACATCCATAGACTTGCCATACTTGACTGAATGAGACTGTTTGATGCTTAACTAGCAAGGGTCCTGCATATACATATATTTTCCAGTAGTGGATGGGAAGATATATTAAGACCAACAGCACACTCATAAACTTCTAGCGCTGATCTTTTTTATTTCTATCATTTTCTTTGGGTATTCTCTATAGTCACTTGTGACTTATACTGTATATCATGTCATCAGCAGCAGAAGAAACATCCACCTTTATATGTAACTTTGGGGTTTATTTTGACCCTGACAGCAAAAAGAGAACTCTATCTGTAGATTTACAAGGTGATAATAATACTAGTAATGTACCTAAGCCAGTTAATCCTAAAGAACTGTTTAAACAGGTGGAGAAATTAAGCAGAATACAGATAAAAAACTGGTGTGATATAATAGGATTAGAGACCTATTTGAAAGCAGGTGTCATACCTAAAGGCTTAATGCTAAATAAAACTGCTATATTTAACAGCACAGATATAGAATTGATCACTGAATGGGAAACTGTTTTAGAAGAATGTTCAACTAAACTAATAAGAATCATAATTAGATTCAGAGAAGCAAACTTAGACAAAGTAACCGCTGAATTACAAAAAATAAGAACCTTACTGTTACCTTTCAAAGGAGACACACACTATGACAAACTAGATAGTGACATAAGAGAAAGAATGAGTAAATTAGAGAGGGATCTAAAACTTAAGAAAAAGAAAAAACTAGAAAGAGACATTCAAAGGAAAGCTAGTGAACAAGCAGGAAACATCGAGATTGAAACTGATGTACCATTTACACCCATTACACCAGGAGGAAACGATACACCCAATTCACCACTTACAGTATCTAATACTACTGGGAATACTCTGTACAGTGATATTATTCGAAACAATCACATAAAAGAAAAAGAAACCAAGAGAGCTGATCCAAGAACTCCTAAACCATCCAACATCAGATTCGAATTCCCCCCTAGAAAACCAACCCCTAGACATAATAGATATGATTATGCTAATAGAGGGTATCCGCCCCAACACACTAACTATAAACAAGAATACTATAGGGATGAAGGATATAGCAGAAATGAATCATACCATTCATATAGAGGAAATAACTACCACACGAGAGGCAGAAGATTTCACAATTTCAATTCAAATAGGAATAATCAATATCCACATAAGATAGGGAACCACAATCAGGAATGGAGAGATACATGGGAACAAATAAGGACACCCAGAGAGCAATACAACCAAAATAGCCACAGAAATAGAAACAATTATCAAGATAAGAATTTTCACGAGAGACATCTGACAGACAGACCCAGGAACATAGAGATACAAAGAGAAGGAAGGGAGACACAATACACACCCTTAGAGTGGAGACAACCACAAATACCCCCAGAAGGGAGAAGGGGAAAAAGACAAATGGAAGAAGAAGAGGGTGCAGGGCTGGAAGAAAATCTCAGCTTAAAAAGACGAAGGGAAATGAGATAATAGTTAAAAAAGAAGATTCTATCAAAATCTTTAACCTTTCTAAACATATACTAAGCTTGGAGGAGACAAGTCTACTTAAAAGAGGCCTGTCCTTTGCACCAACTCAAAAACCTAACCCGTTTGAGCTTTTCATTGACATAAACAAATTCATAAGAAAACTCACACTAGTCAGACATTTTGAAAAGGAAAAAAGACTACAAAATTCTGATAGCCTGACACAGACAGACATGGAAACACTAGAAGCCCTAATGGATCTAGAGAATGAGAGTAGAAATAACTTTCAGACCCAACCAGAACTCAGTAATGATTCAGAAATAATAGATGAATTCAAAATAATTAATAGTGGTCTCAGACCAAAGTCCATATTCTTCCCGGTTCAATCACAGGGTAAATATATCAGCCAGTTTAAAGACAAAGTTACAAAAGAGTGCATGGACCTGTGCGATAACTATAAAATATATAACCACAACTTAAGTATCAAAGAAAAAAATGTCCTAAAAACACTTATAGACAATGAACAAATTATAATTCGGGAGGCTGACAAGGGAGGAGGGATTGTAATCCTAGATAGGATAGACTATCTAGAGGAAGCAACACGTCAGCTGTCAGATACAACCACATATGTGACACTGAGAAATGACCCTACCTCCATATTTATAAGATCATATACTGAACTTATTAATAGTGGCTATCAAAATAGAGTACTGTCCGAAAGAGAGAGGAAATATCTAGCCAATGACGAACCTAAGACGGCAATATTTTATTATTTGCCAAAAATCCACAAGAGTCTAGAGAAACCTCCCGGGAGACCCATTATCTCGGGAATAGATTCTCTGACATCTAGACTCTCAGAATATGTGGATTTATTTCTTAGACCTATGGTTGTGAACTTAAAATCATACTTGAGAGACACTCCTCATCTCTTACAAATACTAGAGGGCCTAGAATGGAAACCCACGTACAAATGGGCAACCCTAGACGTAACGGCACTATATACATCAATCCCACATGAATGTGGGATTGATGCTATTAAAAGATCTTTAAACTTAACTAATCATATTGCACCGATACAGAGAAACTTCATACTAGAATCCATTAGGTACATCTTAAAAAACAACTACTTCAGATTTGAAGGAAACTTTTACCTACAATGTACAGGGACCGCAATGGGCACCAAATTTGCGCCCAATTTTGCGAACCTGTACATGGGAGTCTTCGAGGAAGATATGATCTATGAAGATTCTAATTTTAAATATAAAAATATAATCCGATGGCATCGGTTCATAGATGACATTCTGATTATTTGGGATGGCGAAGTTGAACTTTGGAATACCTTTGTACATGAGCTTAATACAAACTGTATGAACCTAAAGTTCACCCAAAGACTAGAAGAGTCCGCAATTGACTTTTTGGACATTACACTATATATTTCTGAGGGAAAAATATGCAGCAAACTTTATAGGAAATCTACGGATACTAATGGTTATCTAGACGCAAGAAGCAGCCACCACCCTAAGTGGATAGAAAACATCCCTTACGGTCAGTTTCAAAGACTGAGGCGTAATTGCACTGATATCAATAATTTTAAAATAGAAGCACATACCCTGAAAGATAAGTTTGTAGAGAAACACTATCCTATAGAGACAGTCCAGGGTGCATATGAGAAAGTAATTAAACTGGATAGGCAGACACTCATACGAGGAAAGGATATTAGTCAAGAACAACCAGCTGCTAATATGAACAACATAAGTAGAAGTACTGTTAGACATAAAAGGGATAATAGAATTAACTTTGTCACTACATTCAATGAAGGACACTGGAAAATCAAAAATATATTACAAAAGAATTGGTCAATACTAAAGAATGACCCTATACTTAAGGATACTATAGGAAATAGACCAAATGTTACCTATAAGAAAAATAAAAATTTGAAAAACTTCTTGGCACCTAGCGATACACAATTAACAAAGAAAAAAGGTAGTGGTAAGATCACGAATCTACAAGGCTTCTATAAGTGCTATAGAAAGAACTGCGTCTGTTGTGCACATACACACAAAGAGAAAAAGTATAACAAATATATTGATAGCGGGACAAAGGGAGACAATTACCCCATTAAAGGCTTACTAAACTGCAAATCAGACTTTGTTGTTTACATGTTAGAATGCACATGCAGCAACCCTAAAAGGTATATAGGGCGCACGACACGGGGTCTTAAAATTCGCTGCCTTGAGCATATGAAAAATATTGAGGCAGGTATACTAAAAAACCCACTAATAACCCACTTTTCTCAGGTTCATGGAAAAAATAACAAGGAATTTTTTATTAAAGCAATAGACCACATACTACCAGGTAAAAGAGGGGGTAGTAGACTCCTAGAATTACGCAAACGGGAGACGATGTGGATTCATAAACTAGAAACTCTAGAACCCAAAGGGCTAAACAGAGATATTGACCTTGCAGCCTTTCTGTAATAATCCAAGATAGTATTTTATTGTGTCCATTCTTAATACGTATTAATAGAAACAGAAACACATACTAATATAATAAACAATGAACAGCTTTTATACACAAAGGCTGTGATAGTTATAGAAAAATTGTTTTAAATACAAAAACAATATACCCATCATCTACCTACAAACTAACAGCGGTTTCAAGTGGTCCTGTAGTAATAATAATAAAAACAGGGAACCCTATGAAACATTATTTTATAACATGCTTTTTTACAATGTACTATTTTAAAGTTTTAAATAATTTTATAAAGTTTTAAAATGTTATATATATAGATTCTATTTATCTAATCACTTTTTATTTAATCTGTGTAAAACTTAAAACGTGTAACTATGCCTCTAAGATTATGTTGTCTTATGTAAATTCACCAGCTGGTATGCTTTGCAGCTGAAGGAATTTGACATAGGATTTAAACATGTGAGGAGACTAATATGTTTTAGCATTCTCTGAAAGAACATGTAGACCATGTACACAATGGGTTATATGTTTGGGATACTATTGCGTGTCTAAGTAATATTGCACACTTTATGTAAATACGAAATAAGCACAAATTTGTCTGCCCTTATTCAAAATGGCGATAGAGGGGCACACAGGAGGCAGACTAGCCTCACTAATGCGTATAAATAGATCAAGGTAGGGGGGCGGCCCACACCTCTGATGAAGTAACCCATTGGTTACGAAACGCGTTAGGCTCCGCCCCCCGCCACACGCTGACATTGCACGCTGTGCCTATGCACCTACACGGAGCTGCATAAAGGATTGGACTGCTTTAATATCTACTTATATAAGCAGATCTGCGAATATCCTTTGGTGCTCCATACTTGTTTATATATTTATCAGAGCAATTTAGTCACTTGTGTTTCTAGCACTGCATGCCGGATGTAACACCTGTATGACTACAGCTCTATAGTGTTTTTTCTGCTAAACGTGGAATATTTCTCTCTCTTCTCCTACAAAGAAATACCTGTAGGGGCTTTTATCTTGCACTGTTAAAAACGATATCTTTTTGTGTGTACATATATAAATAAACACCTGTTTTTATCACTATAACCTGGTAGTTGTATATTTTAAATAGTACACACTATCGTACTCCTATGCCCTAGTCCCCTTCGAGATACAGGCTGCAGAGATCCAGGAACACTCTGCAGACTCCAAGGAGGAACTGGAGACCTGAGGACCTATAGGAGGGCGATACGAGACCTGAGTATATAAACAGAAGCGCTTATTACATACCTCATAAGCTGAGGTTGAATCAGGTGAGAGCGGATTTTTTCCAACTGTTAAAGTATAAGTTATTTATCTAAACGTACTACACGAAGTGTGCCTCTGGGCGCTTGTTTTGTCTCACACTCTTCTAGATCACTAAGAGGAACCTTGCCCTACGGGGGATCTTTCTTCTTCTCTCAGACGAGCAGCCTACTCCTCCACAGCACACAGGAACTAGCATTGTGGATATTAATGAACAATATACATCCATAGACTTGCCATACTTGACTGAATGAGACTGTTTGATGCTTAACTAGCAAGGGTCCTGCATATACATATATTTTCCAGTAGTGGATGGGAAGATATATTAAGACCAACAGCACACTCATAAACTTCTAGCGCTGATCTTTTTTATTTCTATCATATATATATATATATATATATATATGATTGTGTATATAAAAGGAAGAAAAATAGAGAGACACACTAAACTGAGACAGAACAACAGCTAGAAAAACATCCATGCTTGTCCACAAGGCCAATGCCACTCAGTGTATATTGGACAAGCACAGAAGTTTTTCTAGCTTTTGTTTTGTCTCAGTTGAGTGCGTCTCTCTATTTTCTTGTTTTTGTGTAAAAGGAACAGAGCCAAAACACAAATACAAAAGTAATGAGTGTCGATTATTGCAGCTACAGTCCATCAGATGACAAGCATGGAAGTTTTTTTAGCTTTTGTTTTGTCTCAGTTGAGTGCGTCTCTCTATTTTCTTGCCTTTGTATAAAAGGAACAGAGCCAAAACACAAATACAAAAGTAATGAGTGTGGAGTATTGCAGCTACAGTCCATCAGATGATAGAAGCTGGAAAAGTAGAGGAACCTCAAATCCTCAGGCAAAAAAAATATAATAAAAAGTTGAAAATCAGTGCCACAAATAAAGGACCAATCCAAAAACAGATAAAAGGAAAAATGAAAAAAATGTAAAAATGTGAATCAGAGCAATCACCCCAAATACTAGACACCTCAATCCATATGAGGTAAGTAGCCGCTTGGTAAGGGATGGAGCATTGCTCCCATGGATGTCCTGTGCCAAAATACTTGATTATCGGGATCCAAGGGGAGTCTGATCTCTGTGTCACTCCTGAAGTAGGGTAGAATGCCTGTCTTTATAACTTTCACCTCTCCAGTATGCTTGTTATTTTAGTAGCTCTCATCCTATTGGCTGATTTGAATTTCAAGAATTAAATCGGCCAATAGGAATGCAAGGTACGCTATTTTGAAATGGCTACCTTGCATTCAACTTCAGTGTACGGCGGTGACCATATGAAGAGTACGCTCCGTGCAGGATGTATTCCAGGATAGCTCCGCTCCGCGCCACCGGGATGAAGATAGAAGACATCCCCAAGATGGATGAAGGTGTCGCTGCCTGGATGAAGATGGATGTCCGGCCTTCAGGAACCGTGAGTAGATTTTATGGGGTTAGTGTTGTTTTTTTTTTTTGTTATTTTTTTTTTTTTGGGTGTGGTTTTTTTTTTTCAGATAAGGGCTTTGGGCACTGAAATCTTGCTATTCCCTGCTTTTCTGTCATTTTACACCAAATCCCTCTTTTTGGTACGTGAACTAAGGCCCTGCACTGAAATCTTGCTATTCCCTGCTTTTCTGTCACTTTACACCAAATCTCTCTGTGTGTGTGTATATATACTGAGCAATTGAATTTAGTCTGTTAAAATTAAGTCCTGCATTTTTTGTAATGATTTTTCCCAATGTCTCAATTCTAATGTCTAGTTAATTGCCATGTGATGCTCACTCCTTATCAATACTTGCTATAACTCTAAAATGTATACGGCTAGATTTGGAGTTTGGCGGTAAAAGGGCTGTTAACGCTCCGCGGGTTTTTTTCTGGCCGCACCATAAATTTAACTCTGGTATCGAGAGTTCAAACAAATGCTGCGTTAGGCTCCAAAAAAGGAGCGTAGAGCATTTTTACCGCAAATACAACTCTCGATACCAGAGTTGCTTACGGACGCGGCCGGCCTCAAAAACGTGCTCATGCACGATTCTCCCATAGGAAACAATGGGGCTGTTTGAGCTGAAAAAAAACCTAACACCTGCAAAAAAGCAGCGTTCAGCTCCTAACGCAGCCCCATTGTTTCCTATGGGGAAACACTTCCTACGTCTGCACCTAACACTCTAACATGTACCCCGAGTCTAAACACCCCTAACCTTACACTTATTAACCCCTAATCTGCCGCCCCCGCTATCGCTGACCCCTGCATTACACTTTTAACCCCTAATCTGCCGCTCCGTAAACCGCCGCCACCTACGTTATCCCTATGTACCCCTAATCTGCTGCCCCTAACACCGCCGACCCCTATATTATATTTATTAACCCCTAATCTGCCCCCCACAACGTCGCCGACACCTGCCTACACTTATTAACCCCTAATCTGCCGAGCTGACCTGAGCGCTACTATAATAAAGTTATTAACCCCTAATCCGCCTCACTAACCCTATCATAAATAGTATTAACCCCTAATCTGCCCTCCCTAACATCGCCGACACCTAACTTCAATTATTAACCCCTAATCTGCCGACCGGAGCTCACCGCTATTCTAATAAATGTATTAACCCCTAAAGCTAAGTCTAACCCTAACACTAACACCCCCCTAAGTTAAATATAATTTTTATCTAACAAAATAAATTAACTCTTATTAAATAAATGATTCCTATTTAAAGCTAAATACTTACCTGTAAAATAAATCCTAATATAGCTACAATATAAATTACATTTATATTATAGCTATTTTAGGATTAATATTTATTTTACAGGTAACTTTGTATTTATTTTAACCAGGTACAATAGCTATTAAATAGTTAAGAACTATTTAATAGTTACCTAGTTAAAATAATTACAAATTTACCTGTAAAATAAATCCTAACCTAAGATATAATTAAACCTAACACTACCCTATCAATAAAATAATTAAATAAACTACCTACAATTACCTACAATTAGCCTAACACTACACTATCAATAAATTAATTAAACACAATTGCTACAAATAAATACAATTAAATAAACTATCTAAAGTACAAAAAATAAAAAAGAACTAAGTTACAGAAAATAAAAAAATATTTACAAACATAAGAAAAATATTACAACAATTTTAAACTAATTACACCTACTCTAAGCCCCCTAATAAAATAACAAAGACCCCCAAAATAAAAAATTCCCTACCCTATTCTAAATTTAAAAAGTTACAAGCTCTTTTACCTTACCAGCCCTGAACAGGGCCCTTTGCGGGGCATGCCCCAAGAAGTTCAGCTCTTTTGCCTGTAAAAGAAAACATACAATACCCCCCCCCAACATTACAACCCACCACCCACATACCCCTAATCTAACCCAAACCCCCCTTAAATAAACCTAACACTAAGCCCCTGATGATCTTCCTACCTTGTCTTCACCATGCCAGGTTCACCGATCCGTCCTGGCTCCAAGATCTTCATCCAACCCAAGCGGGGGCTAGACATCCACTGAAGAAGTCCAGAAGAGGGTCCAAAGTCTTCCTCCTATCCGGCAAGAAGAGGACATCCGGACCGGCAAACATCTTCTCCAAGCGGCATCTTCTATGTTCTTCCATCCGATGACGACCGGCTCCATCTTGAAGACCTCCAGCGCGGATCCATCCTCTTCTTCCGACGACTAGACGACGAATGACGGTTCCTTTAAGGGACGTCATCCAAGATGGCGTCCCTCGAATTCCGATTGGCTGATAGGATTCTATCAGCCAATCGGAATTAAGGTAGGAATTTTCTGATTGGCTGATGGAATCAGCCAATCAGAATCAAGTTCAATCCGATTGGCTGATCCAATCAGCCAATCAGATTGAGCTCACATTCTATTGGCTGTTCCGATCAGCCAATACAATGCGAGCTCAATCTGATTGGCTGATTGGATCAGCCAATCGGATTGAACTTGATTCTGATTGGCTGATTCCATCAGCCAATCAGAAAATTCCTACCTTAATTCCGATTGGCTGATAGAATCCTATCAGCCAATCGGAATTCGAGGGACGCCATCTTGGATGACGTCCCTTAAAGGAACCGTCATTCGTCGTCTAGTCGTCGGAAGAAGAGGATGGATCCGCGCTGGAGGTCTTCAAGATGGAGCCGGTCGTCATCGGATGGAAGAACATAGAAGATGCCGCTTGGAGAAGATGTTTGCCGGTCCGGATGTCCTCTTCTTGCCGGATAGGAGGAAGACTTTGGACCCTCTTCTGGACTTCTTCAGTGGATGTCTAGTCCCCGCTTGGGTTGGATGAAGATCTTGGAGCCAGGACGGATCGGTGAACCTGGCATGGTGAAGACAAGGTAGGAAGATCATCAGGGGCTTAGTGTTAGGTTTATTTAAGGGGGGTTTGGGTTAGATTAGGGGTATGTGGGTGGTGGGTTGTAATGTTGGGGGGGGGGTATTGTATGTTTTCTTTTACAGGCAAAAGAGCTGAACTTCTTGGGGCATGCCCCGCAAAGGGCCCTGTTCAGGGCTGGTAAGGTAAAAGAGCTTGTAACTTTTTAAATTTAGAATAGGGTAGGGAATTTTTTATTTTGGGGGTCTTTGTTATTTTATTAGGGGGCTTAGAGTAGGTGTAATTAGTTTAAAATTGTTGTAATATTTTTCTTATGTTTGTAAATATTTTTTTATTTTCTGTAACTTAGTTCTTTTTTATTTTTTGTACTTTAGATAGTTTATTTAATTGTATTTATTTGTAGCAATTGTGTTTAATTAATTTATTGATAGTGTAGTGTTAGGTTAATTGTAGGTAATTGTAGGTAGTTTATTTAATTATTTTATTGATAGGGTAGTGTTAGGTTTAATTATATCTTAGGTTAGGATTTATTTTACAGGTAAATTTGTAATTATTTTAACTAGGTAACTATTAAATAGTTCTTAACTATTTAATAGCTATTGTACCTGGTTAAAATAAATACAAAGTTACCTGTAAAATAAATATAAATCCTAAAATAGCTACAATATAATTATAATTTATATTGTAGCTATATTAGGATTTATTTTACAGGTAAGTATTTAGCTTTAAATAGGAATCATTTATTTAATAAGAGTTAATTTATTTAGTTAGATAAAAATTATATTTAACTTAGGGGGGTGTTAGTGTTAGGGTTAGACTTAGCTTTAGGGGTTAATACATTTATTAGAATAGCGGTGAGCTCCGGTCGGCAGATTAGGGGTTAATAATTGAAGTTAGGTGTCGGCGATGTTAGGGAGGGCAGATTAGGGGTTAATACTATTTATGATAGGGTTAGTGAGGCGGATTAGGGGTTAATAACTTTATTATAGTAGCGCTCAGGTCCGCTCGGCAGATTAGGGGTTAATAAGTGTAGGCAGGTGTCGGCGACGTTGTGGGGGGCAGATTAGGGGTTAATAAATATAACATAGGGGTTGGCGATGTTAGGGGCAGAAGATTAGGGGTACATAGGGATAACGTAGGTGGCGGCGATTTGCGGTCGGAAGATTAGGGGTTAATTATTTTAAGTAGCTTGCGGCGACGTTGTGTGGGGCAAGTTAGGGGTTAATAAATATAATATAGGGGTCGGCGGGGTTAGGGGCAGCAGATTAGGGGTACATAAGTATAACGTAGGTGGCGGTCGGCAGATTAGGGGTTAAAAATTTTAATCGAGTGGCGGCGATGTGGGGGGACCTCGGTTTAGGGGTACATAGGTAGTTTATGGGTGTTAGTGTAGTTTAGGGTACAGTAGTTAAGAGCTTTATGAACCGGCGTTAGCCAGAAAGCTCTTAACTCCTGCTATTTTCAGGCGGCTGGAATCTTGTCGTTAGAGCTCTAACGCTCACTGCAGAAACGACTCTAAATACCAGCGTTAGAAAGATCCCATTGAAAAGATAGGCTACGCAAATGGCGTAGGGGGATCTGCGGTATGGAAAAGTCGCGGCTGTAAAGTGAGCGTTAGACCCTTTAATCACTGACTCCAAATACCAGCGGGCGGCCAAAACCAGCGTTAGGAGCCTCTAACGCTGGTTTTGACGGCTACCGCCGAACTCTAAATCTAGGCCATAGTTTTCTTATGTCACAGTTTTAAACCCTCCAAATTTTATTGTCTGTTTACTTAACTCATCTCACCCTGACCAGATTCTAACATTCCAATTGGCCTTACCAACTATCTTTGATTAGCAATTAAGTAAATTTAGTGGACTCAGCTGACTGCCCTACCTGTATATATTTCAGACTAGCTTGTGGAAGTGAATTGCACAGGGGTGTGTGCATTGGTTACAGGGCTGTTTTCAAAGTGAACATTTTATAAGTGAGGCAATAATTTTTAAGAATTATACAAGAATAGAACAAGGATTGGGCAAGGGGCAAGACACAAGGCAAGTACTCTTGTAATACTATGTTTTATGTATCTCATTGTATCCTTTTGCAAGTGCTGCTGTAACACTGTGTCTTATGTGTTTACTGGGTTCCCACTTTCAGAATAATGCTCAATATCTTCATATTCCTTTTTGCTACCTCTTGTCTCTATAACAAACTACATTACTCACTTACTCCTTCTCCCTCTCCACCTGCACTGTTCATTAGCCCATCTCTCTTAAACTCACCTTACTTTTGTATTCATGAACTCTACTTATTCATAAATACTCTCTCTCCCCCCTGCACTTCAGCCAAACAACAGTCTCATTACTGCAAATCTGCTTCTCAACTCATGTCACTCTCCTTCTTGCTCATACTAGCTGCTGGTGACATCTCCCCTAATCCTGGTCCCTCACAACCTCCTAACCTTTCCCATCCTTGCGTGCCTTTCAATAGACTTCATAAACTAAACTCTGGTAACCTTAATCGCATTCCTCTTACATCTAAAAACCCCTCCCCCTTCACTTGTGCACTCTGGAACTCTCGCTCTGTTTGCAACAAGCTAACTTCAATCCATGATCTCTTTATCTCCCACTCTCTTAACCTTCTGGCTCTTACAGAAACCTGGCTCTCTGCTTCAGACACAGCATCCACTGCTGCACTGTCACATGGGGGTCTCCATTTCAGCCACACTCCTAGGTCTGGCAATAGACAAGGAGGTGGTGTCGGTATTTTACTTTCCTCTCGTTGCACCTTCCAACACATACAGCCCTTCTCTTCACTCACATTTTCTTCATTTGAAGCACACATGATTCGGTTATTCTCTCCCCTCTCTATACGTGTTGCAGTCATATACCACCCCCCTGGCTCCCCAACTCAATTTTTAGATCACTTTGCTGCCTGGCTTCCTTATTTCCTTTCCTCAGACACCCCTGCCCTCATTCTTGGCGACTTTAACATCCCTCTTGACAATCCCAATGCCTCCTCTGCAATACAACTTCTTCAACTGACTTCCTCTTTCGGCCTGTCACAATGGACTGACTCTCCCACTAACAAAGATGGTCATTCCCTTGATCTGAATTTCACCTATCGATGCACTCTTTCAAATTTTTTTTTTTTTTTTTTGAAAAATGTTTTTATTGAGGCAATAAAATACATCAAAGTACAAACATAGTAGATAGGACAATATCTCAAACAAAATTGCATGACATCAGATCCATCATTCAAGCATAAATACAGTAGACAAAAGTAGGAGTACGGTACTGACCCTAATGGAGCCTCATTTTATAACTTAATATTAGGACAAACATGTGTCAACAGAGAAAAATAGATCCACTTATGGGACCTGGAAACTAGTACTTGTCTGAAGACAGATCTTACAGGGGTAAAGATTCTCAATATTTAAACACTCTAGCGTCTTCGATATATTAAAGATCCGCTCATGGGATCTGGCGGCAAGGATCAATCTGAAGACATCTATAGCAGTTCAAAGAGTCCTCGTCATATGTTAGCTTGTTATTGCATATAGATTATAGGCAAACTTAATTGAAACAGATAAACATACTAATAAGGTACAGAACAACGTTATCTAAATTACTCTGCTAAATGATATCAGTGATGTACCAGAACTGATCACAGTTGTCACAATAAGGATATAATGACACTCTTACTGAGCATTGATAGAAACTTGAACGGTGATAATACTGTAGTTCCAAAACTCTTTGATTAACCAACATACAATAAACAAAGGAGAATTTCTTATATTAGGGCCCGAAGATCCTTTTTCCATGTATGCAGGGGGAAACATAGGCTTAGGACTTCGGACTGGGTAGAGACTACTTCACTCTACCAAAAGAGAGTGCGGAGGAGAAAGTATTCGTCCCTACCGCACAAAAATGGTGGGGGGGGGGGAGATAGTCCAGCAACAGGTTACTCTAACTTTGCTGGATAGGATAGATAACTAGGTAATAACATCATGCAAAGTAATATATACTGGAGTAAACTTAGCGCATATATTACTCAAATCATTAACTCAGTTGGTACACTGATAATGTAAAATTTTCTTACACAAGATAGATAGGTTAGACATATAATGCAGCCACGTCCCATAATAATAAATATGCTGTGCGAGGGTTGTGAAGGGATAAAAGTGTAATAGTATCTAGGATGAGACACACAAATGATCCAAGCAAGGTTACATGCAACTACTTTGAAGGTGTAGTACAACAGTCAATCTAACATGCCTCATCAACCCTTTAGTAGATATGGGATATTATCTGCCTAAGCCTAGTACATGCAGCTAAATAGGATACTATGCAAATATATACCTCTGGTGTCGTTAATCTCACTAGCAAGGTGTATAAACAGTGAAGAGTGTTAGTATACAGTTATGAGAAATACCCCAATGTGTTAATGATATAAATATGTGGCAAAAATACTGAAAAAAAACTTAACATTCATAACTATTAATATTAAGGGCCAATTTGACTGCTCTTAAATAGAATAGGGCTGTGCTGCACAGTAGTCAATCTATATGAGAACTGTTGTACCTCGTTGCATACAAGATATTAAAACTAAGGAGTGGTACTGAACCAGCTATATTACAGCAATTTACCAACACAGCCAATAATCTCAAAACAGCAGGTTCTAGTTGTGAAGGTATAGGCATGCAAACAGACCAGCAATAATATGTAAAACAGAACAGTATTAGTCACAGCAATGCATAGCACATTAATAAATATCTGAAATTTACAGCATTAAACCGCTCTGAATATATAATTCCCAAGTTAGACAACCTGGAATATGATTGATGAACCAAACACTTAATTTAGGGATTAGTATTGGCAAGTTCTCATTTATACTGTTTATAGGAAAAACATCAAGGAAGTTTAGTCCCGAAATCCACATGGTCTCAGACAATGATCTTCATAAATGTGGATTCTTCGGTTACAGCTAAAATAAAATTATTCAGTAAGTCCAAAAGCTGGGCTTTAAGTGGCAGCACATTTAAAAGTCAAGGTGGTATTGTGAGTACTTAGTAACCTCTGCAGTAATAAGACTGTCACCCCACTCCAGTTTTTACGGTCATCCTATAGAGCCTAAATCCTTCACGCTGCAGGATCATCAAAAGAAGGTTGGTATCCACAGGCAGACCCCATGCGTTGTACCAATCTAGGCCCCAGGCTATGGAAGTTTCCAAGGCAGTGCCGCAATAGAAGGCCGACAGTGATCCACACATCTCAGCAGTACCGCATTCACGGAGACCGGTCACTTTCACATACACACTTGTCCCTACGGGAACAAACAGGAAACATCTCCATGTGCCTCCATCTGCCTGACTCACCATCTTGCCTGCACCGGAGGGGAGCCCCCCAGTCTCACAGGTGTCTCTCACAGGGGTCAGCTCATTGCGATCCAGGAGGGGCAGTACTTCGCAACCCCCGGTAAGACCTCCTGCACTTCTATCTTGCCGTTGCACACTCACAGGGAGATCCGGCCCCACGCAAAAGTCGGCACTCATCTGCATAGCTCTAGACCCCTCTCTAACAGCTATCTCTCCCTCCTCACCTAAACTGTTGCTTGTTATACGCGCTGTTTCAATCTTTGTGAGCAGCACGTCAAATCTTTTGAGGATCTGCTGCTCGTATTCAGCCAGTAGGGTCTGTAATATGGCGCCAATACCTTTTTCCATAGTGAAAGAGAAGTGTGCGGGCCACTATGTCTTCAAAAATAGCGATACTCCAAAAGGTTCACCTTATATATTCAGGCCAGGAGCGCTGTATGGGTCCCTTCAGATTCCTAGCAATAGTTCAGTATCCAAAAACTATTTCACAGAGGAAAAGTTTAATAAATTTGAGATAAATGCAGGAGCCTCCTAGATGCACGTCTTAATACTTTGAATGCTGGCTCCGCCCCCCGCACTCTTTCAAATTTAACAAACTCCCCTTTTCCTCTCTCTGACCATCATCTCCTAACTTGCAACATCACTTCCCTACCTACAACTCCCCCTCCCTCTACCCCTCACACCAAACTTCACAGAAGCACTGTCACTAGATCTGCATCAGCTCGCTAGCTCCCTCAAACCTCTCCTCTCATCCATCACCTCCTTTTCCTGCCCTGACCAATCTATCTGCCAGTATAATTCCACCCTTACATTGGTCATTGACACTCTGGCCCCTCCAACCTTAGCTCAGAAACCACACTCTCATCCTCAGCCCTAGCATACTCCTCTGACACGATACCTACGCAGATGCTCCCGTACTGCTGAGCGACATTGGAGGAAATCTCGGAGTTCAGCTGACTTTCTTCACTACAAGTTCATCCTGAACTCCTACTATTCTGCCCTTAATCTTTATAAGCAACAATATTTTTTTCTAATCTCATCTCTACTCTTTCCTCTAACCCTAAACATCTGTTCAACATATTCAACACTCTTCTCCGCCCACCCCCACCTCCTAACACAACCTCTCTCTCAGCTCAAGATTTTGCAAGCCACTTCAACAACAAAATTGACTCCATCAGAAGTGAAATCAGCTCTCAACATACTTCCAATCTCCCACCCCCTCAAAAGCTCACAATCACCCAAAACCCAAATATCCAAAAATGCAGCTCTTTTGCCCCTGTTAATGAGGAAGAAGTTGCTGCCCTTATACTGTCCTCCCACTTCACTACCTGTCCCCTCGACCCCATCCCTTCACAGCTACTCCCCTCCCTTTCTTCTACCCTCACCCCCATACTCACACACATTTTCAACCTCTCCCTCAGCACTGGTATATTTCCCTCATCTCTAAAACATGCACTGGTCACACCTATCCTCAAAAAACCTTCCCTTGATCCAACCTCCCCTTCAAATTACCGCCCTATTTCCCTACTCCCTCTTGCCTCAAAGCTCCTCGAAAAGCTAGTTTACGCACGTCTATCCCATTTCCTTACACTAAACTCTCTTCTTGACCCACTGCAATCTGGATTTCGTTCCCATCACTCTACAGAGACAGCAATTGTCAAGGTTACCAATGACCTACTTGCAGCAAAATCCAAAGGCCACTTCTCTCTGCTTATCCTCCTTGACCTGTCTGCAGCCTTTGACACTGTTGACCACCCTCTTCTGCTCCAAACCCTCCAATCCTTCGGCATCTGTGACACAGCTCTCTCTTGGTTCTCTTCCTATCTGACTAACCGTACATTTAGTGTAGCCTTCTCCGGAGCATCCTCTGCCCCGTTACCACTTTCTGTTGGGGTACCTCAAGGCTCTGTCCTTGGTCTCCTTCTCTTCTCAATCTACACGTCATCACTAGGTTCCTTAGTAAAGTCCCATGGATTTCAATACCATTTGTATGCCGATGACACCCAAATCTACCTCTCTGCACCAGACCTACCTCCTTCCTTACTAACCCGTGTCACTAACTGTCTTTCTCACATCTCATCTTGGATTTCCTCTCACTACCTTAAGCTAAATCTCTCCAAAAAAACTCCTTATTTTTCCCTCTTCTTCCAATGTCTCCACCCCCAAAATTTCTATAACTGTTGATAATTCCATCATTACCCCTACCCCTACCCCGCTCGCCCGATGTCTTGGGGTCACACTTGACTCATATCTTTCCTTCACTCCTCACATCCAGTCCTTGGCTAAAGCCTGCCGCTTCCGCCTTAAAAACATTGCTAAAATTAGACATTTCCTTACACAAGATACAACCAAGATTTTAATCCACTCTCTCATCCTTTCCCGCCTCGACTACTGCAATTCTGTCCTTTCTGGTCTACCTAGCTGCCGCACAGCTCCTTTACAATCCATTATGAATGCCTCTGCAAGACTCATCTTCCTTACTCGTCGCTCTTCATCTGCTACACCTCTCTGCCATTCCCTTCACTGGCTTCCTCTTGCCTCTAGGATTAAACATAAAATCCTCACCCTGACATATAAAGCTCTCAACTGCACTGCTCCCTCCTACATCTCAGAACTTGTCTCTAGATACTCTCCCTCCCGTCCCCTTCGATCAGCTCAGGATCTCTTCCTCTCCTCCTCTCTTGTTACTTCCTCACATTCACGTTTACAGGACTTCTCCAGACTAGCCCCCATCTTGTGGAATTCCCTGCCTCGCTCCATAAGACTCTCCCCTAGTTTTAACAGCTTCAAGCACTCCCTAAAAACTTTACTATTCAGGGATGCATACAACCAACACTAACCTTTCCTAACGCCATTGCTTTCCCCTTGAACCCCTTAGATTGTAAGCCTATGGGCCCAGCTGTTTACAGATCGCTTCATAAGAGCCGACTACAACAGTGAAACTCTCGGCAGGGCCCTCTACCAACTTGACCCCTACAAAAGCTATCCTGTACACCGACTATGTTTACAGCGCTGCGGAATCTGTTGGCGCTCTACAAATACCTGATAATAATAATAATTGTAAAAGAGCTGAATGCCCTTTTTGGGGCAGTAAAAGAGCTGAATGCCCATAAAAATGCTAGTTTAGGGGAAATGGGAAGTTTAGGATTTTTTAGAGTTAGGTTTTTTTATTGTGGGGGGTTTTACTATTGGGGGGACTTTCTATTTTTTTACAGGTAAAAGAGCTGTTTAACTTAGGGCAATGCCCTACAAAAGGCCATTTTAATGGCTATTAGTAGTTTATTGTAGGTTAGGGGGTGTTTTTACTTTGCGGGATTTTTATTTTTATAGGGCTAGGATTAGGTGTAATTGTTTTTATTTTTGATAATTTTGTTTATTATTTTTTGTGATCTTAGTGTTTTCTTAGGTAAGCGGGTCTTTGAGTAGGGAATGGTCCATTTTCCAGATCCTGTCTTGGGGTTGTTAGATGGGCCATGTCATTTTGCAATAAATCATTGAGTTGTCTGACCATGTTATGGGGTGGATGTCAATTTGTTCGACATAGTTAAGACTAGCAACATCTAATAAGAAGTAATCTATTCTAGTATAGATGTGATAAGGGTTGGAATAGAATATATATTCTTTTTCGGTATGGTGTTGTGTACTGCTAAGTGTTTTGGAGTTGTTTTGCTAAGTTTTAGGGATTTAGCAGAAATAGAGGAGGTTACCAAGGAGCAATCCACACTTGAGTACATAGCTACATTAAAGTACCCACTTATTATTAAACTTTCTTTGTGAACACGGGAAATGGTATTGCAACATTTTTTAAAGAAAGAGGGGGAGTTTGTATTAGGGGCATATATATTAACTATGGTTACTTGGCGGTGCTATTGCATTCCCGTTAGTATAATGTATCTACATCTTTGTATATTTCTGAAACACTGAAGAGAATGGATTTAATGATTAATAAGCCCACACCATTTTTCTTTGAGGTGGTGGATGCTAAGAAAACAGGGCTAAATTTAGCGAAAAAAAGTTTAGGCTCATGTCCACATTTAAAGTGGGTATGCTGTAGTAGGATTAAATCGCCTTTCTGGCGTTGATAGTCCCTAATGGCTGTACTCCTTTTTTGAGGGATATTTAGGTCTTTGACATTATGACATTATGAGTGAGAAGGGTTAATGTGTGTTTTTTATTAGGTATTTTAATTTAGAAAAGGAGGGAATTTGCTTGTTCTCTGACCTAGCGGGTTAAGTAATATGTAACAGTGGCGATCTATTAACTTGAATATCAGCAGTAAATAAACACAAATAACAAAAAAAAAAACCTTTAACTGGAACATTGCATACATTTGTTAACAGAAGCAAATGTTTTCATGATGGGGGTCATGCTGTATCTCTTTAGGTACCCAAAAGGTGTGAAAAGTAAAAAGAAAAAATTGTTTAGGGACCAGGTTAAATGATGAGAAAAATGGAAACAGTTATGTAAAAATTGAGGTGGCAAAAACATGTTTAAGTCCTTATCATTTCCAAAGGGTTAAAAATAGGACTAATAAGTTGCTCTGGAAAAAGCCCACGTAGAGAGCATACATTTTAAACAACTTTCCATTATACTTCTATTATCAAATTTGCTTCATTTTCTTGGAATCTTTTGTTAAACGAGCAGCAATTTCCAATTCTTATGAGATTTGGAAAACCCACATTTTTTTTTAGAGTAAAATAACATAGAAAATGGTAAAAAAATTAAGTATATTGCACAGGTGTTTTTTTTTTTCTACTGAATATTAATATTTTATATTTCCCTTAAAGGGACATGATACCCAAATGGTAAAACACATGAAAGTGATGCAGCTTAGATGTAAAAAGCTGACTAGAAAATATCACCTCTCAATGTAAAAAAGGAAGATATTTTACCTGAAATTTTCTAAGTATTTACACCCCACTGTAAAGAGACTTTAAGCAGCCAATCAGGATGCTTATCCAAGGACTTGCTAGGGAGTGTATATCTGTCATGTGCAGGCACAGTCATGTTATTTTCTTTTTCAGTTTAAGTAAGGTTTATGAAATCTCATGAGATCACAGCAAATACAAAGCATTACCTCAACACTGCTGATTGGCTATTTTTTTCCCAACTTACAGCTGGACAGCAGCTGAAGTATAAAAGTTTACACAGCACTTACTCTGGTGAGCTGAATAAATTTTGAGGTACAATATCTTCCTTTTTTACATAGAGTGCTCAGGTGATATTTTCTTGTCAGCTTTTTACAGTTATGCTGCATCACTTTCAAGTTATTTAGCATATGATTATTATGTCCCTTTAATTCCCCTTTACCCCTTAAGGAAAGAGGTTTTTCACAGTTTATTTTCTCAAATGACAAACGCCATTTTGGCATATTTGCTCACTATTGGTTTCACCGCATATTACATATAAACATATTACACACTGTTTTTTAGTGGGTATATACAAAGAAATAAGAATTGAATACTGAAAAATGGGGCAGAAATAAAAAGAAATCTGTAAATCTATTTCTTCGAAACTATTGTAGCTAAAGAAAAAACCTCCAAACAAATCAACTGGGGTCAATTTATTATATGTCGAGTGGACATGATTCCCTGTAGCGCATCAATATACTGTCGGTATTTAACATTGCACAAGCATGTTTTGTGAAATTATTGTGCAATTTCGCCCCCTGCACATTCACGGTCAATCGGCTGCTAGCAGGGGGTGTCAATCATCCCGATGGCGGACAAATTAAGGTGCAGCAGTCTTACGAACGCTGATTCTTAATTTATGTTTCCGGCAAGCTGGAAACTTTGGGAGTAGAAAGCAGCATCTGCTGCTTGGTAAATTTACTCCATTGTGTTCTCCTGATTTTAACAATACCTCATGTAAATTTACTCCATTGTGTTCTGATTTTAACAATAACTCATAAGTCTAGGTTTTCAAATAACGTATTACAAATTTAGGCCAAATATTCCATATATAGGGATTTTTTGGTTTAACGCTAACATTTGCTATGCTTGGACTGTAAGCTAATAGCCGTAAACAAATTCAAAGCTGCTACATAAAATATATATTTAAAGAATTTAGAAACCCATGGTTATTTACCCAGAGGCATTTTGAAACTTTGAGCCATATTACAAGTGACATGCTTTCTAACATTTAACACTTTCACTTGAGCGCAGACACAGCTGGAAGTGAACTTTTAATACGTGTGCGTTACAGCACATATTACAAGTTCAAAGTAGCTTTGCAACTGTGTTAACTTCTTCTCCCTGTGTACTTAAATGGAGCGCACTGATAAGAAACACTTATTGCTTGTGCGCTAATTCTACAACATGTTATATCAAGTGCACGCAACCCAACGTAAGTTATTCATATTTTATATTTATAAATATATATGAATGATTGTTTTTTTGTAACAATATATATTGATACATTAATATATATATATATATATATATATATATATATATATGAATAAATACTAAAGGTATATACAGATATACATAGGAATATATATTTAAAATACAAAGAACATTTTCTTATTAGCGAAAATAATTTGGAATGTAAAATATCTACAGTAAATACACAGTAAAACACATATTAAATATTAAAATTGAATACAAATTATATTTGTTATTTGAGTGGAAAGGGCTCCAAGGTGTGTGTGTGTGTGTGTCTATATCACAGCCAGCTTCACAGCTTTCAGTGACTCAGGCAGTTAACCCCAAACCAGCCTGGGGAAAATTACAAAACAAAATTATTAACACAACACATATAAAGTTTGGTACTCTCTTGCAAGCACACAGCTAGATTGAGAGCAAAATGGAAGAGTTAGTTACAGCATTTGGCCAAATAGCGATAGGCCCAGGACCATGCCAAGGTCTTTTCTTCTCTGGATCCCTAAACTACAGCCACAAAATCCATGCCTTTAACCAAACACACTGAAACACAAAAAGGGTGGCACAGGCCCTTTGTAATTTCCATAGACACATACAGGACACAGAAATGGACTGCACTCTCAAACTGGACTGGGTACACATTATATAATTGTATATATATATATATATATATATATATATATATATATATATATATATATATATATATATATACTGTATGCATGTGTATACATGTGTGTGTATATATGTGTTTATATGTGTATAGATGTATGCACATACATATATAAATACATAAATACACATATATACATCTATATAGGAGTTATAAAGGAGTTATCACTATAAAATACATATTTCTGTGTCTCATCTGTACCTCCACTCCCATTCATTTTCCTTGTTGTAGGGTAGGTGATGTATAGAGCAGTCCCTCAGTCTACAGCACTATCAGTGTAACTTCCCTTTGGAATCTAACTTGCATGCTCAAAAGTTCTCCAGGAGGTCAGGGCCATCCATCATTGAATATAATGGGCTGTGTAGCATAAATACAGGTTGGATGAGCGACCCAATCAATTACAGGTACATATTCCAAAATCCAGAATTATTCCAAAATCCAGACTTTTCATTAGTATTTTCCCCACCAGTAAGTAAAAAAACAAATCAAATATGCAGGCAGAGAAGACTGCATGGTCTCAAATGATAATGATAGTCTATAAAACCTTTCTGATTACAGTACTGTACTATTTATCTGAGGGTTCAATATATACAAAAGTATTAAAAATGATATAAAACTACCTTTAGGTTACATGTATAAGCTGTATTATGACATGTAAATATTGCCTAAATGACATAAGATCTTGTTGTTCACCCTTGCTCCAATTTTACAAGTGAAAATATACATACATATTACAAAATCCAAACAGTTTTGAAATTCAAACCCTTTTTCAGTCCCAACCAGTTTGAATAAAGGCTTTTGTACCTGTATTTGCCAAGTACTGGTATATTACAGCTACAGAACAGACCTTTTTGATATCATTTATCAGCAGTACTTTTACATAGTTGATATAGGGAGAGAAGAAATGGCGCAAAGAGGCAAGACTCAAGTGAATCGTTTAATAAGAAAGTATAACACACAGATATATATGCACTTACTAGAACAATGAATAAAAACTGCAATATGGAGAAGCAGTTGATCAATCTACAGCGGGAGACAAGAAGGCGCCGAAATAGGGTGATATCGCCAAAACACTACGATGTGCTGTGGTGGAAAAAACAATACTTACAAATGAAGCGGCACTATGGCGTGCCTGGAAAGGCAGACCGGGACCTCACTGTCGCCCGGGAGACCAACAATGGCAAGCAGCAACACCAGCCGATCACGTGGTTCATGTGGCCAATCAGGATCCAATCTGCAAACACACCTTCCGTCTCTCTACTCCAGTGTTCGGGGAGGTAACAGAGGGATGTGTAATGGCGGTAGGCATGGGAACCAAAACTACAGTCACTCAAAGGAAGTGTGTAATATTGAGGAACAAAGAGGAGATCCACTCCAGCGAGGTACAAAGAAGAACAAATTTATTAAAATGTCTTAAAATCAGCAACGCGTTTCTCAGCTACACAGAGCCGTTTCATCAGGCTGTAATACAATTTCTAACAGACCTGCTGCTTAAGTACCTCCTCTAACCAATCATAACACTTCTCAGTTTACACACCCTTCCTAGGGCGGTTACATTTCAATACCTGAGCCGATTCAAGAGAAATACATACATTGGCAATGGTGGATCATATGCATTGCGCTTTGTTTGTATCATATTAAAGTTATTGTTTGTTGGAATTATTAAATATTTGGATTGACATGTTTTATTCTATTGTAAGCCCACTCCATAAAAATGTTTGCTATATAATAGAACCGACATTCTATGGCGTTTAAACAGGTATTCCGGTATTAACTTAGCTTTTTAGACATCAATACCATTATTATATGAATTCATGAAATGGATTGAACAAAGAGTATATAATATGATATATTATATTGCCCAAAAAGCCTTAAATAATAAACATAGTAATTGCCCTATATATCTATATATACATCAATAGTCATAAAATAGTTATTATATAAAAAGACACACTTAATGATCATAAAATATTTCATACATATCCCTTCTAAAATCTGTCAATACTATAAAAAATGCAACGAATAAAAACAACATATATATTACGCAATCGCTATGTCCACTACTAAATGCATAAAATGACATAACCGATTGAGTTTATAACAGTATCATGGCTCATGTCATGTTTAATATTAACCTATTAAAATCTAAATAGTGCTTACTGTAATATTTGCTATAAAAGGTTGTTAGTTCACTGAATTGTTTTTCAATCTTTTCTACTATATCAGGCTTTTATTAGTTCAGCCTTTAACAGTTGTAAGGAAATAAGATAAAGTGAAATATCGGCTAACCAGAAATCCAATAGAGGAACACATGGAACATAAATTGTGTCATATTGAAACCAAAAAATTCAGGATAGTTACCAATTTGTTATGTCACTCCTATATATTATTGAAAAGCTGCAAGATCGATGTTCATGTTGAGACCAAGTGGATGCAAAGTTTGAAGTCTGTAAATCCAGAAGGTCTCCCTCTGTCTAAGTCTAAAAAAGCGATTGTAGAAGTCAGATTTGGGAATATGCTCTATCGGTGTGGTTTTCAAACAACGTGAACTCCCATTATGTTTAACATTACAGTATCTAGATACACTGTGTAAGTTATAATTGTTTCTAATATTTCGGGAATGTTCCGACCATCTCACGCTCAGGCGTCTACAGGTTCTTCATATATTGGTACCCACAGACACAGGATAACATATATATTACATAGTTGGATGTGCAAGTCATTCGACTACCTATTCTAAATGTTTTAGAAGTGACATTAGATTGGAATATGTTAACATTATTGGTTATGTAATCACACATCTTGCATTTTTTTATTATTACATTTGAAACTACCTTTTCTTTGTAGCTTACATATGATGTTATTATTATTGTTTTTATTTTTATTTATAAAGATATTGACACCTTCCCTATTTATTTTGGTCTTATTTGTCGTGAGGTTAATCTTATTTCTAACAATTTTACTAGGTAAATTGGCCCAATATTGGATCCTTCATAAGGATTTTCCAGTGTTTATTAATACTCTGTTTAATCAAATTATGATTACAGTTGTATTCTGTGATAAACATAATAAGATTACTGGTGCTCTCCTGAGTTTGTCTATTAATTGTCTTTTTTTGAAAATATAGATTTCTGTCATCATTTTTGGCTCTCTCATAGCCACTATTGATAATATGCTCAGGATACCTTTTCTCTTTGAATCTGCTTTTAAGGATTTTATTCTGTGTCTCATAGTCTGTTAAACTACTGCAGTATCTACGGACACGCTTGAATTGCCCATAAGGCACATTTTTCTTCCATGGGAGATGGTGATTACTCCTAAAGTCAAGGTAGCTATTACAATCTACTTGCTTAAAATGGTTGCTGGTAATAATCCTATTATTGTCAAAACGTAAGTTCAAATCCAAAAATACCACAGTATTGGTATCTATTGTGCTGGTAAATTTCAAACCTCTGTTGTTATTATTAAGATGTTTTACAAATCTATCAGCTGATAATTTGTCACCTTTCCAGACAACGATCAAATCATCTATAAAACTGCCATAGTATACCAGGTTCGCCCCAAATATGGAGTCATAAGTATATTGTTGTTCAAAAGACCCCATATATAAATTGGCATAACTTGGGTCGAACCTGGTACCCATGGCCATCCCTCTTACTTAAAGGTAATACTCATCTTGAAAAATAAAATAATTATGATGTAAATAAATGATATTAATGTTAAAATAAACTCTTTTTGAGTGTCTGGTAGATAGATGTCTGTTTCCAAAAACCCTGATATGGCCTGAATACCTAGGTTATGTGGGATGTTGGAATAAAGTGCTTGGACATCACACGTGATTCAAATCAGATCACGTGTGATGTTGACTTGTTCCAGTTGGCTGATTAAATCTGATGAATCTCGTATATAGGAGTTAAGGCCTACTACATACTTCTGTAAAAAGAAGTCTACGTATGAAGAGGCATTATCTGTCAAACTCCCTATCCCCGAAATTATCGGGCGACCGGGGGGACATCTGGGATCTTTATGCAGCTTTGGGAGATGATAGTAGAATGCTCGATTAGGTTCATTTGGAATTAGGTAGTCCTTTTCTTTTTTCGTGACTATACCTTCCTTAAAAGCACATTCCACTATATCTCCCAATTTGACCGACTACTTAATAGAAGCCGGTAGAATTCTGAATGACAAGAATTACTACACCAAATTGACATTTGATCCCACCACCAAATTTTTGGCGTCTTTGGGAGATATAGTGGAATGTGCTTTTAAGGAAGGTATAGTCACGAAAAAAGAACAGCCTTTTATAGCAAAGATTACAGTAAGCACTATTTAGATTTTAATAGGTTAATATTAAACATGACATGAGCCATGATACTGTGATAAACTCAATCGGTTATGTCATTTTATGCATTTAGTAGTGGACATAGCGATTGCGTAATATATATGTTGTTTTTATTCGTTGCATTTTTTATAGTATTGACAGATTTTAGAAGGGATATGTATGACGTATTTTATGATTATTGAGTGTGTGTTTTTATATAATAACTATTTTATGACTATTGATGTATATATAGATATATAGGGCAATTACTATGTTTATTATTTAAGGCTTTTTGGGCAATATAATATATCATATTATATACTCTTTGTTCAATCCATTTCATGAATTCATATAATAATGGTATTGATGTCTAAAAAGCTAAGTTAATACCGGAATACCTGTTTAAACGCCATAGAATATCGGTTCTATTATATAGCAAACATTTTTATGGAGTGGGCTTACAATAGAATAAAACATGTCAATCCAAATATTTAATAATTCAAACAAACAATAACTTTAATATGATACAAACAAAGCACAATGCATATGATCCACCATTGTCAATGTATGTATTTCTCTTGAATCGGCTCAGGTATTGAAATGTAACCGCCCTAGGAAGGGTGTGTAAACTGAGAAGTGTTATGATTGGTTAGAGGAGGTACTTAAGCAGCAGGTCTGTTAGAAATTGTATTACAGCCTGATGAAACGGCTCTGTGTAGCCGAGAAACGCGTTGCTGATTTTAAGACATTTTAATAAATTTGTTCTTCTTTGTACCTTGCTGGAGTGGATCTCCTCTTTGTTCCTCAATATTACACACTTCCTTTGAGTGACTGTAGTTTTGGTTCCCATGCCTACCGCCATTACATCTCCCTCTGTTACCTCCCCGAAGACTGGAGTAGAGAGACGGAAGGTGTGTTTGCAGATTGGATCCTGATTGGCCACACGAACCACGTGATCGGCTGGGGTTGCTGCTTGCCATTGTTGGTCTCCCGGGCGACAGTGAGGTCCCGGTCTGCCTTTCCAGGCACGCCATAGTGCCGCTTCGTTTGTAAGTATTGTTTTTTCCACCACAGCACATCGTAGTGTTTTGGCGATATCACCCTATTTCGGCGCCTTCTTGTCTCCCGCTGTAGATTGATCAACTGTTCCTGTTCATATCGGAAGAGCTGCCACGACTTTGGACATTTTTGTTTATCACTTTCCATCCTGAACGCACCTCACTAGGGGGTTGAAACCCTGGATTAGAATATGGAGGAGTGTAGATGGTTCAGTTCTTGATACTCTCACAGTCGGCTCATTGTGATTTCCATGCGCTGCTATACCAGAGGTCGCTGACAGGTGAATCCGGATACCATGTCAGTTAAATCTGTGGCTCATGTGAGTGAAGATAACCAATACTTTTAACGCATCCAACCAATTTGTCAGTCTGTTACCCTGACGCGTTTCCCCCGGTCAGTTGCCGGGCTTCTTCAAGAGGGATTTTTGTGATGAATAGATTGAAACAGGTGCTCTTTCCATTTAAATCGGAATTGTCCAATCAGAGCTCAGGGGTGTGTTTGAGAGCTCCAATGATATTACTCCAAATGTTTGGTTGGGTTAAAACATACTGAGGCTAGTACCCGTACATATCATAATAATGATAATCAAAACAGATTTCTTAATGGTTACATAAAAAGTACAAACAGTTAAAATAAAAAGAAAACTTCAATAAAAATATATTTCATATAATTGACACTTAGTACTGTATAAGACCTTGCGGCTAGTTATATTTGGAAATTGCCAATATCGGAATAACCTTTTAATTCATTCATAATGTGCTACTCGTTCTTTTCAGCCACATTTAGTAAAACCATTCAATTCTCTTAAAAGATTGTGATGCTTGCTGTATCGAATATATGTGGATATGCTGACCACATATATTATATACAGCTAAATGAGCTTCCCATATGTTAAATCGGATTTCTCCAATCAGAGCTCAGGGGTGTGTACGAGATCTCCAATGATATTACTCCATATGTTTGGTTGGATTAAAACATACTGAGGCTAGTACCCGTATATATATATCATAATAACGATATTTCAATCTATTCGTTACAAAAATCCCTCTTGAAGAAGCCCGGCCGCTGACCGGGGGAAACGCGTCAGGGTAACAGACTTACAAATTGGTTGGATGCGTTAAAAGTCTTGGTTTTCTGCACTCACATGAGCCACAGATTTAACTGACACGGTATCCGGATTCACCTAACAGCGACCTCTGGTATAGCAGCGTATGGCAATCACAACGAGACGACTGTGAGAGTATCAAGAACTGAACCATCTACGATCCTCCATATTGCAGTTTTTATTCATTGTTCTAGTAAGTGCATATATATCTGTGTGTTATACTTTGTTATTAAACGATTTCCTTGAGTCTTGCCTCTTTGCACCATTTCTTTTCTCCCTATATCTACATGTTTCTTCATAACAAGCCCTGGCTAGGAAATACCGGGCTGGATTAAAGGCTGCAAAATTTGGGCATTGTGACTCCCCCTGGATTCGAAGGGACTGTACTTCTCAAATACTGTGAACGTATTTGTAAATCGTACAGAGGATCATATACTGGACACAATTATTGTCTACGTCTGGACTATTATATAAGGTACTGTGTGCTTATATTGTCAGATATACTGGCAATATCACAACTATTTTTGTGACTAAAAGTATAACCTTTCTCCATATGAACAAGGTGTAATACATCCTTACATCTACAAATTTATATATCTCCCAAATTGTTATTGATTACTTATATTCAACATTTATTCAGTGTATAGCGCATATTATCATTACCAAGTACTTTTATATAGTTGGTTTGGGTAAATGTGGTCCTATGCTAAACATGTGCCTGTCCTGATTGGTTAATCAACCTCAAAATTCTCTTTTGTGATCAACACATTTATGGGGCCAATATTCTCTTATTAAATTCCACAGGTAAAAAAGAAGTACCCAGATATAGTTTTACAATGCAACATTAGCGTTGTGCATTTGCAAAATACACTTAAATTCCCCTGCCATTTTAGATGATGTAAGGAAGCAACATCGCAAGATACAAACACTACCCGATTAATACATTAAAAATGAATAATAAGCACTTTTACAATATAAAAAAAAATAATTAAATTAAAAAAACAGCACACTTGCCCACTATTCTGATAATGCCCTATTTAAATACATTTAAAAGACATGCACATATCTCTACGAATTAGGTGCACTGTGCACAACAGGTTAATTATACATATTTCATAAATTAGCATCACTAAGCATTATAAAAATGGATCCATCAACATAAATCCCATTAATTATGTGATGTAACCTCTAAACCCATGCAATACCCATGGTTTTTGTCGTTAATTCCGAGCAGTTGGTTTTAATTTCGAAATCAGGAAATTAATGAGGCAGATAAACATTTTAAATGTTATATCCCTTTAAGTTTAAGTAGTTTATTTTTATTTTTGGCATTAACAAGAAGTTAATGTCATCTTTTAAATGTAACAAAGAAAAAAGAATGACATTTATAGTCCCCTTTAGATGAACAGACACACAGGGAAGCATGTTACCTAACAAAACTTGCACAGTTCAGCGCTTAATTACAATTAGTTAAACTAGTTAAACATTTATTTTTTAATGATTACACATAAGAGCTATATGTTTTACGCAACATAAAATGACCGTTTCTACCATAAAATAAATATATATTAAAATAGAGAACCCCAAGAAACTTTCTTTAGCGCAGTCCAGCTGTAGAAATTCAGGTGCTATAGTCCCATGTCCCTTTAAGCAAATACTGTGCTGGCTTTCCAAGTAAAAATATATAGAGAAAACACTGCATGAATTGGCAGGTACCATTCAGCTAGCTGAAAATAGAGAGAAATGATGTTTGTAGTAGATTAATAGTACATCCCAAGAGACTCAGCAATAAATCCGGCAATAAGTACTGAAGAAAGGAAATAAAAAAGTGACATATTTCATATCTGTCACTTTATTTCTAAATAAAATACCTCTGATATTGCTTCAGAAAGAAAATAAATACCATATTGCAGGTTAATGGTCCCCCTTCCAATCCATCAGCATTTCTATATGAAAACAGTATATCTAACATGGGGTGATCTTGAGTTTAATTTTCTAGGCATCCATTAGATGATCTACAATTTAATGTATTAAAAAATTAAAGGGACATTGTACTGGAACATTGTTTCACCCTTAAATGTGTTCCTGGCAATTTCTCTTACTTGCTGGAATATATAAAATTGTTTGCAAATATCTCCTTTACTTTTATTTTGTCATTTTAAATAACTGTTTTTACGTGCTGAAACTGACACTTTTGTTTAAAATGTAAATAGTATAACAATAGCTACAGGAAACCTTTGTAGCCAAGAGGCAGCAACAGATATTAATCTACCATTGTGGTGGTGATAGAAAGAGTAGTCAGCCAATTTGAAATGGTGTTCCCACAGCAGTATTGAATATAATGAAACTTTATTAGCTGCTTCCGTGAGTACATTGCACATCTAAGTATAAGATATGACAGAAAAATCTAGATAAAAACTTATAACTGTAAGAAGCAAATGTTTTGCAGACTTTTAAAGTTGTTTTTTTTTCTAGAATATTCACTAATTTTCATGGAAGCAAAACTTCATGGAAGCAAATATGTTTAAAAGCAGGTTTTTTATATAACCATTTATATCAATCTATAACATGTGCAATTAATAGTTGATTGTTGAGTTCAGCTATTGTATAATTAACATGTATAATATACAAGTTTAATTTAAATAAATGTCTCTTCTGCTAATCGTATTGAATTTAAATGCATGTTAGAAGCATAAATTGAGCTTCATTTTATCTTCTATTAAAATAATCTTGATTCATAAAATGTCAACTAAACATGGACAGAATCTTAACAATGCAAACCAGTTTTTACAACAGCCAAAATATGCTGCTCGAACAATGGAAAAAAAAGTTCTAGCCTATTTAATTGCTTCAATGACCATGACAAGCCAATTTTATTATGCAGGAGAATTGCCGATAAGAAGCTATTTTCATCAATCCCCTGCATTACAGGCTTGGGATCGTTGGTAGCTTATTGGGCTGCACTTCAAAACCTTCAATAAAAGTGCAAATGATGAAACCACAAATGGGTGATGATATCTCAAATGAATAGTGACCATGTAACTGCAAGTGAGCTGGATTGGCGGATAGGTTATTTAAACCCCTTGATCTCAGATCCCATAATAGTTACAGATGATTAAGATATCTCATTTGAAAAAGAATGCCCTGCTAGAAAGGCAAAGGGCTTCCATATAGAAGGCATGCATTTTGGCATCAAATTTGAATCCAATTGCAACCCGTTTGATATAGCCATTCACTCCAGCACTGGGTAAAGCAGCTGACAGATTATCCCTTTTTTTTTCTTTTTTTTTCATGTCCCAAACATCTGAACAGTTCTGCTTGAAGTTGAGATACGTCTTAAGAGCTTCTTATGTCCATTTTAAAATAAATAAATGACTAAAACTAATTATAAATAATAAATATCAGTAAAGTTTTTGTAAAACTGCAGTGGAATTCAAATGATTCATTTTATGTATGGATTTTTAAACTTGGATTTTTCGTTTATAATTATTTTTCGTTCTATGATAGCTTTAAACCATTCCATGAAGAGATTGAGGCCTATTTAATAAATGTCTGTCGGACCTGATCCGACAGTGCGGATCAGGTCAGACATCACTGAATGCGGAGAGTAATACACTCGCTGTATTCAGCATTGCACCAGCAGCTCTTGTGAGCTGCTGATGTAATGCCGTCCCCTGCAGAATCATGGCCAATTGGCCGCCAGCAGGGGGTGTCAATCAACCCGATCGTACTTGATCGGGTTGAATTCCGGCGATTCCTGTCTGCCTCATCAGAGCAGGCGGACAGGGTTATGGAGACTTTTTTTTTGCTAGAGAAAGCACAAAATTTAGAAAGACATTTAATTTATTTTTTAGTTGCACCTAATAGAGGGCATTTTGAAATGTATTATTATTATTAATAATAGTATATATGTGTCCATATGATCAAAATAAGCCATTTAATGTATTATGCTTCTGGAAGTAATTATTATTTGTCCTTAATATTTTGTCTCTATAGATTAATTTTAATTGGTCAAGCAAAAATATTTATTATGGCGTTTACTGTTGTGCTTTTTCATGTTAACAATAGATGGTTTTTAGAATTTAATGCCCCTTATGCCTGTAATTTCCACTGTTACCCTTTAAAATAGCATTTCCCTGCAGATTATAAAAGGAATTTTCATGTGCACTTGTTGTAGCTTTAAATCTTGCAATAACATCATTGTTGCTATTGAACAGGAAGGATTGGCATTCTTTTTATGAGATTATTCTTTAATTTGTCATATTGTATTTACTGACATTGGAAGTCATCATAGATAACAATTCCCTTGATTGGACTAGCTACAATAGTCCTTTTAATACCCACTACTCGCTATTTAGCTTACACAAAAGTAAAATTAGCTTTATATTTCCCCAGACACAATTATGCTGTAAAATGTTATGAAGGCAAAATCCTTTGGAGCTGACAAGGCAAATAGAAGCATTTGTACACTTACTAAAGGGTTAGATTACGAGTGGCGTGCTAACTGTTGCGCACAAGAGATAAGGGGTATATCACAGTTCTTTGTGTATGTCAGAAGTTGTGTGTGTATTACGAGTTAAAAGTAAACAAGTTTTCTTAAGCGCAATTGAATTGAGTTGGTTTGGAAAGACTTCAGAGCTAACTGTTACTCGAGACAAAAAGTTGCACAAAACACATCAAAAATACCTTTAAAAGTACAGTTACGGGGGGCGGAGCTAGCCGTGGTATGGAGCAGACGTGCTGTGTGTGAGCTCCGGTGTAACTTTATTTAGTTTGCTGTGTGGAAGTGAATTTCTGCAAAACTTTGAGGGACATTTATGCTCATCTGAGTGATTTGGAATGGCGGAAGACTGGAAGAGCTACATTCTACCCTCCCTACGGAGGACAATACCGGAGCTGACCCTGCAGGGACACATCAGCCCGACCGGAGCCCAAGAAACCTACTCTCCGAAATACCTGAGCGGAGTGGGGGCTAGGCGACTGCAGAGGAAAGAAGCGGGTGAGTAGGAGTGGCATTGGGAGATACACTCCTTGATAAAGAAAACCCGCAGTAAAACAGACATAAAAAAAAGGCGCGAAAACACGCCATTAGTTTGTGACATCACAATAAGAATCCGGAAAAGAAAGGGGGAGGCGGCCCCGGAGGTAGTCTCAGCAGAGCAATCAGTGACTTACCTAAGTAACTGAAATACATACAAACTCCGGCCACCCATAAGCAGTTTTAAAATAATACAGAGGGACTCTTAAAGACACGCACCTGAATTGCATATTATTCTACAGCCACATTGAGGGGCGAGCAAGCGGTTCAATTAATTAAGAGACTAGCCGCATGTTAGAAAAATGTCATACAGCTTCACACAGGCTGCAGAGAGTGGACAAACTCCTACCTACTCATAAACTAAACCAGTGACACTAAACACGCTCTATCAACAATAAAATTAAAGGGACATCTGACAACTTAGGACTGCCAGTAGATCCCTAGGACTAACATATTATTAGCAACTTCGGGTAACATTAACCCCTCTGAACCTACATGCCAGTTCCCACACATCAAAAACTAACTTAAAGACATTTAAAAGTCTATACCTTCTATCTATCTATCTATCTATCTATATTCAGTAGAAGATTATCCTAAAGTAGCAGCAATAGAAAGAGGTTTCTTCTCATTACTCTCCCCCTCCCTTTCCTGCCAACCCGGAGTGGTGGCAGGTCATACCCCCTAAACCTTTTCCTGAGATCATCCTGTGAGGATAACTGCCCTGGGGAGAGGGGGAATCCTGAGCAATAACACCTCACAAAACAACCTCTGCACTATAACGAAGTTCAATTAATTGCTATATCAGGAAACAACTACTGGCTGGCTAACACACACTACAGCTCACACTGGCTACTACGTGAACTCTCCACAATTTTGAGAATACAGATACAGCAATAGAAACTGGGAATAATTAAGGAATAGAATGTGAACAGCTTCCAAATTAACAGAGGGGGAAACGACAGTTAAGTGTTATAATGCAAACAACATTAACATCAGTCTTAATATGAACTGAGAATGACAACCTTACCTCTTGTCACATTAAATGAGTTTTTTGCCTAGCTACCACAATTGAAAACAAATCTGGGTGATGATATCTCTTAAATAGGAGTACAGTCTATGCATCTTACTGCCCAGTAAGAAAGAACAACACTAGCTGGCAGTGCAGCAGATCTGTTTCCCACAATACACACTCCTTCTAACTACACCTACTCGGTACCAAGATGGCCACTAAAAGACCCACCAAAGGGGATAAAACACCAAAAACTACAGCTGTATCCACATTTTTTAAACCATCGCAAGCAAGTAAGCAACAAATAGACACAGACATGGAGGAAGAATCTGACACTGACTCTCAACATATACTACAAGACAAAAGTCCAATAACAAAAGCGGATCTTAGAAATTTAGTATCCAAAAAGGACATTGCAGATAATTTTGAAAAATTATGGGAGAAAATTGATTCTATACATTCTTCTGTAACCAACAGCCTTTCAGAAATCAAATCCGATCTACAGGAGATGGGGAATAGGATCGAGACACTGGAAGATCAAAAAGATTCCATGGTAGAACAAATGGATGAAATGTCTCAAGCCATGTCTTCAAAACAGCAATTACTTGAAGAATTCCAAGATAAAATGGAAGATTTGGAGAACAGGAGCAGGAGGAACAATATCCGTCTTAAGGGCGTTCCAGAGGAGGTGAGCCTTACAGAAATTCCAGCTTATCTCAGCCAACTGTTTACCCAAATTACAAACTTCCCAGATGACTACATAGTTCATATAGAGAGAGCACATAGAGCACTAAAGGCCAAACCCAAACCAGGTCTACCCTCAAGAGACATCATAATCAAATTAACTTTTTTCCCGGACAAGGAAAAAATTCTACAAGCAGCAAGAAAACATCCCACATACAAATTCCAAGGCAATGTGATACAGTTTTACCAAGATCTCAGTGTCAGAATGCTTCAAAGGAGAGGAGCCCTACTCCCTCTCACTACTCTACTTAGAAAGCACCAGATCCCATATAGATGGGGATTCCACTTTGCTTTACACATTACAAAAGACTCTAAAACTATTACACTTAAGGATCCAGATGATATACAAGAGATCTGCAAGATTTTGGCTTTAGAGGCACCTATAATTCCAACCACGGCACCAAATACAGAGAAGAACAAAGACCCAGACAGACATCCAGATCTGACTAAATGGCAGAATATTACTCATAAAAAGCAAAAGATAAAAGAAACAAGAGGGAAAATACTCTAGACGACACCATATCCAACTTGGAGAAGCACATAAATAGAATCCACTTATGGTGGAGCCTGAACGACAAAGGGGTTGGCTGAAGGAACGGGGAGCAGAGAAGATTCCAAAACACCCTCAAAGCAATTGCACATACAGCTCTCTGTTCTCAGCCCTGAGACATTGTCATCCTCATTGCTTCTTCTACTCAGAGACTCCTACTGAGTTATTAAGACAAGAACCATAAGATGTTGTAAGACTTTTAGTTTCCCCCAAAGAATCATAGTATAATATATCTTCTTATTTACTTCTATGACATACCAAAGTTTACTTTTTAGGGGTCCTACTGTTGAGGGCCCTGAATTGCTGTTTATTGTGTTATTAATATTATGTTCTCTTTCTAGCTCCCTCCCCACTCCCAGTGACGACACAGCACAGATTACCAACTACAATCCCGATTGGCTACAATCTGTAACATTAGACTCCCAACTCAGGGATCCACAGATAACAAAACTCCTTCTGCACCACACCACAGCAAACACGCTAACATGATCCCCAAACTAAATATATTATCCCATAATGTAAGGGGATTAAATACTGACGTAAAAAGGCGAATGGCAATGACACAATATACCTCCCTACATGCCAACATTTTATTTCTTCAAGAGACCCCTTTGCTTAGAGATGGAATACCCAAATATTGGGCAAAATATTTTAATACCCATTACCACTCGACAGCAATGTCTAAAAAAAGGGGCACATCCATACTTATACATTCCTCACTCAATTTCATTCATGAAGATACAATTACAGACACTGAAGGGAGATACATAATAGTTTAAGTGAGAATATTAGATTCAGAAATCACTCTTTGCAACGTCTATGCATTGAACGAAAATCAGCATAACTTCTTTCAACATATTTCACATCTGCTCACACAATGGTCCCACACTAAAATAATTATGGCAGGAGACTTCAATATTACCATGATGCCGGTTATCTCTATGGCAACTAAACCCTTGACCAACAAGCAAATCAGGCACAATCGCATTGTCAAATCAATACAGGAACACTTACTAACCCACTCCCTGATAGACACATGGGCTACACTGTATGGCAGAACCAATGATACCACCTTTTATTCGGCACCACACAAATCCTATATCAGACTAGACTATATATATACGTAAGTCAGATACTACAACCTTTATTACAAAGCTCACAGATACATGCATGTGTATGGTCTGACCATTCAGTTGTTACTTTACAGTTGGAAGGATTGTGTGATTCACATAGAAGTAAGACATGGACCTTTGATAAATCATACCTTAGAAATTCCCAAACACATGACAATGTACATAAAATACTAACCGAATATTGGCACATCACAGTGACACAGTGACAAATCCGGGGATCACATGGGCGGCCCACAAAGCGGTCTTAAGAGGGATACTTATTAAAGAGAAAACACTAAAGATTAGAAAATACAGACAACATTTAGAACAATTACACTCAGAAATTGAAGATTTAGAAAGAAGGCACAAACACATTCAGACAAAAGCCAATCAAAAGGCTCTCCAGTCTAAAAAATCGGCATTATCTAAGCTTCTTCAATCACAAGCCACTAGAGCCAGTCAGTACCAACAGGCACAATACTTCATATTTGCAAACACACCAGATAGGTATATTGCACATAACATTCGGGAACGATGTCGTGCCTCAGTAATTTCCTCGATTGAGACATTTAATAACTCAGCGACCTCACACCCACAGGAAATAGTAAACACATTTGCAGCATATTACGGTGACTTATATGACGGAAGAAAGGTAGTACATGACACGGAGACAGCGACACTTACTTCCAATTTTTTTAGAAAAGACCTAATGCAAACCATATCTACAGAACAGAGGGAGGCCCTGAACGCACCCATATCCACTATGGAGGCACTAGGGGCTATCAAAGATCTTAAGCCGGGAAAGGCGGCGGGACCAGATGGCTTTCCCGGCGAATATTATAAGCTCTTTAAAGTCACATTAGTGCCACATCTTGTTAAATTCTGTAACCATTTCATGGAAGGGGGGACTATTCCACCTGAGCTCCTGGCCGCAAAAATTGTAGTAATCCCCAAACCAGGGAAAGACCACAAAAAATGCCCAAATTATCGACCAATATCCCTAATCAATCAAGACCTCAAGATTTTTACAAAGATAATAGGGAACCGATTGAAGCATATTATACCGCACCTGGTATATCCTGATCAGGTGGGTTTTGTTAAGGGTAGGGAAGCCCCAGATAATATATGAAGAGTCACTAATCTAATCCAGACATTGAAAGAGACAGGAACGCCTTCTCTGCTCCTATCTCTGGATGCGGAGAAGGCGTTCGATCGCATTGATTGGGAATATATGTTTCTGGTGTTACATAAGATGGGGTTTGAAGGGGTAGTAATAAAAGCACTAAGAGCTATTTACTCTGTTCCAGGAGCTCAGGTCTCATCAGCGGGTTACAAATCACAATTCTTCCCAATCCGTAATGGGACCAGACAAGGATGCCCTCTATCTCCATTACTTTTTGCTTTGTGTATAGAGCCTTTAGCCGCTAAAATTCGCTCACAAGTAGAGTTAAGATAGCTAAGTTAGAATATAAATTAACCTTGTTTGCAGATGATATACTCCTGACTTTGACGAATCCACTGATATCACTTCCTAATCTTTATCAAACACTAGAGACTTTTTGTATTATTTCGGGATTTAAAATAAATGCAGAGAAATGTGAAGCTCTCCCTATTGTGATGCCCAGACAGACTCAGACATTATTAAAATCAAACTTACAATTTCAATGGATGAAACAATCCCTCAAATACCTAGGAGTACATCTTCCTACTTGCCCCTCACAATTATATAAAGTAAATTATCCCCCATTGTTCAAACAAATCAGGAAGGACTTATCAAAATGGAAAACCTATAAATTCTCATGGCTGGGCAGAGTGGCCGCGGTTAAGATGAATGTCTTGCCGAGATTATTGTATCTTTTTAGAACCCTACCTGTTAAACTTGTAAAAGCAGACCTAGAGACACTACAAAAGGAATTACTAGTATACATAAAAGGAGACAAAACGAATAGAATAGCAAAATAAATTCTAAATAGACATAAGAAACTGGGAGGTATCGGGGCCCCTAACCTACTAGAATACTACAATGCTGCTAGGTTAGCGCAAGACAGTCTACTACTTAAGAGAAACAGGGAGATTATTTGGCCTACATTAGAAGCTACTTTAGGTGGCTGGAGCAAGACTGATACGGTTATCTGGGATCCCGAGACAACACAAACTAATGAAGGGACTTCCAGATTTTATACTACAACCCTCACAGTAACCACCTGGAAAAAAGTGAGAGCTAAATATGACCTCATATCGCAATGCTCCTTATACATTCCAATGAGATATATTCTACCCAGTGAACTCGGGGCTCAGCTTCAGAAATGGGAAAATAAGGGTTTATATAGGGTGGCAGACTTTTTGGAGGGCAGCAACATACTTTCATTTAATCACCTTCAGACGAAATTGAACCCCTTAAAACTACACTGGTATATATATCTACAGATACGTTCGGCAGTCCAATCCTACATGAAAAAACCAAGAAGTAACCACATTACACCACTAGAAAATTTATGTAAATCGGAGGAACGTAATAAACATACCATCTCTATCCTATACATAGCCATACAAACATTGCAGACCACAATAAAATCCACCACTATGTTGGCATGGGAAAAAGAGCTACATATCTGTAAAGAAATCAAGGAGTGGGAATTAATATATCAATATGCAGAAAAAGGGCTTATAAGTGTAGACTTAAAGGAAAATGTTACTAAGACTATACATAGATGGTATTTAATGCCCACAAGAATGGCTCATATGCATACACAGGGAAGTGCTCTGTGTTACAGAGGATGTGGAGAAATAGGAACATACAGGCATATGTGGTGGGATTGCAGAGCCATTATAGGGATATGGAAACAACTATCCTCCTTCCTTAGTCGAATTTTGACTGAAAACTTAGATCTTACCATCCAACAGGCTATCTTACATACCCCTATCAATAGACTCAATAAGCATATCAACACATTTGTCAGGATACTATGTACAGTCACGCGGATATGCATTGCTAGACACTGGAAAACAGGTAGTCCAACCTGGACTGAGATTTATAATAAAATAGAGTATACATACAATATATACGAGTTAGCATCACACACTTTAGATAACAAGGACGAGGTCCAAGTGATTTGGTACTATTGGATAACAAAAGGAATATCAAATACATTGGACTAACGGGATTGATACTATCAATACAAAACCAAAACTTGCTTCTACTGCAAAACTTATAATACAACCTGATATAAGCTGTGTCGTCAACCCCCATCCCCACCCTCCTACCCTTTTATATCTCATTATATATAGCTTTGCCTTCTTTTGATGTTGCACTCTCTAAAGTTAAACGATATAGGGATAGCGCAGTTAACCTTAAGTCCAATGATAATATCAGTAAAGCTTAACAACAGAAGAATATGGCAACAACAGTGAGGACTATATTATACCTTAACAGAGATCACTTGATATGAAGGAATATATGTGAACTAAATATTAGCAACTACAATAGATTTCAGGACTATTTCACAGATCCGTGACTGTTGAACTAATATAGATATATAAATATCACTAGCATAGAATTGAATGTTATAAAGATTTTTAACAGTAATATTTACTTTTTACTAAGACTAATGTACAAACCTATATTCTGGAATTCATATTGGTGGAGGGCGATGCGGAAGAAGGTATTGTTGTAACTATTTATTATTTCAAACCAATAAAATATATTCAAACATAAAAGTACAGTTACACTCCTAATAACACTGGAGCCCTTTGCAGTCAAGTAGCTGAAAACATAAAAAAGCATATTTATTCAATATTCATATTTAATGAAGTGTTTAACTGTGTATTTACTGTAAATATTTCACATTCCAAAGTTTTTAACAAAGGGAATATGTTCTAAGTATTTTAAAATAGATGTTTATATATATATGTAAAGAAAAAAACATCAGATATATTGAAATATTTATTTAAGAGTAAATAGAACATACTCTGCTTTGTGAAGAACATTGGAATGTGAAATATTCATATTTCATATCGGGTTAGTGTGGTTAAACGTGATCGGGTTTGCACACAAGTATGTTTTTTTTTTACACTTTTTGCACTCCTTTGAAGTCTATAGGGGGTACGTTAACGCTGTTGCAATATTCGAAGTTCCACTTTTTGTGTGCTTCAGGTTGTAATACGAGTGCAAAAAACCTCCATGTAGCGAAGTTAACGGGCGAGCTGGAGCACTCATAATCTAACCCTGAGTCAGTACTTTTGTGGGGAACATTATTCCTTTGATATGACTAACATGGATAATTAGTCATATATGATACCCTGCATCATCATATAGCAAACAAATTGTTTGGCATTCAAATGTAATAAATTAACAAATTATCCAAGTCATTATTTTTTTTAGTTCAAACTGAAAGGCCTATCACCACAATTAGAAATCATCAATGTAGAACATTTTCTTTTTTGCAGAAGATTAAAATTTACACGTCATAAAGGAATATTAGATGCTTACAAGATAAACAGTTAAACAAAACCATATGTGAATTACAAATTATTTCCAAATTAACAAGAGAGGACTTTTGATTCCTATTTAATATGATATGATCCTATGATCCTTGAGGGGAAATGAACAAAAGCAATGTGGTTGCAAGTATTGGACAACCATCCCATCTAAAAAAAACTAAATTTATGCTTACCTGATAAATTTGTTTATTTCTTGACACAATGAGTCCACGGATCATCTAATTACTATTGGGAATATCACTCCTGTCCAGCAGGAGGCAGAAAAGAGCACCACAGCAAAGCTGTTAAATATCACCTCCCTTCGCTCTAAGCCCAGTCATTTGACCGAAGCAAAAGAGAGTAATGAAGCAACAAGGTGCAGAGGTGTCTGAAGTTTAACATGCCAACAACCTGTCTAAGGAACAGGGTGGGCCGTGGACTCATCGTGTCTGTCAGGATCTGATCCGATCATCGCCGTGTCGCCGCGGCTCCCGGATCTCTCTCTGTCACTGAGAGTCACGTTGCTTAGCAACATGACATGGCCTTCCTGTTTCCGGCCCCTTCACATCATCAGGCTTTAAAAGCCATGGCAGGACATCGCTCCAGTGCCCGTTTATTGTTGTTCTTGCTGCTTCTTCATTCCGGCTTGTGAGTACTCTGAATTTTGATTAAAGGGACACTGACCATTGCTTTGCCTGACCACTCTGCTGCCTCATCCTTGTATCTGATTAAAAGGACACTGACCATTGCTTTGCCTGACCACTCTGCTGCCCAACCTTGTATCTGATTAAAGGGACACTGACTATTGCTTTGCCTGACCACTCTGCTGCCTCATCCTTGTATCTGATTAAAGGGACACTGACCATTGCTTTGCCTGACCACTCTGCTGCCTCATCCTTGTATCTGATTAAAGGGCACTGACCATTGCTTTGCCTGACCACTCTGCTGCCTCATCCTTGTATCTGATTAAAGGGACACAGACCATTGCTTTGCCTCACCACTCTGCTGCCTCATCCTTGTATTTGATTAAAGAGACACAGACCATTGCCTTGCCTGACCACTCTGCTGCCTCATCCTTGTATCTGATTAAAGGGACACAGACCATTGCTTTGCCTGACCACTCTGCTGCCTCATCCTTGTACTTGATTAAAGGGACATTGTCCACGGCTTCATTTGATCACTCAACTGCCTTATCCTATACCTGTTTTAAAACTCTAATCCAAAAACCTGCATCTGTGAGTACTCTTTTCTTTTTCTACAAATTAACCTGTTCATTGTTATTCCTGAGTGGGTCACATCGTGGTATCCTCTCAGCGTGCTAGCGTGTGTTTATCTTTTCACGCTAGCAGTTGGGTCCAATCCTGGACTGATTCTATACGGCTGACAGTGTCAAGGAAGAAATACATTTATCAGGTAAGCATAAATTTTATATTCTTTCTAATGACACAATGAGTCCACGGATCATCTAATTACTATTTGGAATCAATACCCAAGCTAGTGTACACAGATGATAAGGGAGGGACAAGACAGGGAACCTAAACTGAAGGACCACTGCTTGAAGAACCTTTCTCCCAAAAGTGGCCTCAGCCGAGGCAAAAGTGTCAAATTTATAGAATTTTGAAAAAGTGTGAAGAGAGGACCAAGTTGCAAATCTGTTCCACAGAAGCTTCATTTTTGAATGCCCAGGAAGAGGAAACAGCCCTCGTAGAGTGAGTCGTAACTCTCTCAGGAGGCTGCTATCCAGCAGTTTCATAGGCAAAGCGAATGATACTCTTCAGCCACAAAGAAAGAAAAGTTGCCGTAGCTTTCTGCCCCTTGCGCTTTCCAGAGAATACCACAAACAGAGCAGAAGACTGACGAAAAACCTTAGTCGCCTGTAAATAGAACTTTAATGCAGGCACCACATCCAGATTATGCAAAGTCATTCCTTTTGAGAAGAAGGATTAGGACACAAGGAAGGAACAACAATCTCCTGATTAATGTTCCAGTATGAAGCTACTTTAGGGAGAAACCCTAACTTAATACGCAAAACCACCTTATCCGAATGAAAAATAATGTAAGGAGACTCATACTGTAAGTCAGAGAGCTCTGACACTCTACGAGCAGATGAAATAGCAACAAGAAACAAAACTTTCCAAAATAACAACTTAATATCTAAGGAATGCATAGGCTCAAACGGAGCCCCTTGAAGAACCTTGAGAACTAAATTAGGACTCCAGGGAGGAGTAACAGGTTTGAACACAGGCCTGATCCTGACCAAGGCCTAACAAAATTATTGCACATCTGGGACGTCTGCCAGATGTTTATGTAACAAAACAGACAAGGCAGATATTTGACCCTTTAGGGAGCTTGCCGATTCACCCTTCTCCAAACCTTCTTGAAGAAAGGACAGGATTCTAGGAATTCTAACTCTACTCCAAGAATAGCCCTTGCATTCACATCAATACAGATATTTATGCCATATCTTATGGTAAAACTTTCTAGTCACAGGTTTATGAGCCGGAATCATGGTCTCAATGACCGATTCTGAAAATTCACGCTTGGATAAAATTAAGCTTTCAATCTCCAAGCAGTCAGCTTCAGAGAAACTAGATTTGGATGAAGGAAGGGCCCTTTAAGTAGAATGTCCTTCCTAAATGTAAGTCTCCAAGGTGGAAGAGATGACATGTCCACCAGGTCTGCATACCAAATCCTACGAGGCCACGCCGGTGCAATGAGGATCACCAACACCTTCTCCTGCTTGATTCGAGCAATGACCCTAGGTAGAAGAGCGAATGGAGGAAATAGGTATGCAAGACTAAAATTCCAAGGTACAGCCAGAGCGTCTATCAGTACAGCCTGAGGGTCCCTTGACCTTGACCTGTACCTCGGAAGTTTGCATTCTGCCGAGATGCCATGAGATACAACTCCTCCTGACCCCACTTGAAAATCAGGCTGGAAAACACCTCCAGATGGAGCTCCCACTCCTCTGGGTGAAAGGTCTGCCTGCTCAGGAAGTCTGCCTCCCAGTTGTCCACTCCTGGAATGTGGATCACCGACAGACAGCAATTGTGGGTCTCCACCCACAGAATGATCTTGGCTACCTCTGTCATGGCCAAGGGACTCCGAGTTCCTCCCTGATGGTTGATGTAAGCCACTGAGGTTATATTGTCCGACTGGAACCTGATAAACAGGGCCGAGGCTAACTGAGGCCAGACTAGAAGAGCATGGAAGATTGCTCTCAGTTCCAGAATGTTTATTGGTAGAACAGCCATGAAAGAGTCCATGTTCCCTGAGCCTCTGGAGATTCCCAGACTGCTCCCCATACCAGAAGGCTGGCATCTGTTGTCACAATCACCCAAGAGGGTCTGCGAAAGCAGGTCCCCTGGAAGAGATGATCCTGAAACAACCACCAAAGTAGAGAATCCCTTCTGCTCCAGCTGATTATCACGGAGACAGATCCGCATAAACTCCATTCCACTGCCTGAGCATGCTTAACTGTAGATGTCTGAGGTGGAAACAGGCAAACGGGATGATGTCCATTGTCACTACAAACAGCCAGATTACCTCCATTCACTGACCCACTGATGGCCGAGGAGAGGACTGAAGATCTAGGCAAGAATCAAAAATCTTTGATTTCCTGACATCTGTCAGAAAAATCTTGATTGATAAGGAATCTATTATGGTTCCTGAGAAAATTACCCTTGTATTTGAAACTAAGGAACTCTTTTCCAAATTCACCTTCCATCCATGAGACCGCCGGAAAGTTAATAACATTTCCGTGTGTGATCTTGCTTGTTGAAAGGAAGGTGCCTGAACCAGAATATCATCCAGATAAGGTGCCACAGAAATTCCCCACAATCGAAGCACCACCAGCAGGGATCCCAGGACCTTTGAAAAAATTCTAGGAGCTGTGGCAAGACCAAATGGAATAGCCACGAATTTGAAGAGTTTGTCTAGAAATGCAAAACTTAGAAACTTGTGATGGTCCCTTTGGATGGGAACATGCAATTATGCATCCTTTAGATCCAAAGAAGTCATAAATTGACATTCCTGGACCAAAGGAAGAATGGAAAGAATAGTGTCCATCTTGAAGGACGGCACTCTGAGAAATTTGTTTAGACTCTTGAGATCTAAAATTGGCCTGAAAGTTCCCTCTTTGGGAACCACGAACAGATTGGAATAGAAGCCCAGACCCCTTTCCTGCATTGGAACAGGAACTATTACTCCCAGGTCTGAGAGATGTCCCGTACACAGTGTAAGAACACCTCTCTTTTTGTCTGGTCTACAGATAATTTTGAAAGCAGAAATCTGCCCCTGGGAGGAAAAGTCTTGAACTCTAGCTTGTATCCCTGGGACACTATGTACACCGCCCAGGGATCCTGCACATCTCGAACCCAAGCCTGAGTGAAGAATGAAAGTCTGCCCCCTACAAGATCCGGTCCCGGATTGGGGGCAGGCCCTTCATGCTTTCTTTGACTCCACAGAAGGAGTGGATGGATTTCCATTGAAATTTTGAAAAGAACGAAAATTACTCTGACATCCTTTTTGTTTATTTCTCTTATCCTGAGGGAGGAAATGTCCCTTTCCTCCCGTAATATCAGAAATTATTTCTGTCAAACCAGGACCAAACAAGGTCTTTCCCTTGTAAGGAATCGCCAAAAGTTTAGACTTAGATGACACATCCGCAGACCAAGATTTTAACCATAAAGCTCAGTGAGCCAGAATGGCAAAATCTGAAATTTTAGATCCCAGTTTAATAACCTGAAGGGAAGCATCTGTAATAAAGGAGTTGGCCAACTTAAGGGCCTTAATCCTATCCTGGATTTCTTCAAGGGGAGTGTCTGTCTGAATGAATTCAGACAGCGCATCAAACCAATATACATCTTCTTAAGTAACCCCTCTAACTTTTTGTCCATAGGATCCTTAAAGGAACAACTATCCTCTATTGGAATAGTAGTTCTCTTGGCTAGTGTGGAAATTGCTCCTTCCACCTTAGGTACCATCTGCCAAGATTCCTTGATAGAATCTTCTATAGGAAACATCTTTTTAAATATGGGGATGGAGAAAAAGGGATACCCGGTCTCTCCCATTCCTTAGCAATGATTTCTGTAGCCCTATCTGGTACAGGACATACCTCCACCATAGAGGGCACATCAAAATACTTGTTTAGTTTACTAGATTTCTTAGGAATGACTACAACAGTAGTGTCAGAGTCATCCAGGGTAGCTAAAACCTCCTTAAGTAACAAACAGAGGTGTTCTAGCTTAAACCTGAAGGATACAACTTCAGTATCAGCAGGAGGAATTACACTGTCTGAGTCTGAGATTTCACCTTCAGATGCTACTGAAATATCCTCCTCCTCAGGCTTCTGGGAGGGTGTATTTGAAATAGCAACAGCTGTGTTAGTAACTTCACTTACTGATTGTTTACTATTCCTTTTGCACTTTCCCTGCAGCATGGGAAAAGCAGACAACGCATCAGAAACTGCAGAGGACATGAGAGAAGCAATGTCTTGCAAAGTTACTTTAGATGGAGGAATGGAGGAAACGCAGGGCACTGGCTGTATGAATGCTAAGTTTTGGGACACCTGAGGAGAAAGCTGTGGTATATTTTGAACATTTGCAAAACAGAATGAGAATCAGTCTGCCAGGAACGAACAGCAGCATCAATAGCTTGTTCTATGGCCCAGTTAGCATCTGGTAGTAGCTTCTTTCTGCCCAATTGTGCTTTTCACAGAGGAAACCTTTCCCGTAGTATATCAGTCTGATCCCGCCGACATGGTCAGTCCAGCCCCGAAATACCAGGCAATTCGCCTCTGAACAAGGAACATGAGAACCCCAGACGATCGTTTCGGCCTCCTTTGGGCCTCATCAGTGAGGTGCAGCCATATCCCTCTAAGCACATTGGGCAAGGAGTCCACGTCTGGTTTCCCCCATCACCCTTAGGGAGACTATCCCCAGGGTCATATTTACATATGCAAAACAGAATGAGAAGCAGTCTGCCAGGAACGAACAGCAGCATCAATAGCTTGTTGTATGGCCCGGTTGCCACCTGGTAGTAGCTTCTTTCTGCCCTATTGTGCTTTTCACAGAGAAAAACTTTCCTGTAGTATATCAGTCTGATCCCGCCGACATGGTCAGTCCAGCCCCGAAATACCAGGCAATTCGCCTCTGAACAAGGAACATGACAACCCCAGACGATCGTTTTGGCCTCCTTTGGGCCTCGTCAGTGAGGTGCAGCCATATCCCTCTAAGCACATTGGGCAAGGAGTCCACGTCTGGTTTCCCCCATCACCCTTAGAGAGACTATCCCCAGGGTCATATTTACATATGCAAAACAGAATGAGAAGCAGTCTGCCAGGAATGAACAGCAGCATCAATAGCTTGTTCTATGGCCCGGTTACCACCTGGTAGTAGCTTCTTTCTGCCCAATTGTGCTTTTCACAGAGGAAAACTTTCCTGTAGTATATCAGTCTGATCCCGCAGACATGGTCAGTCCAGCCATGAAATACCAGGCAATTAACCTCTGAATAAGAACCATGACAACCCCAGACAATCGTTTCGGCCTCGTCAGTGAGGTGCAACCATATCCCTCTAAGCACATTGGGCAAGGAGTCCACGTCTGGTTTCCCCCATCACCCTTAGGGAGACTATCCCCAGGGTCATATTTACATATGCAAAACAGAATGAGAAGCAGTCTGCCAGGAACGAACAGCAGCATCAATAGCTTGTTCTATTTCCTGGTTACCACCTGGTAGTAGCTTCATTCTGCCCAATTGTGTTTTTCACAGAGGAAAACTTTCCTGTAGTATATCAGTCTGATCCTGCCGACATGCTCAGTCCAGCCTCGAAATACCAGGCAATTCGCCTCTGAACAAGGAACATGACAATGAACATGACAACCCCAGACGATCGTTTCGGCCTCCTATGGGCTATTGATGCTGCTGTTCCTTCCTGGCAGATTGCTTATCATTCTGTTTTGCATATGTAAATATGACCCTGGGGATAGTCTCCCTAAGGGTGATGGGGGAAACCAGATGTGGACTCCTTTCCCAATGTGCTTAGAGAGATATGGCTGCACCTCACTGACGAGGCCCAAAGGATGCCGAAACGATCGTCTGGGGTTGTCATGTTCCTTGTTCAGAGGAGAATTGCCGGGTATTTCGGGGCTGGACTACCCATGTCGGCGGAATCAGACTGATATACTACAGAAAAGTTTTTCTCTGTGAAAAGCACAATTGGGCAGAAAGAAGCTACCACCAGGTGGCAACCAGGCCATAGAACAAGCTATTGATGCTGCTGTTCGTTCCTGGCAGATTGCTTCTCATTCTGTTTTGCATATGTAAATATGACCCTGGGGATAGTCTCCCTAAGGGTGATGGGGGAAACCAGACGTGGACTCCTTGCCCAATGTGCTTAGAGGGATATGGCTGCACCTCACTGACGAGGCCCAAAGGAGGCCGAAACGATCATCTGGGGTTGTCATGTTCCTTGTTCAGAGGAGAATTGCCTGGTATTTCGGGGCTGGACTGACCATGTCGGCGGGATCAGACTGATATACTACAGGAAAGTTTTCCTCTGTGAAAAGCAGAATTGGGCAGAAAGAAGCTACTACCATTTGGCAACCGGGCCATAGAACAAGCAATTGATGCTGCTGTTCGTTCCTGGCAGATTGCTTCTCATTCTGTTTTGCATATGTAAATATGACCCTGGGGATAGTCTCCCTAAGGGTGATGGGGGAAACCAGACGTGGACTCCTTGCCCAATGTGCTTAGAGGGATATGGCTGCACCTCACTGATGAGGCCGAAACGATCGTCTGGGGTTGTCATGTTCCTTGTTCAGAGGAGAATTGCCTGGTATTTTGGGGCTGGACTGACCTTGTTGGCAGGATCAGACTGATATACTACAGGAAAGTTTTCCTCTGTGAAAAGCACAATTGGGCAGAAAGAAGCTACTACCAGGTGGCAGCCGGGCCATAGAACAAGCTATTGATGCTGCTGTTCGTTCCTGGCAGATTGCTTCTCATTCTGTTTTGCATATGTAAATATGACCCTGGGGATAGTCTCCCTAAGGGTGATGGGGGAAACCAGATGTGGACTCCTTTCCCAATGTGCTTAGAGAGATATGGCTGCACCTCACTGACAAGGCCCAAAGGATGCCGAAACGATCGTCTGGGGTTGTCATGTTCCTTGTTCAGAGGAGAATTGCCTGGTATTTCGGGGCTGGACTACCCATGTCGGCGGAATCAGACTGATATACTACAGAAAAGTTTTTCTCTGTGAAAAGCACTATTGGGCAGAAAGAAGCTACCACCAGGTGGCAACCAGGCCATAGAACAAGCTATTGATGCTGCTGTTCGTTCCTGGCAGATTGCTTCTCATTCTGTTTTGCATATGTAAATATGACCCTGGGGATAGTCTCCCTAAGGGTGATGGGGGAAACCAGACGTGGACTCCTTGCCCAATGTGCTTAGAGGGATATGGCTGCACCTCACTGACGAGGCCCAAAGGAGGCCAAAACGATCATCTGGGGTTGTCATGTTCCTTGTTCAGAGGAGAATTGCCTGGTATTTCGGGGCTGGACTGACCATGTCGGCGGGATCAGACTGATATACTACAGGAAAGTTTTCCTCTGTGAAAAGCAGAATTGGGCAGAAAGAAGCTACTACCTTTTGGCAACCGGGCCATAGAACAAGCTATTGATGCTGCTGTTCGTTCCTGGCAGATTGCTTCTCATTCTGTTTTGCATATGTAAATATGACCCTGGGGATAGTCTCCCTAAGGGTGATGGGGGAAACCAGACGTGGACTCCTTGCCCAATGTGCTTAGAGGGATATGGCTGCACCTCACTGACGAGGCCCAAAGGAGGCCGAAACGATCTTCTGGGGTTGTCATGTTCCTTGTTCAGAGGAGAATTGCCTGGTATTTCGGGGCTGGACTGACCATGTCGGCGGGATCAGACTGATATACTACAGGAAAGTTTTCCTCTGTGAAAAGCACAATTGGGCAGAAAGAATCTACTACCAGGTAGCAACCGGGCCATAGAACAATCTATTGATACTGCTGCTCGTTCCTGGCAGATCGCTTCTCATTCTGTTTTGCATATGTAAATATGACCCTGGGGATAGTCTCCCTAAGGGTGATGGGGGAAACCAGACGTGGACTCCTTGCCCAATGTGCTCAGAGGGATATGGCTGCACCTCACTGACGAGGCCCAAAGTAGGCTGAAACGATCGTCTGGGGTTGTCATGTTCCTTGTTCAGAGGAGAATTGCCTGGTATTTTGGGGCTGGACTGACCTTGTTGGCGGGATCAGACTGATATACTACAGGAAAGTTTTCCTCTGTGAAAAGCACAATTGGGCAGAAAGAAGCTACTACCAGGTGGCAGCCGGGCCATAGAACAAGCTATTGATGCTGCTGTTCGTTCCTGGCAGATTGCTTCTCATTCTGTTTTGCATATGTAAATATGACCCTGGGGATAGTCTCCCTAAGGGTGATGGGGGAAACCAGACGTGGACTCCTTACCCAATGTGCTTAGAGGGATATGGCTGCACCTCACTGACGAGGCCCAAAGGAGGCTGAAACGATCGTCTGGGGTTGTCATGTTCCTTGTTCAGAGGTGAATTGCCTGGTATTTCGGGGCTGGACTGACCATGTCGGCGGGATCAGACTGATATACTACAGGAAAGTTTTCCTCTGTGAAAAGCACAATTGGGCAGAAAGAAGCTACCACCAGGTGGCAACCGGGCCATAGAACAAGCTATTGATGCTGCTGTTCGTTCCTGGCAGATTGCTTCTCATTCTGTTTTGCATATGTAAATATTACCCTGGGGATAGTCTCCCTAAGGGTGATGGGGGAAACCAGATGTGGACTCCTTGCCCAATGTGCTTAGAGGGATATGGCTGCACCTCACTGACGAGGCCCAAAGGAGGACGAAACGATTGTCTGGGGTTGTCATGTTCCTTGTTCAGAGGAGAATTGCCTGGTATTTTGGGGTTGGACTGACCATGATATACTACAGGAAAGTTTTCCTCTGTGAAAAGCACAATTGGGCAGAAAGAAGCTACTACCATTTGGCAACCGGGCCATAGAACAAGCTATTGATGCTGCTGTTCATTCCTGGCAGATTGCTTCTCATTCTGTTTTGCATATTTTGAACATTGTCAGAAGGCCCCTGAACAGCATCCGCCCTGGACAATGTTGGCTCAGAAAAAAGTTTTTCCCTATAATGTAAAGTCCTCTCAACAGAAAGGGATTGGTGGTTCAACATTAGCATCAAAACATAAAGAACATGTACCATCTTTGTCCATCGTTATTCACCCCAAAACAACTGAATAATAAGATAGAATTTTGATATTTTAGTAAAAAATACCTCATAAAAAAAACGTTACTGTTCCTTTAACTATTTTAAAATAAACTGCTTAATTTTTAGCAATAAAATAAAATGACATAAATTGTAATTAAATGCTCCGGACACCTTTACACCTCAGCTTAACTTTGCTGAGGTGCTTACCTGCCTAACACCGAGGGGTTATGGGCTGTTAGATGATCCGGACTCAATCTATTTAATGTGGAGATGAAGTCCCCGCAATACTTGTCAAAAATTAAGACAAAATGTTCCATGTCACAGAGCACCGGAACTATGAGGTGAAAGTGTGCAACAAATGTTGGCGCTTCCGTTAGCCCCGCCCATTGTGGGCGTTACCAGAAAAAACTTCCCTCATGTCTTTTAACCATAGTATGTAGTTTAAATGATACGCAAGTTAAAAACACCACCACTGAGCCTGCTCCTCGTCCCCAGTGTCTGCTATTACTGCAAAAAAATATTCTCCAAGTCACAAGAGAATTATTATAATCTGCCCCATTATATAATGTGTTTTAAAGTGCCATCTTTTATTCTAAACGTATCCCAAGAAAATAAAAAGTCAGCCCTTACCTTTATGCATCTGCCTGGCAGCAAGGCAGCTCACTAGGTTTGAGAGGCAAGATTCCTCACATGGACCTGTGGAAAAAAACAAAGACTAAATAATCTTATTCAGGCTTTAGTAATAGGGCATCATCAGTATATGGGAGGCGCAGTGAGAATTATGTCCCACAAGTTCCCATTACTTAAAAACCACCACTGCTCTACTGAAGAGACTGATATGGACTACGGCTACACCCTAGAACAAAGCAGCGCAATCTTGCACTACATAAAAAATAATAAAATCTTGCTTGAAGAATCTTTTACTAACACCTAACTTTACCACTACCTTGCTTTAACATAGGCAAATAGGATGACTGGGGTTAGAGGGAAGGGAGGTGATATTTAACAGCTTTGCTGTGGTGCTCTTTTCTGCCTCCTGCTGGGCAGGAGTGATATTCCCAATAGTAATTAGATGATCCGTCGACTCATTGTGTCATTAGAAAGAAAAAGCAATAAAACTATTTTGCTATATAGCATAGGATGCCACATTAAATAATATTCTATGGCTTTCTTAAAAACTGGTCTTGTATAATAAATAAGGTAGGATAGGAGACTTTATAATTCCCTGAGCATACTGCAGTTTCTTAATACTTTTACACCTAATTTTCTTATGTGGAGGCATAATAGTCTTTAAAGGTATATTAATAAAATATATATTTCATGATTAATGAATATGCATGCAATTTTAAACAACTTTCCAATTTTATTATAACATTTTCTTTGTTCCTTTGGTATCCTTTGATGAAAAGTAGGGTGGTATGTTCATGAGCTTGCATGCGTCTTCAGTACTATATGACAGCAAATTTGTAAGAATGTTATACATTGTCAAAAACATTAGATGGCAGCACTTTTTCCTGGCATCTGGTGCTCCAGACAAGTACATGCTATCTATCTAGATATCTCTTCAATAAAGATTATAATGAGAATAAAGTAGATTTGGAAATAGAAGTAAATTGAAAACTTTTTAAAAAAAATGTATGCTCTGTTTGAATCACAAAATAAATATTTTGGTTTTAATATCCCTTTAATGGGTTAATTAACACTTTTAAAAAGTTTGGAATGTAATGAAGAACCTAAAAGCCACTCATTGTGGTGTATCATTGGGTCAGATAGCCTTACTATTAGGGATGGGCAAATTTTTAAATTTACGAATTTGAATGTTAGAACGAATGTTATTACCGAAATTCGAAATACAAATCCAAATGTTGATACGAATGAATATTCTTAAAAATTCTATAATTGAATGCTATTTACAGTTTTCGAATGTCACTTTCGAATTCGAATATTTATAATTAGATCAAATGTCTACATTCAAAATTTCGAATTTAAAATTCTATTTAACAAATACTATTCAGAAGTTTAATAGTTCATGTGGTAGGGAATCTAGTAAACTGATACATAATAGATACAAATATATCAATTTGAATGTTTCTATTTCGATCGAATATTGCATAATTTGAATATTACATTTAAATAAAGCATTATAGAAATACTTTTACAAACATAAATTCGAATTTTTCAAATTGGAATATTGCATAATTCGAATATTACATTTAAATAAAGCATTATAGAAATACTATTACAACCATATAAATTTGAATTTTTCTAATTCAGATATTGCATAATTCGAATATTTTGCATAAATAAAAAGAGAGAAGCGCTCAACCTGGGAATGAACAATAGCATAATAGCTTGTTCTGTGGCTAGTTACCACCCAAGAAGCAGCCTCTTTTTGCTTAACATGTGCCTTTCACAGAGAAGAACTTTCCTGAAGCATATCAGTCTGATCCTGACTTCACAGTACAGTCCAGCCCCGAAATACCAAGCAATTCCTCAATGAACTAGAGAAACAACAAAACCCCAGACAAATGTTTTGGCCTATCGTGGGCCTCATCAGTGAGGTGCAGCCATATCCCTCTAGGCACACTGAGAAATGGGTCCACGTCTGGATTCCCGCATAACCCATAGGGAGACTTCCCAGGTGGCAACCGGGCCATAGAACAAGCTATTGATGCTGCTGTTCATTCCTGGCAGACTGCTTCTCATTCTGTTTTGCATATGTAAGTATGACCCGGGGATAGTCTCCCTAAGGGTGATGGGTGAAACCAGACGTGGACTCCTTGCCCAATATGCTTAGAGGGATATGGCTGCTTAGGGAGACCCAAAGGAGGTCAAAACGATTGTCTGGGGTTGTCATGTTCCTTGTTCATAGGTGAATTGCCTGGTGTTTTCAGGGCTGGACTGACCATGTCGGCGGGATCAGACTGATATACTACAGGAAAGTTTTCCTCTGTGAAAAGCACAATTGGGAAGAAAGAAGCTACTACCAAGTGGCAACTGGCCATAGAACAAGCTATTGATGCTGCTGTTCGTTCCTGGCAGATTGCTTCTCATTCTGTTTTGCATATGTAAATATGACCATGGGGATAGTCTCCCTAAGGGTGATGGGGGAAACCAGACGTGGACTTCTTGCCCAATGTGCTTAGAGGGATATGGCTGCGCCTCACTGATGAGGCCGAAACGATTGTCTGCGGTTGTCATGTTCCTTGTTCAGAGGAGAATTGCCTGGTATTTCTGGACTGACCATGTCGGCGGGATCAGACTGATATACTACAGGAAAGTTTTCCTCTGTGAAAAGCACAATTGGGAAGAAAGAAGCTACTACCAAGTGGCAACTGGCCATAGAACAAGCTATTGATGCTGCTGTTCGTTCCTGGCAGATTGCTTCTCATTCTGTTTTGCATATGTAAATATGACCATGGGGATAGTCTCCCTAAGGGTGATGGGGGAAACCAGACGTGGACTTCTTGCCCAATGTGCTTAGAGGGATATGGCTGCGCCTCACTGATGAGGCCGAAACGATTGTCTGCGGTTGTCATGTTCCTGGTTCAGAGGAGAATTGCCTGGTATTTCTGGACTGACCATGTCGGCGGGATCAGACTGATATACTACAGGAAAGTTTTCCTCTGTGAAAAGCACAATTGGGCAGAAATAAGCTACAACCAAGTGACAACCGGGCCATAGAACAAGCTATTGATGCTGCTGTTCATTCCTGGCAGACTGCTTCTCATTCTGTTTTGCATATGTAAATTTGACCCTGGGGATAGTCTCCCTAAGGGTGATTGGGGAAACCAGACGTGGACTCCTTGCCCAATGTGCTTAGAAGGAAATGGCTGCACCTCACTGATGAGGCCCAAAGGAGGCCGAAACGATCATCTGGGGTTGTCATGTTCCTTGTTCAGAGGAGAATTGCCTGGTATTTCGGGGCTGGACTGACCATGTCGGCGGGATCAGACTGATATACTACAGGAAAGTTTTCCTCTGTGAAAAGCAGAATTGGGCAGAAAGAAGCTACTACCAGGTGGCAGCCGGGCCATAGAACAAGCTATTGATGCTGCTGTTCGTTCCTGGCAGATTGCTTCTCATTCTGTTTTGCATATGTAAATATGACCCTGGGGATAGTCTCCATAAGGGTGATGGGGGAAACCAGACGTGGACTCCTTGCCCAATGTGCTTAGAGGGATATGGCTGCACCTCACTGATGAGGCCGAAACGATCGTCTGGGGTTGTCATGTTCCTTGTTCAGAGGAGAATTGCCTGGTATTTTGGGGCTGGACTGACCTTGTTGGCGGGATCAGACTGATATACTACAGGAAAGTTTTCCTCTGTGAAAAGCACAATTGGGCAGAAAGAAGCTACTACCAGGTGGCAGCCGGGCCATAGAACAAGCTATTGATGCTGCTGTTCGTTCCTGGCAGATTGCTTCTCATTCTGTTTTGCATATGTAAATAGGACCCTGGGGATAGTCTCCCTAAGGGTGATGGGGGAAACCAGATGTGGACTCCTTTCCCAATGTGCTTAGAGAGATATGGCTGCACCTCACTGACAAGGCCCAAAGGATGCCGAAACGATCGTCTGGGGTTGTCATGTTCCTTGTTCAGAGGAGAATTGCCTGGTATTTCGGGGCTGGACTACCCATGTCGGCGGAATCAGACTGATATACTACAGAAAAGTTTTTCTCTGTGAAAAGCACTATTGGGCAGAAAGAAGCTACCACCAGGTGGCAACCAGGCCATAGAACAAGCTATTGATGCTGCTGTTCGTTCCTGGCAGATTGCTTCTCATTCTGTTTTGCATATGTAAATATGACCCTGGGGATAGTCTCCCTAAGGGTGATGGGGGAAACCAGACGTGGACTCCTTGCCCAATGTGCTTAGAGGGATATGGCTGCACCTCACTGACGAGGCCCAAAGGAGGCCGAAACGATCATCTGGGGTTGTCATGTTCCTTTTTCAGAGGAGAATTGCATGGTATTTCGGGGCTGGACTGACCATGTCGGCGGGATCAGACTGATATACTACAGGAAAGTTTTCCTCTGTGAAAAGCAGAATTGGGCAGAAAGAAGCTACTACCATTTGGCAACCGGGCCATAGAACAAGCTATTGATGCTGCTGTTCGTTCCTGGCAGATTGCTTCTCATTCTGTTTTGCATATGTAAATATGACCCTGGGGATAGTCTCCCTAAGGGTGATGGGGGAAACCAGACATGGACTCCTTGCCCAATGTGCTTAGAGGGATATGGCTGCACCTCACTGACGAGGCCCAAAGGAGGCCGAAACGATCTTCTGGGGTTGTCATGTTCCTTGTTCAGAGGAGAATTGCCTGGTATTTCGGGGCTGGACTGACCATGTCGGCGGGATCAGACTGATATACTACAGGAAAGTTTTCCTCTGTGAAAAGCACAATTGGGCAGAAAGAATCTACTACCAGGTGGCAACCGGGCCATAGAACAATCTATTGATACTGCTGTTCGTTCCTGGCAGATCGCTTCTCATTCTGTTTTGCATATGTAAATATGACCCTGGGGATAGTCTCCCTAAGGGTGATGGGGGAAACCAGACGTGGACTCCTTGCCCAATGTGCTTAGAGGGATATGGCTGCACCTCACTGACGAGGCCCAAAGTAGGCTGAAACGATCGTCTGGGGTTGTCATGTTCCTTGTTCAGAGGAGAATTGCCTGGTATTTTGGGGCTGGACTGACCTTGTTGGCGGGATCAGACTGATATACTACAGGAAAGTTTTCCTCTGTGAAAAGCAGAATTGGGCAGAAAGAAGCTACTACCAGGTGGCAGCCGGGCCATAGAACAAGCTATTGATGCTGCTGTTCGTTCCTGGCAGATTGCTTCTCATTCTGTTTTGCATATGTAAATATGACCCTGGGGATAGTCTCCCTAAGGGTGATGGGGGAAACCAGACGTGGACTCCTTACCCAATGTGCTTAGAAGGATATGGCTGCACCTCACTGACGAGGCCCAAAGGAGGCCGAAACGATCTTCTGGGGTTGTCATGTTCCTTGTTCAGAGGAGAATTGCCTGGTATTTCGGGGCTGGACTGACCATGTCGGCGGGATCAGACTGATATACTACAGGAAAGTTTTCCTCTGTGAAAAGCAGAATTGGGCAGAAAGAAGCTACTACCATTTGGCAACCGGGCCATAGAACAAGCTATTGATGCTGCTGTTCGTTCCTGGCAGATTGCTTCTCATTCTGTTTTGCATATGTAAATATGACCCTGGGGATAGTCTCCCTAAGGGTGATGGGGGAAACCAGACGTGGACTCCTTGCCCAATGTGCTTAGAGGGATATGGCTGCACCTCACTGACGAGGCCCAAAGGAGGCCGAAACGATCTTCTGGGGTTGTCATGTTCCTTGTTCAGAGGAGAATTGCCTGGTATTTCGGGGCTGGACTGACCATGTCGGCGGGATCAGACTGATATACTACAGGAAAGTTTTCCTCTGTGAAAAGCACAATTGGGCAGAAAGAATCTACTACCAGGTGGCAACCGGGCCATAGAACAATCTATTGATACTGCTGTTCGTTCCTGGCAGATCGCTTCTCATTCTGTTTTGCATATGTAAATATGACCCTGGGGATAGTCTCCCTAAGGGTGATGGGGGAAACCAGACGTGGACTCCTTGCCCAATGTGCTTAGAGGGATATGGCTGCACCTCACTGACGAGGCCCAAAGTAGGCTGAAACGATCGTCTGGGGTTGTCATGTTCCTTGTTCAGAGGAGAATTGCCTGGTATTTTGGGGCTGGACTGACCTTGTTGGCGGGATCAGACTGATATACTACAGGAAAGTTTTCCTCTGTGAAAAGCACAATTGGGCAGAAAGAAGCTACTACCAGGTGGCAGCCGGGCCATAGAACAAGCTATTGATGCTGCTGTTCGTTCCTGGCAGATTGCTTCTCATTCTGTTTTGCATATGTAAATATGACCCTGGGGATAGTCTCCCTAAGGGTGATGGGGGAAACCAGACGTGGACTCCTTACCCAATGTGCTTAGAGGGATGTGGCTGCACCTCACTGACGAGGCCCAAAGGAGGCTGAAACGATCGTCTGGGGTTGTCATGTTCCTTGTTCAGAGGTGAATTGCCTGGTATTTCGGGGCTGGACTGACCATGTCGGCGGGATCAGACTGATATACTACAGGAAAGTTTTCCTCTGTGAAAAGCAGAATTGGGCAGAAAGAAGCTACCACCAGGTGGCAACCGGGCCATAGAACAAGCTATTGATGCTGCTGTTCGTTCCTGGCAGATTGCTTCTCATTCTGTTTTGCATATGTAAATATTACCCTGGGGATAGTCTCCCTAAGGGTGATGGGGGAAACCAGATGTGGACTCCTTGCCCAATGTGCTTAGAGGGATATGGCTGCACCTCACTGACGAGGCCCAAAGGAGGACGAAACGATTGTCTGGGGTTGTCATGTTCCTTGTTCAGAGGAGAATTGCCTGGTATTTTGGGGCTGGACTGACCATGATATACTACAGGAAAGTTTTTCTCTGTGAAAAGCACAATTGGGCAGAAAGAAGCTACTACCATTTGGCAACCGGGCCATAGAACAAGCTATTGATCTATTGATGCTGCTGTTCATTCCTGGCAGATTGCTTCTCATTCTGTTTTGCATATTTTGAACATTGTCAGAAGGCCCCTGAACAGCATCCGCCCTGGACAATGTTGGCTCAGAAAAAAGTTTTTCCCTATAATGTAAAGTCCTCTCAACAGAAAGGGATTGGTGGTTCAACATTAGCATCAAAACATAAAGAACATGTACCATCTTGGTCCATCGTTATTCACCCCAAAACAACTGAATAATAAGATAGAATTTTGATATTTTAGTAAAAAATACCTCATAAAAAAAACGTTACTGTTCCTTTAACTATTTTAAAATAAACTGCTTAATTTTTAGCAATAAAATAAAATGACATAAATTGCAATTAAATGCTCCGGACACCTTTACACCTCAGCTTAACTTTGCTGAGGTGCTTACCTGCCTAACACCGAGGGGTTATGGACTGTTAGATGATCCGGACTCAATCTATTTAATGTGGAGATGAAGTCCCCGCAATACTTGTCAAAAATTAAGACAAAATGTTCCATGTCACAGAGCACCGGAACTATGAGGTGAAAGTGTGCAACAAATGTTGGCGCTTCCGTTAGCCCCGCCCATTGTGGGCGTTACCAGAAAAAACTTCCCTCATGTCTTTTAACCATAGTATGTAGTTTAAATGATACGCAAGTTAAAAACACCACCACTGAGCCTGCTCCTTGTCCCCAGTGCCTGCTATTACTGCAAAAAAATATTCTCCAAGTCACAAGAGAATTATTATAATCTGCCCCATTATATAATGTGTTTTAAAGTGCCATCTTTTATTCTAAACGTATCCCAAGAAAATAAAAAGTCAGCCCTTACCTTTATGCATCTGCCTGGCAGCAAGGCAGCTCACTAGGTTTGAGAGGCAAGATTCCTCACATGGACCTGTGGAAAAAAACAAAGACTAAATAATCTTATTCAGGCTTTAGTAATAGGGCATCATCAGTATATGGGAGGCGCAGTGAGAATTATGTCCCACAAGTTCCCATTACTTAAAAACCACCACTGCTCTACTGAAGAGACTGATATGGACTACGGCTACACCCTAGAACAAAGCAGCGCAATCTTGCACTACATAAAAAATAATAAAATCTTGCTTGAAGAATCTTTTACTAACACCTAACTTTACCACTACCTTGCTTTAACATAGGCAAATAGGATGACTGGGGTTAGAGGGAAGGGAGGTGATATTTAACAGCTTTGCTGTGGTGCTCTTTTCTGCCTCCTGCTGGGCAGGAGTGATATTCCCAATAGTAATTAGATGATCCGTCGACTCATTGTGTCATTAGAAAGAAAAAGCAATAAAACTATTTTGCTATATAGCATAGGATGCCACATTAAATAATATTCTATGGCTTTCTTAAAAACTGGTCTTGTATAATAAATAAGGTAGGATAGGAGACTTTATAATTCCCTGAGCATACTGCAGTTTCTTAATACTTTTACACCTAATTTTCTTATGTGGAGGCATAATAGTCTTTAAAGGTATATTAATAAAATATATATTTCATGATTAATGAATATGCATGCAATTTTAAACAACTTTCCAATTTTATTATAACATTTTCTTTGTTCCTTTGGTATCCTTTGATGAAAAGTAGGGTGGTATGTTCATGAGCTTGCATGCGTCTTCAGTACTATATGACAGCAAATTTGTAAGAATGTTATACATTGTCAAAAACATTAGATGGCAGCACTTTTTCCTGGCATCTGGTGCTCCAGACAAGTACATGCTATCTATCTAGATATCTCTTCAATAAAGATTATAATGAGAATAAAGTAGATTTGGAAATAGAAGTAAATTGAAAACTTTTTAAAAAAAATGTATGCTCTGTTTGAATCACAAAATAAATATTTTGGTTTTAATATCCCTTTAATGGGTTAATTAACACTTTTAAAAAGTTTGGAATGTAATGAAGAACCTAAAAGCCACTCAATGTGGTGTATCATTGGGTCAGATAGCCTTACTATTAGGGATGGGCAAATTTTTAAATTTACGAATTTGAATGTTAGAACGAATGTTATTACCGAAATTCGAAATACAAATCCAAATGTTGATACGAATGAATATTCTTAAAAATTCTATAATTGAATGCTATTTACAGTTTTCGAATGTCACTTTCGAATTCGAATATTTATAATTAGATCAAATGTCTACATTCAAAATTTCGAATTTAAAATTCTATTTAACAAATACTATTCAGAAGTTTAATAGTTCATGTGGTAGGGAATCTAGTAAACTGATACATAATAGATACAAATATATCAATTTGAATGTTTCTATTTCGATCGAATATTGCATAATTTGAATATTACATTTAAATAAAGCATTATAGAAATACTTTTACAAACATAAATTCGAATTTTTCAAATTGGAATATTGCATAATTCGAATATTACATTTAAATAAAGCATTATAGAAATACTATTACAACCATATAAATTTGAATTTTTCTAATTCAGATATTGCATAATTCGAATATTTTGCATAAATAAAAAGAGAGAAGCGCTCAACCTGGGAATGAACAATAGCATAATAGCTTGTTCTGTGGCTAGTTACCACCCAAGAAGCAGCCTCTTTTTGCTTAACATGTGCCTTTCACAGAGAAGAACTTTCCTGAAGCATATCAGTCTGATCCTGACTTCACAGTACAGTCCAGCCCCGAAATACCAAGCAATTCCTCAATGAACTAGAGAAACAACAAAACCCCAGACAAATGTTTTGGCCTATCGTGGGCCTCATCAGTGAGGTGCAGCCATATCCCTCTAGGCACACTGAGAAATGGGTCCACGTCTGGATTCCCGCATAACCCATAGGGAGACTTCCCAGGTGGCAACCGGGCCATAGAACAAGCTATTGATGCTGCTGTTCATTCCTGGCAGACTGCTTCTCATTCTGTTTTGCATATGTAAGTATGACCCGGGGATAGTCTCCCTAAGGGTGATGGGTGAAACCAGACGTGGACTCCTTGCCCAATATGCTTAGAGGGATATGGCTGCTTAGGGAGACCCAAAGGAGGCCAAAACGATTGTCTGGGGTTGTCATGTTCCTTGTTCATAGGTGAATTGCCTGGTATTTTCAGGGCTGGACTGACCATGTCGGCGGGATCAGACTGATATACTACAGGAAAGTTTTCCTCTGTGAAAAGCACAATTGGGAAGAAAGAAGCTACTACCAAGTGGCAACTGGCCATAGAACAAGCTATTGATGCTGCTGTTCGTTCCTGGCAGATTGCTTCTCATTCTGTTTTGCATATGTAAATATGACCATGGGGATAGTCTCCCTAAGGGTGATGGGGGAAACCAGACGTGGACTTCTTGCCCAATGTGCTTAGAGGGATATGGCTGCGCCTCACTGATGAGGCCGAAACGATTGTCTGCGGTTGTCATGTTCCTTGTTCAGAGGAGAATTGCCTGGTATTTCTGGACTGACCATGTCGGCGGGATCAGACTGATATACTACAGGAAAGTTTTCCTCTGTGAAAAGCACAATTGGGAAGAAAGAAGCTACTACCAAGTGGCAACTGGCCATAGAACAAGCTATTGATGCTGCTGTTCGTTCCTGGCAGATTGCTTCTCATTCTGTTTTGCATATGTAAATATGACCATGGGGATAGTCTCCCTAAGGGTGATGGGGGAAACCAGACGTGGACTTCTTGCCCAATGTGCTTAGAGGGATATGGCTGCGCCTCACTGATGAGGCCGAAACGATTGTCTGCGGTTGTCATGTTCCTTGTTCAGAGGAGAATTGCCTGGTATTTCTGGACTGACCATGTCGGCGGGATCAGACTGATATACTACAGGAAAGTTTTCCTCTGTGAAAAGCACAATTGGGCAGAAAGAAGCTACAACCAAGTGACAACCGGGCCATAGAACAAGCTATTGATGCTGCTGTTCGTTCCTGGCAGACTGCTTCTCATTCTGTTTTGCATATGTAAATTTGACCCTGGGGATAGTCTCCCTAAGGGTGATTGGGGAAACCAGACGTGGACTCCTTGCCCAATGTGCTTATAAGGAAATGGCTGCACCTCACTGATGAGGCCCAAAGGAGGCCTAAACGATCATCTGGGGTTGTCATGTTCCTTGTTCAGAGGAGAATTGCCTGGTATTTCTGGGCTGGACTGACCATGTCGGCGGGATCAGACTGATATACTACAGGAAAGTTTTCCTCTGTGAAAAGCAGAATTGGGCAGAAAGAAGCTACTACCAGGTGGCAACCGGGCCACAGAACAAGCTATTGATGCTGCTGTTCATTCCTGGCAGACTGCTTCTCATTCTGTTTTGCATATGTAAATATGACCCTGGGGATAGTTTTCCTAAGGTTGATGGGGGAAACCAGACGTGGACTCCTTGCCCATTGTTCTTAGAGGGATATGGCTGCACCTCACTGATGAGGCCCAATGGAGGCCGAAACGATTGTCTGGGGTTGTCATGTTCCATGTTCAGAGGAGAGTTGCCTGGTATTTTGGGGCTGGACTGACCATGTTGGCGGGATCAGACTGATATACTACAGGAAAGTTTTCCTCTGTGAAAAGCACAATTGGGCAGAAAGAAGCTACTACCATTTGGCAACCGGGCCATAGAACAAGCTATTGATGCTGCTGTTCGTTCCTGGCAGACTGCTTCTCCTTCTGTTTTGCATATGTAAATATGACCCTGGGGATAGTCTCCCTAAGGGTGATAGGGGAAACCAGACGTGGACTCCTTGCCCAATGTGCTTAGAGGAATATGGCTGCACCTCACTGATGAGGCCCAAAGGAGGCTTAAACGATCATCTGGGGTTGTCATGCTCCTTGTTCAGAGGAGAATTGCCTGGTATTTCTGGACTGACCATGTCGGCAGGATCAGACTGATATACTACAGGAAAGTTTTTCTCTGTGAAAAGCACAATTGGGCAGAAAGAAGCTACTACCAGGTGGCAACCGGGCCATAGAACAAGCTATTGATGCTGCTGTTCGTTCCTGGCAGACTGCTTCTCATTCTGTTTTGCAAATGTAAATATGACCCTGGTGATAGTCTCCCTAAGGGTGATGGGGGAAACCAGATGTGGACTCCTTGCCCAATGTGCTTAGAGGGATAAGGCTGCACCTCACTGACGAGGCCCACAATAGGCCGAAATGATCAGCTGAGGTTGCTTCTCGGGCCTTTGGCTTGGATGAAGTGCAGTTTTCTGTGCTTGGTCTTGGTTTGCTGCCTGGAGACCTGCTCCTTCGGCCTGGGGTCCTTTCCCTTTGGGGTTTGGGCTCCTGCTGCTATTGTGGGGGTGGCTACTCCTTAGGCGTAGAGCAACTGGGTAGTAGGGCCGTCCCCTTGGCCTTGTGGCATCGTCCCTGGACTTCAGCCACATGCTGCTTTTGGGGGGGCGCTCAGAAATCCAGCCTAAAGAGGCAATAGGGCAAATATGGCTACCAATGTGCCAAATGTTCCCCATACACTTCGGGTGTTGATTTCTGAGGACTTTCGAGAGAAGATTGGTTTGGCTCATGTCCAGCAGGTGGTTTTGGAGGGTGTTTTGAAGATGCCAAGAGCAAGTTTGCATTGTGTTCAGTCATTCCCTTCAAGAGGGAGTCTTGATGTGGCTTTCACTGATGAGCATTATTTACAGACCTGCTATCAACGGACTATTGATATGGCTGCTGCTCCAGAGTTGGTTGGCATGAAATTTGTTGCCTGTGTGCAGAGGGAGAGAAGAATCCCGGTGACAGTACATATGTACAACCCTTGGGTCACTGATGTGGAAATTTGTCTGTTTCTTTGTTGCTACTTTGATGATGTTCAAGGAGGTAGCAAGCTGAAGAATCAGTTTGGGACTTTCAATGGAAAGCGCAGGCTCTGGGTGCGGTTTGTGCCAGATGAATTAGGTATTGGTGGAAAGAAACACCCTCCACAGACTTTCGCCATTGGTGGAAATAGAGGTTTAATATACTATGATGACATGCCTCTTTTTTGCCGTAGTTGCAACCTGTTTGGTCACATTGCTGAAAATTGCTCAGGTGCCAGATGTCGAAATTGCAGTGAGGAGGATCATCTTGTTGCCAACTGTAGTAAACTTCAAGTCATCTGTGCAGGATGTGTCCTTTGAAGATGTATCAAGGACTTGATAGAGTGAAGCCTTCCTATGCTGATGTTGCAAAAAAAACATCTTCAGTTGCAGTTGAGCCATCTGTGAATGAGGAGGAGGTTTCTGATGAGGCATTGAACTCTATATTACCTCTTTTGTGTAAGAAATCTGCAATTGGGGTCCCTGTTGGAGAGGTGTCTGATGTTCCTGTGGTGGTTCCTGTGGTTGAGAAGGTAGATTAAGCCCAATCTCATCTTCAGGAGGTGGATCTTGCTACATCTAATGTGATAGCTGCTTCAGATGTTCTTGAAGCCCTGTTGCCCAATTCTGTGGATGATACTGTTGCTGTTCCTGGGACAGAGAATTTTTCCTTCACTGAGTCATCTTGTGATGCTGCTCCTGATGCTGTTCTTGGTGAAGGGGAGAACATTGATTGGTCTGCTGTTGTGTCCTATAGTTCTGAGGAGGATATGGACACTGAAGGGAAAAAATCTGCCTCCAAGCAATAAATAGATGTGGATTCTGATGGATGGCAAAGTCCTGATTTGAATCTTCCAGTAGTTAAGGGTGCAGATCCAGACACTACAAGTGATGCTGACTCTTTAATTTCAGAGATTCCTTCTGTCTCTACTAAAGACGTTCCTTCTCACTCAAGCCAGTGTATAGGTGACTTTTCTGATGCCTCTTCTGTTGGTTATCTAGATAAAAGAGATGTGAACCAACTTGCTGAAGTTACTGGTTATGAGGCTGGCAAGGGGGAGCCTAGGAGGTTGGAACGTCACAGAGGCAGATTTAAAGAATCTCCTTTGAGTCCTAAGAAAAAGAAAGGAAAGAAGAAGTCCTGATGTTATTTCTTTTTTTGTTTTTCTTTAATTTATTTTGTGATGTTTCTGACCATTTCTTCCCTAAATGTCCGGTGTATGACAACTATGGCAAGGAGAGCTGCAATTTTTAAATTATTATCTGTATGTTCTGCTAATATTTTTTGTTTGCAGGAATGTGGTCTCTCTGAACATCCTAAATGTGCTGACTGGGAATATGGTCCTAAAGTATGGTCTTGTTCTTCTGATAGGAATGGGGGGTGGGAGTTTTGTTTAAGGGGTTTAGTTTTTCTACCCTTAATGTAGTTCATATTGTCCCAGGTCGGGTACTTTTGGTTAGTTTTAGTTTTTGTGGGACTGTTTTTCGTTTGTTTAATGTATATGCTTCTCCAAATAGGGTAGAACGTTTGCTTAATTTTGAAACTTTAAAGTTTTTTCTGCCAGGTCGAGAGCCAACTTTTTTGGTTGGGGATTTTAATTGTATTATTAAGAATGGGGACAGAGAGGGTGGGAGTGATTGTAGGGTGGATAGCTCAGGGAAGTTTTTACTTGATTTGCTTAAATCTTTTGGTTTAAAGGATGCCTTCGGGTCTGTTTCTTTTTCAGGGGAGGGTTTTACTTTCTTTAGTGATAGTGGTGGGATAAAATCTCGAATTGATTTTTGTTTTTTATCTAAATTTTTATGTGTTGATGATTTTTCTTTAAAGCGGATGCCCTTTTCGGATCATGCCCTTTTGATGTGTAAGATGAATTGTGATTTGAAGATCAAGTATGGTAAGGGTGTTTGGAAACTGAATGTGGATTTGTTAAAAGATGAGAAGTTTAAGCATCAGTTTGTTTGGATGTATGAAAGGTGGCGTGAAAGAAAATGTGATTTTAGTAATGTGCTTATGTGGTGGGAATGGTTAAAGGTGGAAATAAAGAGGTTTTTTATTAAGAAAGGCTGTGAGAAAGCTAGAATGGAAAGGGAGTTGTATGATAAATGGTATCTGAGGTTGTTGTATTTGTATGAATTGAGAAATTGTAGTATTGATGTGCATGAGGAAATTGCTGAAGCAAGAAAGATAATTAAAAAGTGTATGCATGAAAAAGGAAAGAAAATTGTTTTTATGGCAAGATTGGAGAAAATGGAAAAGGATGAGTCTTGTAGTAAATATTTTTTTAAGAAAGCTTTTGAAGGAAAGACTGGTTTTGTTAGTGTTTTTGATAAGGTTGAGTGTGAAGTTAATGGTACGGATGGTGTTTTGCGTGAAGTTCATGAGTTTTACAGTGAGTTGTATAAAGAAAAAACAAGAGATGTTTTATTGGAAAATGAGTTGTTGGAAAACATTGAGGTTAAGTTGGAAAAATATGATAATGATTTTTTAGAAAGGGATCTAAGTTTGCATGAGATTGCAGAGGTTGTTAGGAGTTTTAAGAATGGGAAGGTACCTGGTTGTAATGGTTTGCCTGTTGAATTTTATACTTGTTTTTGGAATTTGATTGGGGTTGATATGTTGGATGTTTGTAAGTTTGTTTTTAGAATTAATGTTTTGCCTGTTTCAATGAGGAAAGGTTTGATTGTTTTGTTATTTAAAAAGGCTGATAAGAGAGATTTGAGGAATTGGAGGCCGATTACGTTGTTGAATGTTGACTATAAGGTTATTGCAAAGGTGTTGGCAAATAGAATGCGTGGAGTGATTGGTAAGGTTGTGGGTGAAGAGCAAGTGTGTGCTGTTCCTGGGCATCAGATTTCTGAAAGTTTGTTGTTACTACGTGATGTACTGTGGTATGTGAGGGAGAGGATGAGGTCTGTTGCTGTTGCTATTGTGGATTTTGAAAAAGCGTATGATAGGGTAGTGCATGATTTTATGTTTCATGTTTTAGAACATTTAGGTTTTTCTGGTAAGATTATTGGATGGTTTAAATGTTTGTATAGTGATATTGTGAGTCAAGTCTAGGTTAATGGTTTTTTAACTGAGGAATTTTGTGTTAAATCTGGAGTGCGTCAAGGATGTCCTTTGTCTCCTGTGTTATTTGTATGTGTCATTGAGCCATTATTAACTAGTTTGAGGAAGGATAAATTAGTTAGAGGTGTGAGTGTTCCTGGTAGTAATGGAAGGTGTTTAAAAGTGACTGGGTATATGGATGATGTGAGTGTGGTATGTGAGACTCAGGCTGGTTTGAGGAGGGTGTAAACTTTAGTTGAATGTTTTTGTATGGCAAGTGGTTTCAGAGTTAATTGGAATAAGTGTAAAGTTAAAGTTTTTGGTAATGATAGGGAGATTGATTCCTGTGGATGGCCTGTGACTGAAGGAGCAATAGAGGTGTTGGGTGTGAAATTTGAAGTGGATTTGAAAGGCTTGGAAAGTTGGGAGAATGTTTTTGATAAAGTGAGTAGAAAACTTCAGTTTTGGTCTTTAAGGACTTTATCTTTGGAAGGAAAAATGTTAGTTATTAAATCGGTTTTGATCCCTATTATGTTATATTTGGCGTTAGTTTTTCCACCACCTGAGAGGATTTTTTGGAGAATTTTGAGAGTGTTGTTTTCTTTTTTCTGGAGTTCTGGTATGGAGCATTTGAAAAAAGATGTTGTTGTTAAGAGAGAAGAGAATGTTGGTGGTAAGGGTTTTCCAAATGTGGAGAGATTTTTGGCTGTGAAATATGTTAGTAGGTGTGTGGTTCTGAGTGGTAAGGATAGCATGGCTGGTTGTATGGTAAAGTATGCTTGTGGAAATGTTTTAAAACAATATGTTTTATTTGAGATTGATGGAAAGAAACCGGTATGTTTTGCTGTTCCTTGGTTTTATGTAAGGGTGGAATGTTGGATTAAAAAATATGGTTTGGAGAATGTTAGTAGGGAGATGTGGTGTGCAAACAGAATGGTGTTGAAAATGTTGGAGAAGAAGGAAGGTCTTGAGTTGAGTTGGGGGTTTGAATGAAAATGAATGTGTGTTGGTATGGAAAAATGTGTGTAATAAGTATTTGATGAATAGGCAGAAAGATATTAGTTGGATGAGTGTGCATAAGTGTTTGCCAACAAGGGATTTTCAGAGAATGCGTCGTTTAGTGGCTTCAGAAGTGTGTCCTAGAGATGGTTGTTTTCAAAGCGAGAGTGTTATTCATTTGTTTTGGAATTGTGAGTATGCTAGGGATGTTTGGAGAAGTTTGAAAAGGATTATTAAGGGTTTGACTGGAGTGCAATTTTTTACTTTTAATATGATGATGTATGGTTTGTGTGGAAGTGGTGTGGAAAAGGTGAAAGCAAGATTGATATGTTGTTGGCATGTTGTGTGAAGGAGGTGTTGTGGGATGTGCGTAATATTTTGATTTTTAAGAAGTGTGGGTATAATCCGTGGGAAGTTGTTTTTGTATTTTTCTTTTGATAGGAGGCGATATGGGGAATTCGATTCTGAAGGCATCTGGAAGACAAAGAAGTGGAAGGATTTGATTATTAGGTTTTTTTTTTTGTTTTGTTTTTCTTCCTCCAGTTTGTTTTTGTCTGTATTTGAAATATGTTTAATTTTATTGTTTAATGTTTGCATTTTGTTTTTTTTCTAATGACAAAAATTTGGGTCAATATTTCAGTTTTGTAACAAAAGATATTTTGTTTGCATTTGTTATCATGATTTTATTTTGTATATATGCATATCTGATTATTTTTCTAATAAAAGAATTACGAAACGATCTTCTGGGGTTGTCATGTTGTTGTTAAGAGGAGAATTGCCTCGTATTTCGGGGCTTGACTAACCATGCCGGCGGGATCAGACTGATATACTACAGGAAAGTTTTCCTCTGTGAAAAGCACAATTGGGCAGAAAGAAGCTACAACCAAGTGGCAACCGGGCCATAGAACAAGCTATTGATGCTGCTGTTCATTCCTGGCAGACTGCTTCTCATTCTGTTTTGCATATGTAAATATGACCCTGGGGATAGTCTCCCTAAGGGTGATGGGGGAAACCAGACGTGGACTTCTTGCCCAATGTGCTTAGAGGGATATGGCTGCACCTCACTGATGAGGCCCAAAGGAGGCCTAAACGATCGTCTGGGGTTGTCATGTTCCTTGTTCAGAGGAGAATTGCCTGGTATTTCTGGGCTGGACTGATCATGTCGGCGGGATCAGACTGATATACTACAGGAAAGTTTTTCTCTGTGAAAAGCACAATTGGGCAGAAAGAAGCTACTACCAAGTGGCAACCGGCCATAGAACAAGCTATTGATGCTGCTGTTCATTCCTGGCAGACTGCTTCTCATTCTGTTTTGCATATGTAAATATGACCATGGGGATAGTCTCCCTAAGGGTGATGGGGAAACCAGACGTGGACTTCTTGCCCAATGTGCTTAGAGGGATATGGCTGCACCTCACTGAAGAGGCCGAAACGATTGTCTGCGGTTCTCATGTTCCTTGTTCAGAGGAGAATTGCCTGGTATTTCTGGGCTGGACTGACCATGTCGGCGGGATCAGACTGATATACTACAGGAAAGTTTTCATCTGTGAAAAGCACAATTGGGCAGAAAGAACTACCAGGTGGCAACCGGCCATAGGACAAGCTATTGATGCTGCTGTTCATTCCTGGCAGACTGCTTCTCATTCTGTTTTGCATATGTAAATATGACCCTGGGGATAGTCTCCCTAAGGGTGATGGGGAAAACCAGACGTGGACTTCTTGCCCAATGTGCTTAGAGGGATATGGCTGCACCTCACTGATGAGACCCAAAGTAGGCTGAAACGATTGTCTGGGGTTGTCATGTTCCTTGTTCAGAGGAGAATTGCTTGGTATTTCGGGGCTGGACTGACCATGTCGGCAGGATCATACTGATATACTACAGGAAAGTTTTCCTCTGTGAATAGCACAATTGGGCAGAAAGAAGCCACTACCAGGTGGCAACTGGGCCATTGAACAAGCTATTGATGCTGCTGTTTGTTCCTGGCAGACTGCTTCTCATTCTGTTTTGCATAATTCAAATATTTCATTTAAATAAAGCATTTTAGAAATACTATTACCTATATATAAATTTGAATTTTTCGAATTCGAATATTGCATAATTCGAATATTACATTTAAAGAAAGAATTAGAAATACTATTACAAATATATAAATTCTAATTTTTCTAAACTAATATTTTCAAAAGTAATCGTAAAATTCGAAACCGAACATTTGAAAATCGAATGTTAGAATGTTATGTAAACATTCAAAATTCGAACGAACGAATGAGTTAAAATTTGTTTCATTTTTTCAAATGTTGCAAAACATTCGCCCATCCCTACTTACTATGGGAACATGCACATGGTTCAGCAGAAATATCTATGCTAACCACTTTCTTTATGCACATGCCTCTCTCTTCTTAATTTACGGCTAGATTTACGAGTTTTGCGGTATGAGTGAACAAGCAGCGTTAAGGCTCTTTTTCACTACCGTTGGTATTACGAGTCTTGCAGGTATTTCTGTACCGCACACTTTTTTGGCCGTAATGCAGCGTAATTATCGCAGCTTTCAGAAAGTCCTTTTTCAATGGGACTTCCATAGCGCCAGTATTACAAGTCTGCCTGGGAGGCCAAAAAGTGAGCGGTACAGCCAATACTGTCAAGATCCATACCGTAAGCTGAAAGTCAGTAGTTATGAGTTTTACGCTACAAAGCTGTAACATAAAACGTATAACTAAAGTGCTACAAAGTACACTAACACCCATAAACTATCTAGTAACCCCTAAACCGGGGCCCTCCCACATCGCAAACACTAAAATAAAATGATTGAACCCCGAATCTGCTGCTCTGGACATCGCCGCCACTATGATAAACATATTAACCCCTAAACCGCTGCACTTCCGCATCACAAACACTAGTTAAATATTATTAACCCCTAATCTGCTGCCCCTTACATCGCCACCACCTACATTACAATTATTAACCAACCTAATCTGCCACCCTCAACGTCGCCGACAATATACTAAAATTATTAACCCCTAAACCTAACCCTAATTCTAACCCTAACACCCACTAACTTTAATATAATTAAAATAAATTTAATTTAAAAATTCCTATAATTAACTAAATAATTCCTATTTAAAACTAAATACTTACCTGTAAAATAAACCCTAAGCTAGCTACAATATAATTAATAGTTACATTGTATCTAACTTAGGTTTTATTTTTATTTTACAGGCAAGTTTGTATTTATTTTAACTAGGTAGAATAGTTATTAAATAGTTATTAACTATTTAATAACTACCTAGTTAAAATAAATAAAATTTTACCTGTAAAATAACACCTAACCTTACACTACAATTAAATCAATGACCTAAATTAAATACAATTAACTTAATTACAAAAACAAACAAACACTAAATTGCACAAAATAAAAAAATAAATAATCAGATATTTACACTAATTACACCTAATCTAATAGCCCTATCAGAATACCCCCCCCCCTAAATAAACCCCCCTAGCCTAAACTAAACTACCAATAGCCCTTAAAAGGGCCTTTTGTGGGGCATTGCCCCAAAGAAATCAGCTCTTTTACCTGTAAAAAAAAATACAAACAACCCCCAACAGTAAAACCCACCACCCACACAACCAAACTCCCAAATAAAATCCTAACTAAAAAAGCCTAAGCTCTCCATTGCCCTAAAAAGGGCATTTGGATGGACATTGCCCTTAAAATGGCATTTAGCTCTTTTTCCGTCTAAAAGCCCTAATCTAAAAATTAAACCCACCCAATAAACCCTTAAAAAAAAAACCTAACACTAACCCCCGAAGATTCACTTACAGTTTTTGAAGACCCGACATCCATCCTCAACGAAGCCTACAGAAGTCCTCAACGAAGTGGCAGAAGTCTTCATTTAATTAATGTAATTGATTTAATTGTAGTGTAAGGCTAGGTGTTAGTGTAACTCAGGTTAGGTTTTATTTTACAGGTAAATTTGTATTTATTTTAGCTGGGTAGTTAGTAAATAGTTAATAACTATTTAATAACTATTCTACCTAGTTAAAATAAATACAAACTTAGCTGTGAAATAAAAATAAAAGATAGCTACAATGTAACTATTAGTTATATTGTAGCTATCTTAGGGTTTATTTTACAGGTAAGTATTTAGTTTTAAATAGGAATTATTTAGGTAATGATAGTAGGTTTTATTTAGATTTATTTTAATTATATTTAAGTTAGGGGGTGTAAGGGTTAGACTTAGGTGTAGGGGTTAATACATTTAGTATAGTGGCGGCGACGTTGGAGGCGGCAGATTAGGGGTTAATACATGTAGGTAGGTGGTGGCAATGTTAGGGGTGGAAGATTAGGGGTTAATAATATTTAACTAGTACTGAGAAGAATGAGGCAGGCACTACTCAGGGAGTAAAATATGATGAAATACAGGAGGCTTAAAAATAGCTCCAACAAGGTACAGACCAACAGGCAAACAGAGAGACAAAGGCCTGACGCGTTTCACACCCCCTAGTGGTGCTTAATCATAGGCATAATTGATAGAGGCCTGATCAACTTTATATACACATGAAAGTTAACCCATTCCCCACCAACAATAAAAATGTAAAACATAAGATATACTTATTCATTTAAGGTAATTAAACTCTGGACAGTTGAACCCAGGGAGAGAGAGTAAACCAATAACTACTTAGGCACATAAAGGGATGTAGACAGAATCAATAAAATAATGAAAATTATTAATATATACATAGTAGAAACTAAAGACTTTAAGAGACGTTTAAACATAAGCAGAATAGACATTAGCCTATTATTTTAGAACATGATATATAGAGAAGTCAATTGAGTAAAGCTTATTGTAACAAGCTAAGAAAAAAAGAATGTATATAGAAAAAGCCAAGTACTAATTATCAATAAAGAAATTAATATCGCACTCCTTATTCATACCTTTTGGTATTCTGGTGTGCAATTTTAAGATCCAATAAAGTTCTTTTTTGTCCAGAATTTTATTTTTATTACCCCCTCTAGGGGGAAGTACAGCTCTGTCTATAATTTGTATTGACATATCTGCTATGTGGCTAAAATGATAATAATTAAAATGGTTTGCTACCGCTGAATCAACAAAATAATTTTTAACGTCTCTGGTGTGTTCTCCATATCTAGTTCTAGCTTCTTGTGACGTTTTACCTACATACTGACTTCTGCATAAATTACAAGTAAGTAAATACACCACATAAGTGGTCCTGCAATTAGCATAGAAGTCTATATTATAGGTTTTATCATCAAAAGTAGATTTAAAGGTATTTCCAATTATTATGTTAGCACAAGTAGTACATTGCCTGCCCTAACATTTGAAATTGCCTTTTTTAGAAAGCCAACATTGTCGACCTTGCTCATCTTTAGATGTTATTGTACTAGGAGATAATGATCTAGCTAAATTTTTAGGCTTTCTAGAGACAAATCTACATTTATTGACAAGAGGTTTGAGGACAGGATCACCCATTAACAAATGGAGGTGTTTTTAAGGATCTGTACTATACTAGTAAATTGTGAGGTATACTCTGTAGAGAAAACAACAGACTCTCCTGATATATTTATTCCTGACTTCAGGAGAGTCTGTTGTTTTCTCTACGCGAAATGCATCAGGCCTTTGTCCCTCTGTTTGCCTGTTGGTCTGTACCTTGTTGGAGCTATTTTTAAGCCTCCTGTATTTTACTTTTGGTGGCTTTTTGGAATAAATATTTTCATCATATTTTACTCCCTGAGTAGTGCCTGCCTCATTCTTCTCAGTATTCACATTTTGGGATTGATCTCCCCTGGTTACGGCACTCCGGTATAGCTTACACGCTATTGGATGTCTTCTTGCTTCCTCATGGTTCCGGTTCCGGTTCAGGATTAGCGTTGCCACACGCCGTGACTCTGCCCCAAATATCTAACTAGTGTTTGTGATGCAGGAGTGCGGTGGTTTAGGGGTTAATATGTTTATTATAGTGACGGCGATGTCCGGAGTGGCAGGTTAGGGGTTAATAAGTATAAAGTAGGTGTTGGCGATGTCGGGGGCGGCAGATTAGGGGTTAATAAGTGTAAGATTAGGGATGTTTAGACTCGGGGTTCATGTTAGGTTGTTAGGTGTAAACATAAATTTGGTTTCCCCATATGAATCCATGGGGCTGCGTTACTGCACTTTACGTTGCTTTTTTACAGGTGTTAGACTTTTTTTCATCTGGCTCTCCCCATTGATGTCAATGGGGAAATCGTGCACGAGCATGTAAAACCAGCTCACCGCAGCTTTCAGCAGCTCTGGTATTAGAGTGCGGTATGGAGCTCAATTTTGCTTTACACTCACTTCTTGCCTGAAAACGCTGGGTTTTTATAAACCTGTAATACCAGCGCTGTAGGGCAGTTAGCGGTGCAAAATATGCAAATACTTGGTATCGGCACTGATACCGATACTAGTATCGGTATCGGTGCAACCCTAATATATATATATATATATATATATATATGTATATGTGTGTGTCTATTTGCAAATGCGTAGAACATATTCTGCTATGGGCAGAACATTGGAGTGTATACTAGTTACAGTATATACATAATTAAAATCTTTGTTAAATATTAATATTATTTTTACTTGACTGCAAAGGGCTCTGATGCACTATGAGTGTAACTGTACTTTTAAGTGTATTTTTTATGTGTTTTTTTTTTATAGGTTTTTTACTTGCGTAGCAGTTAACCAGAGCTCTGAGGTCAGAGTTATCATTCTATTGTAAATCTCTATAGTGCTTGTGCATTTGCATTTACTTTTTTACTATGAGTGGAGTTTATCTTGTGTGCAAACAGCTGTGAAAACTCGAAATCGTTCTTGCGCAAAAAATAGCACGCCACTCGTAATCTAGTCCATAGTTAGAGGCTAAATATCTGCAATTTAATTCCTTAAATGTCTGGTCTTTCTCAAAAAAAATTCTCCCCTTTAATTATGTAAAAAAAACAACAACAAAAAAACCCAACAGTTTTTAATACTATTTATTTTCTTTAAAAATAAAAATGAATATGTTAGATTAAATACACCATTTTTTAGAGGTAGGTATATTTGTTTTTAGGTGTCACATTGTGTTTAGTAGGAAAATACAGTGTATAAATTACACAAAATCCAAAGTTAACTTCTTTATTCACAAGTACCTAGTGGAGGAAAAAAAGTACAATGAAGACAAAAGATAAATCTACTTTAATATATATATATTTTGTATTGTTTATATTATTATATAATACATGCTACTTAATATTATTGTGATATACTACGAGCAACACAAACATACGGCTAGATTTAGAGTTCGGCGGTAGATGGGCTGTTAACGCCACGCGTGTTTATGTCTAACGCACGTCATTGTTTGACTCCGGTATTTAGAGTTAATATAAGACCATCTAACGATGCTCCTAACGCGTGTATGTCACACGCGTAATCCTGCCCGCGTTAGACAGTCTCCCATAGAGATCAATGGGAAAGCAAATAAATTGCCTTTTTTAACCTAACACTCGATCTCGCGAGAATACGCACAGCTCGGTCATATGACGCATACCACATCATGCACAACAATAACACGCCGCAAATGTCACAACAACAATCAATCAACAAAGCACACAAGCATTACACATTCACAAGCGGGGGAAGTTTTAATACTATTTATACGGGGAATACGCATATACTTTAAGATGCGGAAAATCGCACAATAACAACAAGGATTAAAAAATATATACATACACTAGAAACAAAATCGCATTCAATATCATTATATATTATGAAAAACATACATATACAACACTTCACGAAGAACACACCATCGCAAATTCACATTTAAAAAGAATACTTTTGGACAATGAAAGCGAAAACGAACACTATGACATCATCGCATTCTACACATTCCACAAATACCAACTCTAAATGAGCATGCGCAAATTAACACACCTAATACACATTGCAATAATATTAATTGCTAATAAAGCACACCTGAACACTAATTACAATGGAAATTGGGACATCATTAAACATTTACACAGGGTATATAAGCACCACACAAGCATGGCTTCTTTGACTGTGTTGCTGGTGGGTCTTTGGAGATTTAAGAATAGAGAGTTTGAGAATTTTTGAGAGTGAGTTAGAGTTAGCGTGAGAGAGTCAGTTGGTAGTGTTAGCGTGAGAGAGTCAGTTGGTAGTGTTAGCGTGAGATAGTCAGTTGGTAGTGTTAGCGTGAGAGAGTGAGTGAGTTAGTGGGAGTTAGTGGGAGTGGGAGAGAGTCTGTTAGTGGGAGCGTGAGTGAGTTAGTGGGAGTTATTAGTGATAGTTGTTAGTGTGAGCGTCAGTTAGTGGTAGTTAGTGAGCGTTAGTGGGAGTGTTTGTTATTGAGAATTAGAAGTAGTGTTAGTTAGCGAGCGAGTGATTTATCTGTACACTTAACACATTTACACGCAAACACATTCAATACATACATACACTTATCAATAACACTACATACACTCCATACCCCCTACCCCCTCATACTACACTCCATACCCCATTCCTTGTAGTCCCATTCCCTTTCATCCCATTTACTCTTATCCCATACCCCATACCCATCCCATACCCATCCCCTAGTTACATTTAGTTTACATATCCTCCTTTTAGTCTTATTCTTTTCGTTTATTTAAATACTCCTTACCCTCTTTGTTTTTTTTACATCCCTCACACTTTAAGCACCTTTTTTGTCTTTTTAGTTCTTTATTTTGACCCCCTTTCATTTCATCACACTCACTTTTTGTTTGATTATTTGGGGTTTAGTTTAGGGAGGAGATGGAGGCCAGGCAGGGGACAGGTAGAGGGGGGAGTAGAGGGAGGGGGAGAGGAACAGGGCAGGAAGGGGGGCAGGAAGGGGGGCAGGAAGCGGGGGTGGAAGCGGTGGGTGGACCCAGCCACTTGGTTCAAGATGACCAAGTGGCTGGGCCCAGTGGCGGTCAGAGTAGGGCTTCACAGTCCGGGAAACAGAGGGCATCGTCACAGGGGAAGGCCAAGGCGACTAGGGAGGCGAGGTTTACGATGGAGGAGAAGGAGGCCCTCGTAGAGGCCTATATGGCCAGGCATAGGATGCTGCAGCACCAGAAGACCACCCTGACTGACAGGAGGAGGCTCTGGAACGAGATTAGGAATGCAGTCAATGCAGTGGGTGGCCGGAACCGGGATATGGATTCTATCAAACATCGGTACCGGGACTGTAAACTTGAACTTAAAAAAAAGTTAAGCCTGGAGGCCCGACATGCCGCAGGGACCGGTGGCGGCCCTGCCCTTGAAATGGAGTACTGCAGATGGGAGGAAATGTTGCGGCCCAGCATCTCCGAGGTGGAAGTAGTCGGTATCGGAGGAATCGATACCGGGAACCTGCCACTCTCATCTGACGGTAAGCTCATTGAACAATAATTTCACATACGAATGTATTTCAATGGACACTATACGCAAACATTTACTTTCATGATTGAGGTAGCGAATACAATTTGACAAAACATTCAAATGTACTTATATTACCTAATTTGATTCATTCTTGAGATATATTTTAATGAAGAAATAGCCATGCACACGGTGAAACAATCACAGGAGGCAGCTATATTCAGCTAACAATCAGCATCTTATAAGCATATTTAGATATGCTTTTCAGCAAAGAATATCCAGAGAATGAAGCTAATTAGATAAGAAAAGTACATTCGAAAGTTGATACTAAATGTATGCTTCTAAATCATGAAAGATAAAACATTGGGTTTCATGTGTTAAGGATCAGATTAATGCTATTACGCTGTTTACACGCATTCTATTACTTTGCGGTTACATCAGTATCTAGGCTATAGGTTAGGTGTGCATTTAAACAGACTGAAAACAAACGCAAAAACATTCACATTGACCAAATATCACAAACACGGTTTAGAAAAAGCGGAAATCGTATTGATTGTTTGTTAGATTTCAAAGTGGATTAATGATTCTGCATTTGTAATTGTATCGTAAGCTAAGTCATTTAAACCTTGATTTGCAAATATGCTAATATATATATATTTTTTTTTTTTTCTTTATTTATATACAGAGTCTGGGGACGAGGCAGCACAGCCTCCTGCATCTCCCCGGGATGAGAGTGGTGGTGAGGAATTCCCACTTCGGAGGGAAGAGGCCCCCCGTGACGAACAGCGCACGGGAGATGATGAAGAGGCCCCGGAAGCACAGGAGGATCCCGCTGAACCCGCGGAACCCGCGGAACCCGAGGTCCCTCAAAGACCCGCACTCCGCCGTGCACGGGCACCCCGCCGTGCACGGGTTCAACAGGCACAACAAGAAGAAATAGCGGAGGTGCGGGTTCTACTGGAGTACATAGACCAGATGCGTACCTCCCGGATAGAAAACATAGAAGGACGACGCAGAATACTTGATGGGCAGAATCAAATAATTCAAGGCCAAAATGAAATAATCAGTATACTGAATAGAATACAAGAAGGACAAACAAGAATGTTTAATCTTCATCAGGAAATGTTCACATTTTTCCGGGAGGTGCATGCTGGTCTACCTCCTGTTGCTGGGCCTCTTGTTGCTGGGCCTCTTGCTGCTGGGCCATCTCCTCCTGCCGGCCCATCTCATCCTCCTCCTCAGCCATCTACTCCTCCTCCTCCTCAGCCATCTACTCCTCCTCCTCCTCAGCCATCTTCTCCTCCTCATCCATCTTCTCCTCCTCCTCAGCCATCTACTCCTCACCTTGGTCGTCCCAGTACTCTTCCTTCCACTCCTCCCACAACAGCTCCAAGGAGGACTCTTCGGAGTCGGCAGTTGCCTCTCCCAGAGCCTCAGCCCCGTGGGAAGAGGGGAAGGAAGAGGAAGTAAGTATTTTTTTCCATCTTCAAATTTTTTTTTTGTGTAATGGATAGGTATGTGATGATGTGGTTTTCATACACTTGTGGACCACACTCTGTATATAATCGACTTCTATGGGACCGGGTCCATGGAGGAAGATTCTTTGCAGAGTGTGGGTTATAAGTGTGTGAAAACCACATCATCACATACCTATCCTTGTTCATGATATTGATTGGTTTCTGTGATGTGATGTCCAAACTGTTTCCCGAATCGCTAACTAAATTACCATAACAATTATCCATGATGGCATATTACTGTTTGAATGCCAATAACACAGCTTAAAGGGACAGTCAGAAAATTATTGATTACAAAGAAAACACTGTATTACGCATTATAAAGTTTGAAACAACAAAACATGGAGAAATACATGTGTGACTTATGTGCTTACCCTTGTATCTATGACTATGAAAAATGACCACTTATTTGTTGTTCTGACATAACAACATTTTAGATATCAATGATCAATACATGAGTCAATAATATGCTGTATGAGCACAAGGTTTTACATATACAAATGCTATCCAAATGCCCTCTAGTGCTCAAATTGTATAATGATTACAAGCACTCTTCAAGATTTAAGAAATGAGCACACCAACCTCATAGGTTTAGATAGCAAATTTAAATAAACCCAGACAAATGTTCAATTGTTGAGAAACATTTGATATCCTTGTTATTACAGAATTGACTTTTCGAATAATGTAAAATAAAAATTTTTTCTAAACTGTCCCTTTAACAACATTACATATGCTAACACATATTTTAAGCTTGTTGGTATATCTACATGTACTTTGTCAAAAAATAATTTTTAAAATCACATTTATATTGACGTGTTAAATAAAGTCTATTTTCTTTAAGAGACATTATTGTGTTAATATTTTATTGTAAATATTTTTATTTTAACAATGAATATGGTTTAAAGTCCTTTTAGGAGTGGGGGGGGGGGGGGAAATATGCTAACAAAAATATATTTGAAGATTAAACTATGTGGATCTCATACATGATACAAAAAACAACATTTGCATTCAAGGGACAGTATCCTATATTTTTTACATAACTGTATGTAATAGACACTACTACAAACAACAAGATTAACATATACTGATATCAATATTAAAAAGCTTCAAACACTTGCAAATAAAATAGGGTTAGCTATATTGAAAATATAGATGAACCACCATTACAACCGTAAAACAACACAATACCCCATCATTAACATATGAAAAGACCCTTTACACAAACTGGACAAAGCTGGAGATGGTACTCACATGAAACTCATTGGCTTTGCGAGGAGTAAGAAAATTACTTACATTTTCTTACAACACAAGACAAAATAAACCTATTGGTTAAACAATGGACTATCTAACTAGAGACAAAATCAAATATTTTTATTTATAATGTGAGTGTCTAATGAACCTTTCATAAAATATACAACGAAATTACATTTAGAAGAAGTCGGCATCATATATTTAGCATATGATAAATGCATATTGATTACTTTATTCAAACACAATAGCGCATATTTATTAATTAGATATGTTCAACATTAAACACAACAGTAATTTTTCAGAAAAAGGAACATTGTTGACAAACATATTAAACATGGACTGTAGAGATTTGCACTTGCCTATAAATATCCTATGCATGAAAACATTTTGCTTTCGTTCGTTGATTCAACCAGACATCCAGCAAAAGAGAATGTGTTGGTCTTTATCAGCTACGGGTCAACAATGTAACATGATGCAAATAATACATATTCGCAAGCTTTTTAAAATTGCATGCAGTCACAAACGTTTTTAACGTGCACAAATATTGCGGGACTACGCAATCCAATCACACGTTTTTTTACCTTTACATGTGCCGTCTTAACATGGCGCTTCCTTGATCACGTAAGAACGCCATCCAATGAAAGGCACATTATTGATCACGTAAGAACGCCCAAAAAAAAAAGGCGCATCCTTGATCGCGTCAAAACGCAATCCAATAAAAGGCATATTCCTGATCACGTAAGAACGTCAGTCAATACAAGGAATCATTGGACAGCCTGGCAGGTGACGTCTTAAGCAACATGGCGCATCCGAGATCGCTGAAAAACCGCAGACAATACAAGGACTCAGTGACATCTTGGCATATCACTAAGAAACGTATTTATATTTTAGGAACTAGTATGTGTGTAGATTGCTATCTAGGAATGTCACCAAATCATGAATCATCTTTTCGGACTTGACTGTCCCTTGAACTATAGCTATGGTGTATATCTTTAACATTTAAAAGATACACATGAGAAATACATATGCCATTGATGTTTTAAGATATGTTTGGATTGTTGTTGAATAACAATAGTTATACATGTATTGATTAAACGTGTCATTTATTCAAGTTTAATTATTGTCAGCCTACCTATAGCCATATATGGGAGGAGATGTATTTTGTTAACATATTAGTTAACTAATATTCATCATCTACATTATTTGCATTACACACAGAGATTGATTTGGTTACACTTTGACAATAATATAGATTTGAAAATGAAATACAGGTGCTGTCAACATTACAATAAGATTGTTTATTAATAAAACGATATGTCCTTGTTCTTGTAAAAAGGACAAAAACACTTTACAAATGGAAATACATTCATTTACAATAGTGATCAACATCACTTAAAGGGACATTATTTTGTTTTTAAAAAGAGCATACACATAGTCAATACTATTTAAATAAAATGAACACTTTACAGGGATTATATCATTGTATCAATACTCAGATCATTTGGTAAAGGTGCATCAATTCATGCAGAGTTTATAAATACACACATGGATCTGAACATTTAAATATACATATATACACAAATACAAAAATATATATACATATATAAAGAAATTACTCTGCTAATCATAATCAGGCAATGATAGAGCTAAGAGAAAATAATATAAACACAAATAATAAGATTACATTGGAGATGTTAATCTTAAAGTCATTTACTATTGTCTTACATATATGAACGTTTATAAATAATCTTGTAAAAATAAGGAATATATGAGCCATATGACAAGGTAACACAGTGCATCACAGTCCATGAAGAGAGTTGCCAAGGGCCAGCATAGCCCCATTGGAGACACATGGCAAGGTAACACAGTGCATCACAGTCCATGAAGAGAGTTGCCAAGGGCCAGCATAGCCCCATTGGAGACACATGGCAAGGTAACACAGTGCATCACAGTCCATGAAGAGAGTTGCCAAGGGCCAGCATAGCCCCATTGGAGACACATGACAAGGTAACACAGTGCATCACAGTCCATGAAGAGAGTTGCCAAGGGCCAGCATAGCCCCATTGGAGACACATGACAAGGTAACACAGTGCATCACAGTCCATGAAGAGAGTTGCCAAGGGCCAGCATAGCCCCATTGGAGACACATGGCAAGGTAACACAGTGCATCACAGTCCATGAAGAGAGTTGCCAAGGGCCAGCATAGCCCCATTGGAGACACATGGCAAGGTAACACAGTGCATCACAGTCCATGAAGAGAGTTGCCAAGGGCCAGCATAGCCCCATTGGAGACACATGGCAAGGTAACACAGTGCATCACAGTCCATGAAGAGAGTTGCCAAGGGCCAGCATAGCCCCATTGGAGACACATGGCAAGGTAACACAGTGCATCACAGTCCATGAAGAGAGTTGCCAAGGGCCAGCATAGCCTCATTGGAGACACATGACAAGGTAAAAGAGTGCAACAGGCACAACAAAAAACTGATAAAAAGGCCAAATGGCAACAATATAAATACAAATTCAACATTTGGACGGAGGATTATTATCTGCCACCATGGAGCATATCCAGATCCTCCACTTACTGGTCATCCTCTTCATTGTCCTGTGCATGTCCAGCTCCAGATTCAGGCCTTGAACGTAATTGCATAATTTCACGCAGAGTCAAGTCCTGAATCCGGAGCTGGGCCTGCATGGTGTCGTTCATCCCTCTCAGGACAGCTGCGTTCCTCAACACGGCCTGCTCTACTCTTGCTATCCCTTCTAGCATGAGCCATGCTGAGTCACAGCCTAAAATAAAATAAAATTAAATATTAAGGATAATTACACAACAGAATAAAAGATTTTAATACATACATTGTCATCATAAAGACAAATAATTATTTACATCAATTATTTTTCATATATTCTTTACACATGAATTAGGTTATTCAGACAGACAGAAATCATTAAAGGCTCATGTTACTCAAACATGTTGTCCCCTTTAATTGGTTTTAGATGATCCACTTATACAGCTTGAGTGTATCAAATCTTGTTAAAGGATTTACATTGTACTTACATCAGCAATTTAAAAATTCAATTTAGACTGTGGTAGGCACACCTATCCTTAAACATTTTGGCATTGAGGACAAGCTGTGTAAACATAGCAACCAGAAGAAATTACATTCCCACTGGGTTAGACAAGAGATAATGTATCCACATTTGGACATAAAATTTTGGATCCAAGTAGTGGTGTTTGGTATATGTAGTGATATCCAATTAAAGGGACACTGAACCTAAATATTTAATGGACTGATTCAGATAGAGCATGACATGACAAATCTTTAGAAATTACACATATTCATTATATGTTTTAATTGTCAAGCTATATTTTGAATGCAAGAATGTTGGTTTTTATGTAAGCCAATATTTGTTGATGAACTTTGTTTGTGCATGCTGGTTGATGGATACATTCATCCAACAATAAAGAAATGATGGCCACATTTATTTTATTGTTTAAACTAATTATAGGAATAAGTTGTTTTCAATAAATATATCAAGAGAATGACGAATAATTCATAAGAGTATTCTATTATACATTGGCTTAACATTGCATGCTGGATTTGAATCACAATTTAACCAATTTAACTTCACTGTACCTTTAAGTATCTTATAAAGTGTATTTAGAATGATACTTACAGCTGTGCCTGGGAAGGACAATCTGACACCCAGGACAATGAAGGTTTAAACAGGGGGGAGGGATGGGATTGGCTTGGGGAGGGATGGGATTGGCTTGGGGAGGGATGGGAATGGCTTGGGGAGTGGTGAGCTGCTGCTCCAGGGTAGGCCGTACAGCTGGGGAGTGGGGAGTTTGGGTCTGGGCAGCTGTACGGGCCAGAATACGGGGAGAGCGGCGAAGGGGGGTGTCTGGGCGTTTTTTGGGAGGGACAGGATATGAAATATGGGAAGGGCTGGCAGTGGTCGGGGCATGGTCATGAGTTTGGTGATGGGAAGGGCTCTGGGTGTGTGCAGAGGTGTGGCCATGGTCAGGGGTGTGTGCACGGGGAGGGGTCTGTGACTGGGCAGGGGCGGAATCCAGATGACCAGAAGTGGTGGATCCATCTGAAAATGTAAAAGAAATATATTAACATCTCATACATCCTGACATCAAATCAACGCATTTCAAATTGATTATGTTTTCAATATACTTCGAAGTGTGTTTGAATCTGTAAACTATTCTGAAATGAGGATATGGTATCTATATAGGCACTCAGATGAATCTCAATGACTGTCTGTACAATGTGAAACTTATTATTGTGTTTTGGCATGGAATATGCATGTGACATAATGATGGCATGAATTATATATTCTTAAAAAAATATATACAAGCAGATTTTCATGCTGCCTGATATAGAAAGGGGGCAGTAGTGTATTTGAACAGACAAATAATATTCCTTTTTAAAGGGAAAAAGCTGTAGACTTTGAATGTCTTCAATAAAATGATTTCAAAAAAAGAAACATGTTGGAAACATGATAGATATATTTCACATACCATCAGACTCCAAGGCAGCCTCTTCCTCCTCCATCCCACATGTGACATCAATCTCTGTAAAACATAACATGTTGTGTACACCTTAAGATCAGATATTATAACATATGTTACTGTTGCTCAAATACGCACATCAATGTTGCATTAAAGATATACACACACAAAGTTATGATTTACATCATTTTGATGGAGCATACAAATGACAATAGATTTGTTATTGTCAATAAATCAGAATATTAATGTATTGTTTGTCTTAATGTTAAATTCATAAAAGCATAGTACATAGAACATTTAAGATTTCTCATGTGTGTATCACTTGATGACTGTTGTCAAAAAAACAAATTGAAAAAAACATATGTTAGACATCTTATGAATAACAAATGTGTAGAATAATAAAGTAGAAATTATTAATCGCTCAATATAAAAAATAAATATATAATCAGAAGATAAATTCTATGATTTTTTATAATGTTATGCTTCATCGGAATCATGATCATAATATTGATTAGCAATACACCTTCAATTACATATAAATGAGTCAATGGACTTACCAGGAGACCGCAAAGGCGGCTCTATGTCACTGCTGGATTCCTGTGGGCTTCCCACACCAACTCTCTCTATGAATGATATAGATATATATTATTAAACACATTTTGGATATCACTAAATCACATCTGTCTAGAATTTTAACATTAATCAACTTTAAAATGTGAAGAATAGAGCAGTCATTACACCAGAAAATGCTTGATTGAATCAAGTGGATTCTGTAAACATATCTGTATTGAACATATGTTTAATGTCAGACTACATTAGACATCAAATTCATCTCAGATGCTGCTATTGCATATCTAAATATACCCAATGATCAATGTTCTTAACCCTTTAAGGACACGGCTTTCACTTTGCTCAATTGTTTTATGACGGAATAATTCCGTCATATGTCCTTAAGAAGTTACAAGAATACACACAAACCACATATTGAGGAGCATCTGTTGACAAATCTAAACAAACATGTGTCACATCGACCCATTTTTTCAATGTACAGTAATCTTGTTTAGGACACAACACATATTTATCACAATACATAACAAACTTGATTATTACAAATATGTAATCATGGTGCTGTTAGAGTATGCAGATATCTATAAAGTAACTCCAACAGATAATTAGATTTATATATCAATAGTTTTTAATAAAAATAATGTAAAGATGAATGAATCTATTTTGTCTTAAAGGGACACTGACATGATTAATTTAAATAATTGATTTCTATGTTCAAACTGTAAAAAATGATTTAACATTGACTCCTATTATAATTAGAATGTTGTTCGATATTAATCTTAAAGGCAGATAAGGAATATTGGATTCAATAAATATTGTTTGTTGAAGGTATCCACCAATCATCAATATAAACCCAGGTTGGTCAACAAATATTTAGATGCACATAAACGTACTTTCTTTATTTTAAACTACATTTAGCAATAGAATATGTCACATATGATGATAGTATTATATTTTATGTTTATTAATATTGCATACTGTATGTGAAAGACAATATTAATAATTGTAGCTCAGTATCCCTTTAATCTAAAATTAAATAGATTCCACAATGTTGTTGTTTGTTAATGAATTATCTACTCCATATGTTGATGTAATGAATGGTATTGAGCATGCAATTAAAATCAAATATGTTATTTAAGGATATCCGAATAATTATATAATTTTCATCTATTAAATAGACATTACATATAAATATTGAACAATGTGTATTTAGTATGTAATGTTCATTCCATGTTTCTAAGACAAATGTCAATTAAAATGAGACATACCATACTGTGACAAGCCCTGGCTTGAGGATGCAGCAGCCACATCCATATCTGTAATATATTAAATGAGGATTGCATATCATTAATACTAATCATGCCATGTTTAAAATATTTACATTAATAACAAATCAATAGAAAAATATTAATCCTTTGGTAGTCCCATGAGTTAATAGTTTCCGCAATTAAATTAATGATAAATATATCCTGGACTCTTATTTTCAATCAGTTGTGTTGTTTACTGTATCTTTAAGAATATCTGCTTGTTATTACATAATCATCAATTGATGGCCATATGTTATAATTTATTAGTATTATTCGTTTTTTATTAGATATAATATTTAAAATAAGAATACTGTATTCTTCACTAATCTAAGAATTTCCATTTAATTTTTAACAACATGTATAAAGCAATGCCACTTTCCGCAAACCCATGTTAACGTGGATGAGAAATGCCATTTTCGCGATCATTGCGCAATGATTCCAAGCGGAATTACGCATCCGTCATTTGAACAACATGTATAAAGCAATGCCACTTTCCGCAAACCCATGTTAACGTGGATGAGAAATGCCATTTTCGCGATCATTGCGCAATGATTCCAAGCGGAATTACGCATCCGTCATTTGAACAACATGTATAAAGCAATGCCACTTTCCGCAAACCCATGTTAACGTGGATGCGAAATTACATTTCCGCTCTGTGACGCATATTCTGTAGAGCGCAAGAAACATCATTCCTATTTCATGTGTCAATAATCTAAAATCAGATATCTAAACATCATATGTAGTGTATGTTGTGAGATCTGTATAGGTTTAGTATCTGACTAAATACACATTTTTGATTTTTAACATTATAAATATTATATGAAGTTGGATAATTACCTGGTTCAGATTCTCTATCGGCTCCTCCCAGGCCACCGGACGGAGAAGCATCTGCCCTGTCCCCCGCGTCAGGACTTTCAGATCCCACAGCTGGGAGGGAAGAAGAGGAGGCCGAGGATGGCAAGGATCTAAATCTTTTGGGGACCCGGAGATTGAGGAGCTCGCATAAAGTCACCTCATAAGGGAGTAGGTACAGTTTCCGCGGGGCCTTTCTTTGGCCCCCTCTTTTACGGGCTTGTACCCAGTCCCTTATGAGGTTGACTTTTTTCGATAAACGCAACCTCATATCTCCGAATCTCCTCATGATCTGATCCTGGGTCCTCTGGACGTCACACACCAATCTAACCGCATTGGTGATAGACTCCCAGAGGGCCTTCTTAACAGGCGCATCTGTCGAGCTTCTCTTGTTCCCAAACAGCTGGGGATAAAAGTCCTTGACGGCGTGGACCAGTGCAGCGCTCTCCTCCTTGGTGAACCTGGGAACTGACATGCCTGCTGGGTTGTCCAATAAATATATTATAATAATATAAACTGCCTGCAGGCATTAGAGAACTGACAAAGATGGCAACGTGTAATGGACTTTTATATGGTGAAGTAAACATGAGATGCACCATGGGACAATTTATCTGTACATCTGATTGGATAAAAGTTTGAAATATTGTTATAATGTCTGTGAGACCATCCTGACTCAAGTTGTGTTTGTGTGATGAACTCTGATTGGCCGTTCCTTAATGTTTCATATCTTAGTAACTTCCTTACACATACCGCTTGGTGGTGCTGTAACTTCATTTTTCATGTAGACTTATTTGTAACTCATGGGCCTGTCATGCGGATATGTGTGACGCAGATTTAATATCCGGGATCCGTGAAATATTAATGATTAAATACTCTTTAAAATCTAATCCTGTCACATTATTAATGTTGTAGACATTTCTCGGTTTAATAACGGTCTGTTTCTTTAATACAAATACACATTTAATATTGTATGTCTTTATTGTTCTTTAAATAAATTGATTGTGAAGTATTGACATTGCTCTATTAAATGTATTTCTAATGCACATTGATTGTGTGCTATTGCGTGACATTACACTAATGTTTAAATATGCTAATCTGGTGTTTGAAGATGCGTTTCCCACGCAATATTTATTAATGTTAAAATTCCGGTTAGAATGTCAGTAACTTGGATAATCTGTTTATAAATGTTAAACTACAGCTTTGTTATTCGCAAATAAACCTCGAGCTTGTATTTCTCTGAAGTGCTCATATATGTTATTGTGCAATGGCGTCTTTAGTTTTAAAGAGACATTACAAACAAACAATTGTATCAAATGATCTGTAGAGATAGAAGATTGTTTAGACTTTAAACTGTAAATCATTTTCTCTTAGTATTTATATATCCTCAACAGAAGAAATTTAAATGCACATGGTTGAGACAATCACATAAGGCATCTCTGTGCATCCACCAATCTTCATCTACTGAGCCTATCTCGATATGCTTTTCAAGCAAAGTATGTCAAGATAGCAAGATAAGTAAATACACTCTTTAAATCTCTTAAAGGGACACTGTCCAAACAAATTTACCATTGGTGATTGAGCATGAAATGTTAATCAACTTTATTATTTAATACGATTATCAAATGTTAAGTTATCTTGTTAGGTTTCTTTGCAAATCAATAATGATATTTTATATTACGGACAATTGTTTAATAAAAACCTGGGTTGTCCTTGACGATTGTTGCATCAATTATTCCAAACAATCAAGTTCTGTCCAGAGTACTGAAGCAAATAAATTAGCTATTTACTGCCTTATTTCTAAAGTAATGATAGCAACATCACAATGAGCATTCATAATATGAGACAAGTTTTAAAGTTGATTCCAATAGAATACTCATTCAGAATGTATAAATCATTGTTTTTTTAAATGGCTACCTTTAAGTATATTTTGAGTTCATGTCCCTTTAAATAAACATTTCACAATAATGCTTAATATATCATAAACCTAGGCACCTTCCTTTTGCTAAATGAGTCTAACATATGAGTAAAGCAAATTTAGATTAACTTCTAGATTGTTTTACACACTGACTGAAATATATTTATTAAATGAGGTCTTTTTTAGCCTTCAGCGTAGAGGGACATTAAGCTATATGTTATGTATGCATTTTGTATCATAATCTTATATTTGACCAACTTAATATGTTTTGTTATTCAATCATTATATTGTAATTATATATATTCGTGGATTAAATACATCTCTACATAGGCTATTTTGATGCTGATTGTTGTTTGCATATAGATGCCTTATATCATTGACTAAGATATGTGCATTTATTTTTATTTTAACAAGTATATTTAAAGACTGAATGTAATTCTATAGTACATTCTAAATATGTTTAAATTCTTGTATGATATTTGTAACAATGTATACAAAATATACATTTTGAATGACCCCTTTAAGGACCCAAACATATTGTATTTTGATTTAACATTGACAAAATAAACTAAAGGGGAAATTACATTCTATATAGATATTTGATGTCTAACCCAAGAGGTAAGATTGTAATAAATACATAATATTACTAAGTATAGTTAAATGACTCCACTAGAAAATTACATAGATTAACCTGGCATCCAATAACTAATTTTTTAAAAATATCAAGTTAAATGACCTACCATTTATAAATGTAATAATTGTAAAATATTTTCTAATAATGTTTTGAGATACCTAAGGAAGATACATGATCTTATACAATTCTTTTTACATTCAACAACACTGTCACTTTCATGTAATTGAACCACTTCACCTTATTAAATGTTAAAACAATCATAATATTAATACATATCCTAAATATTTTTAATATATACTTTTTCAATATAAAAGCATTGAAGAATATGACTCCCCAATTAATGTTAAAAGATATCTTTTAATATTCTCTGAAGATTTTTATTTTCTACTATTAATGCATTATTTTCTCTTATGCATGTGCTTGTCAAATAGCCAACTACCAGTCATGGGAGTCCAAGTTTTATTTATTTACAGATTATATTGATATATATTAGAATCTGTTAAAAATAAACATATATTTAATAGAAAATAATTAAATATTCCAGGAAGTCATCAGATGCCAATCTGAAATGACAAATAATAAAAATGGAACAAAGTTAATACACACGTTGTAAAATATTCATAAAATACATTTAAAATCATATGGTGTCTATGCTCTAACTTTGATCAACATTTTTTAAAGATAATCATTACATTGATTTTAAATTAATGAAATACATACACCATTATATTGTTGATTAAAAATTATATTTAAATATCAAAAATTAAAATTATACATAATAATGTATATCACATGTAAACAATATATGTATGCTGAACATAAATGTAATATTTCATGTCCATTCAAATACCTCTATATCAACTATAATATGTATTCCTTTTTCTGATTGTGATCCCTAAATATCTAATTAAGAACTAAATATGACTAATGTATGTAAGCTACTAATATTCTACAGTCTTCACTAGCATGCATTGGTACACCAACCTGGACAATGCATGGTCTTTGAAAGTCAATTTAGGGGTAAACAGTTGATCTTCAATAGGTGTCTTATTCATCAGTTCATTAAATAGAGGACTGGGAAATACCATCTAAAAAAGTAAAATCATCTAAGTGTCTGATTGTGATCCCTAAATATCTAATTAAGAACTAAATATGACTAATGTATGTAAGCTACTAATATTCTACAGTCTTCACTAGCATGCATTGGTACACCAACCTGGACAATGCATGGTCTTTGAAAGTCAATTCAGGGGTAAACAGTTGATCTTCAATAGGTGTATTATTCATCAGTTCATTAAATAGAGGACTGGGAAATACCATCTAAAAAAGTAAAATCATCTAAGTGTCTGATTGTGATCCCTAAATATCTAATTAAGAACTAAATATGACTAATGTATGTAAGCTACTAATATTCTACAGTCTTCACTAGCATGCATTGGTACACCAACCTGGACAATGCATGGTCTTTGAAAGTCAATTCAGGGGTAAACAGTTGATCTTCAATAGGTGTCTTATTCATCAGTTCATTAAATAGAGGACTGGGAAATACCATCTAAAAAAGTAAAATCATCTAAGTGTCTGATTGTGATCCCTAAATATCTAATTAAGAACTAAATATGACTAATGTATGTAAGCTACTAATATTCTACAGTCTTCACTAGCATGCATTGGTACACCAACCTGGACAATGCATGGTCTTTGAAAGTCAATTCAGGGGTAAACAGTTGATCTTCAATAGGTGTATTATTCATCAGTTCATTAAATAGAGGACTGGGAAATACCATCTACAAAATAGAAAATCATCTAAGTGTCTCCAATAGGATGTCTCCACAGCCTTATTCTATCAAATAGTTTGCACTTACCATGTGAACATGTATTTGTATGGTTTTCAAGGTCAGCAGAATTGAAATATAATGCCAGACATGATCCCATTGGTATACTTCAATTTCAATCTTGGCTTTTTCCCCACTGTCAGTCTTGGAAATCTTCACTGTCAGGCTTCAAATTGTTCCCTTTCAGTCTTTAGATTAAGTCATCTCCCTAATGTAAGAAATTATATATAAAGATTTCATACAAGTGTGTGAATCAGTTCTGTACCCCTCTCCCACCCCCCATTTCATAATAAATATCTATCACTAGCTTACTAAGCCTGTGTATGAACCTGTGTTATTTTCTATCAAGTGTGAAGATGAGTCATATTGAGCAGAACAAACCTCTGTGTGACATTGAACCATAGTCATTCTAGAGTATCCCTTTCTGATTATGTACATTTTAAGTAATGTGTAAACAAAGTTATATTTTTAAAAATGTATGCCATATGATGTATTTGTGTACAAATCATGCCAGCAACAGTCCATACATTTCTACTTACCATCTGATGTCCTCTTTAAAAACCAGGTGGCAAAGACTCGCTATAGGACCCAATGCCCAGAGCATCACCTATATTATGAGAAATAAAGATTATTCTAACATTTGATCAATACTAACATGTTTGCACAATTCTCTACTTGTCATTTCCCTAGAGTTCACATCTATTGAAAATACTCCAGTGTAACTTCTATTATTTACCGTCTAAAGTGGCGGTTGATGACGTCTGCTCTGACATCAAGTCCCTCGTCCTGGAATTCCCCCTCTAGAACAGGATCATCCTCCTCATCTCTGAGGAGGTCTCTGTCCACCGGGACGGCCTGCAGCATCCCAGCCCGCTGTGCAATATTATGCAGGACGCTACAGGCTACAACGATCTTAGCCACCTTCTTTGGGTTGTACTGGAGTGCTCCTCCAGAACGGTCCAGGCACCTGAATCTCATCTTCAGGAGCCCGAACATCCTTTCAACCACCGCCCTGGTTCTCTTATGAGCCCTATTGTAGCGCTCCTCAGACACATCAGTTGGGCTACGCAAGGGGGTAATGAGCCAAGGCCGGCTCATGTACCCAGAATCACCTATAAATTTAGAACAGAACATAATTCAAACAGAATACTTAAACTAGTATATTGTTGTATAAATATATTTTTTAACAACCATAATCCATATTAAAAGTTGTCAGAAACATAAAAAAAAAAAAAAAAAATTATATATAAATCTGTATCTTGCCATTTCATCTAAGACATGCTACATATGCGTATTTCTCCTAAACCAAACCTTGTGTAAAATGCTAACTACATGGTTACATTGCATTCTCTATCTGAACACTTAAGGTAAGACATGCTACATATCTGCATTTCAATAAAACTAGACATTAGCAGAAAAATACAATGACAGGGTTAAATTGCATGAGATAATATCTTGCCTTTTCATCTAAGACATGCTACATATGCGTATTTCTCCTAAACCAAACCTTGTGTAAAATGCTAACTACATGTTTACATTGCATTCTCTATCTGAACACTTAAGGTAAGACATGCTACATATCTGCATTTCAATAAAACTAGACATTAGCAGAAAAAGACAATGACAGGGTTAAATTGCATGAGATAATATCTTGCCATTTCATCTAAGACATGCTACATATGCGTATTTCTCCTAAACCAAACCTTGTGTAAAATGCTAACTACATGTTTACATTGCATTCTCTATCTGAACACTTAAGGTAAGACATGCTACATATCTGCATTTCAATAAAACTAGACATTAGCAGAAAAAGACAATGACAGGGTTAAATTGCATGAGATAATATCTTGCCTTTTCATCTAAGACATGCTACATATGCGTATTTCTCCTAAACCAAACCTTGTGTAAAATGCTAACTACATGTTTACATTGCATTCTCTATCTGAACACTTAAGGTAAGACATGCTACATATCTGCATTTCAATAAAACTAGACATTAGCAGAAAAAGACAATGACAGGGTTAAATTGCATGAGATAATATCTTGCCATTTCATCTAAGACATGCTACATATGCGTATTTCTACTAAACCAAACCTTGTGTAAAATGCTAACTACATGGTTACATTGCATTCTCTATATGAACACTTAAGGTAAGACATGCTACATATCTGCTTTTCAATAAAACTAGACATTAGCGGAAAAAGACAATGACAGGGTTAAATTGCATGAGATAATATCTTGCCATTTCATCTAAGACATGCTACATATGCGTATTTCTACTAAACCAAACCTTGTGTAAAATGCTAACTACATGGTTACATTGCATTCTCTATATGAACACTTAAGGTAAGACATGCTACATATCTGCTTTTCAATAAAACTAGACATTAGCGTCGGTAAATAACAAATGGTTAAATTTAATCCTATAGCTGAACATGACGCTAACAGTTAAAAAATACAGGGGCAATTGTCAAAATAATTAACCATGTTGTGCACAAATACTCACCAACGAGATAACCAGGGGGCATTTGTCTTTCCTCAAACTGTCTCCACAGGGACGACAGAGAGAGGATGCGGGCATCATGACATGCCCCTCCAAAATTCGCATACACATGCATAATCCTCATCCGTGCGTCACAAACATACTGCACGTTGAGGCTATGAAAATGTTTGCGATTTCTGAAGGGCAAGTCATCAATTGGAGCACGCAGCGCAATGTGGGTACAATCAATGGCTCCCAAGACATTGGGCAATTGAGCAATATCAAAGAATTCCCGCTTCAGGCGCCTCCAATCACCATCATTCTGTGGGAATCCTATGTATTGCTTACTGATACGTACCATGGCGTTCAGAAAGTTATCAAACACCCCAGAGAATGTACCTTGAGCCAGGCCATGCATGTACAGTTCTCCGGATTGAAAACTCCCTGAGGCCAGGACGTATAGACAGCTTAGCATCTTACTCATGGGGGGAACAGCAGTCCTTATTTGTATACGTGGCTCCAAATGAGGTTTAAGAAGCTCGTAAAGGCCAATGAGCTGTTCGCGATCGAGCCGATACTTATCAAAAACCTCAAAGTCACTCATGTTTTCCAAGGTGGGTCTCACCCTGTAGACACGAGGACCTCGAACCAGACGACCCCTTCGTCTCGGTCTGAGCCGCCGAGGCTGCCTGATTCGACCAACAGCTAGTTCGCCAATAGCACCACCAGCAGCGTCTACCATGTCATCGTCATCCATCTTTCAAAACAGCGTAACAAGGTAAGCACTTGATCTGATGTGGATCACAAGTGATGCATTGGCCATGTTGTTTGGGGGATTTATAGTACAATTAGTCCAATGGTAGTGAGTTTGTAATGATTGCTAATTGTATTCACTTGTTTGTATGTGAGCGGCGCGAATGCTTTCACAGTGGGCGTTTATTTGTTGTTTGCTGAAATGTTAGTTTCAAACAATGATTCTCAATGTGAAAGTGTCAAATATCACACATACAGTGCATGTTTGTAATGTTTGATCATATGCGTAATCAATATTTCTTAAACGCGATCTTATAGTAACAAGCACACGTCCAGGCTAACATGAATGAAAGTGCATAGTTGTGTATAATGTGCATCGAATGTGATCGATCAATGTTGATGCAATATTGTTTGTAAACGATAAAGTAACATCTGCCATCTGTAGTATTGTATATATAAGTGATTTCCGAGCTGTCAATATTGTATGCGTCCCATTAAAATGGCACTAATACTGAATAACTTCCGGCTGCCATCTGTAGTATTGGATATATAAGTGATTGCCGAGATGTCAATATTGTATGCGTCCCTTTCAAATCGCAATAATAATTCTGAAATTCCCGTCTGCCATCTGTAGTATTGTATATATAAGTGATTGCCGAGCTGTCAATATTGTATGCGTCCCTTTCAAATGGCACTAATACTGAAGAACTTCCGGCTGTCATCTGTAGTATTGTATATATAAGTGATTGCCGAGCAGTCAATATTGTATGCGTCCCTTTCAAATCGCAATAATAATTCCGAACTTCCCGTCTGCCATCTGTAGTATTGTATATATAAGTGATTGCCGAGCTGTCAATATTGTATGCGTCCCATTAAAATGGCACTAATACTGAATAACTTCCGGCTGTCATCTGTAGTATTGTATATATAAGTGATTTTATATCTGACAATATTGTATGCGTCCCATAAAAATTGCACGAATACTGAATAACTTCCGGCTGCCATCTGTAGTATTGTATATATAATTGATTTGCGATCTGACAATATTTCTTAATTGTCCCATTGAAATCTCCATAATAATGCTGTTCAAAAGTGTGGTTTACGTATATGTTGTATTGTAGTATTGAGTGTTAAAGTTCCTAAAGGGGCGGTACAGTGGTGAATCTGTGATGTGTATGGTTGAATCTTGTAATGACGTCATGATATTATTAACCTGCCTATGTAGTTGTGAAATCCTCATTGTGTTGTTGTATTGTGCTACATTGTTATTGTGTGCTGAATAAAATCTAAATGTGTGCTTTGTGGTTGCGTGATGGGTGATGCGTGTTATGTACATGTACGTATATATTGTGATTGTGTCCCACATATGCTGACTTCTATATAGCGGTCTGGCATTGTTGTTCCTTCCCATAAAGTGACATCTGTAATCTGGTGTAATGATGTTCGTGTTGTACGTAATTCCTAATGGTTTCTGGTGATGGAATCATGATGTTAAAAGTACAGTAAAATCCATATGTTGTGTTTTGTGATTCCTAGAGAGAATGTAATGTGTTTTTCCCCCATCATTTGAATGCACATGTATGAGTGAATGTTAAACGTAATGTATGTGCATCCATGACTGATCATGTGTTAAGCATATGTAGATATGCTGTTGCTGCAAGCATATGAGTTGAATAACTGAAATGCAATAATAAAGGTAAATGAGAGATGTTTCCCATTGTGTAGTGTTTGTGAATCCACAAATGTGTATTGAATTTTATTTTAATTGTAAATGTAATTTTATTGAAATAATAATGTGTTACTAGTGATGGGGATTTGTAGTTGATGTAATCTAAAAGTGTTAAAAAGATTTATGGTGTGGTGAATATTTAATATTAAAAAACATAAGTCCACCATAGGGAAATAGTCATTTCTTGATCTATTTATCATAGCTGGGTCTAACGCATGAAATCATGTATTTTCTAGCGCTGGTATTTGGAGTTTTTCAGTCTACGCTATTTGCGTGCGTTAGGGAAATGAGGGTTTCGCGTGCACGAGCACGTCTTCCCAATAGAAGTCAATGGAGGCTCCAAAGATTTCTATTTTTTTTTTCTAAGACTGGTTTTCCTCGTAAAGTGAGTGACGTCATGATCTTGTGTGAAAAAGTAAATAAATCGTGTTCTTTTTGTAATAAATAAATATTTTGTGTATGTCATGTAGTGTATATTGTTTGTATGCATCGATGAGTGTATGTTTGTGATAATGTTATTCGTTAGATGTAGGTATATGAGGGTCTTTTCCCGTATGTCCATGTAAGTCAATGGGAAAATGGATTTGTGTGGATTTTTTTCAAACACCAGAGATCTCGCAACTTTAATCCTTTGTATTTTAACGAAAAAATAAAAAATAAGAAAAATAAAGATAGTGTTGTGTTTGTATGAGTGTAAGTGTACTTTGTGTAATATTTGTTTTGTGATTCGTGGATGTTTTTTTTTGCGGTATATGTTTACTACTGGGTCTGAGGTGGCGGTAGAAAGGTGAGCGTTAGGTGTATTTTGAGTGGCGGTAAATAAACTCTAAATACCGGAGTGCGTAAGAAACCCGCGTTAGGAGCCTCTAACGCTGGTTTTTACGGATAACGCCGAACTCTAAATCTAGGCCATAGAGTTTGTTTGTTTTATTTAATTTAATGCATTTTACACTATATTATGATGAATGGGAGGAGAAAATGTGTTTAACACTGAATACACAGAGGCAATATCACACAAATTATAGTTGAACTTTTTTTAAAAAACCTAAAGTGCAGTTGTGGTGTAGGATAATTTGTCAACATAATGTCTATGAGATGTAATTCGAAAGACAGTATATTTCCAATAAACAAAGCATAACACTCAAGGCTCTTTTCAAAAGATATATTAAAATAGAAATGTCAATATCTATTCTATTGTAAATTTCTTTATATGTGTAGCTTTAACATTTATTCAATCTTCAAACCTGCATTCTTCTGGAAGTGTTTTAGATATATTAAAAAGTGAAATTATTCTGTACTTCAGTTCATTTTTAGTATATAAGACCAAACTGGATTGCAATATTTGACAGATATATAACTCTTTGAAGAGATATATTTCAAACATGGCAGAAAAAAAGACATTTTAATCTTAACGCCACAAAAAGTCCACATAAAGTAAACTGTTTCTACTACGTTCACTATTTTAGAGCAGTATTCCATTTCTTCGAAGTCTGTTCAATAAAGCGGTGTGCATTTTTCTTTTTTTTATATTCTCAAGGTTAGCCTTTATTTCATGCCCTTTTTGTTAGAGGATGTGGTTGTTGAAATAACATAAAAGGCAATAGATTTCCATACATTCTAAAAAAGTAATGTATTCTTTAAGAACAGAATGTTAAATTTTTTTTTACAAAGCATCATCTGTAAATATTATGTAAAATAGACACAATCAATTTGAATAGGCATATATGTTGATGAGTGTGTATACAGTATATATATATGTATATATATATATATATATATATATATATACTGTATATATATATCCTATAATATAAAAGGCCAAGTGTGTTTGTCCAAAGCTTTCATGCACAGTAGAGACTGCACAAGGACAAACACACCTGGCCTTCAACAGACTGACCTAGCATCTACCTACACTGACTGGGTGTGAGTGGGGACGTGATGTGGGCGGGACCAGATGTGACATGGGCGGGGCTGGGTGGGGCCGGGCTGATGTGAGACAGCTCAAAAGAGGGGGGATAGAGAGAGAGCAAAAGAGGGGGGATAGAGAGAGAGCAAAAAAGGGGGATAGAGAGAGCAAAAGAGGGGGGGTAGAGATATCAAAAGAGAGGGGGAAGGGAGAGCAAAAGAAAGGGGGGAGAGTGAGAGAGAGAGAGCAAAAGAGAGGAGATAGAGAGATCAAAAGAGAGGGAGAGAGACAGCAAAGGAGAGGGGAGAAAGGGGAGAGAGAGAGAGCAAAAGAGAGGGGGGAGAGCAAAAGAGGGGAGAAAAAAAGAGGGGAGAGAGAGACAGAGAGAGAGAACACAAAAGAGAGGGGGGAGAGAGGGGGGAGAGAGAGGGAGCAAAATAGAGGGGAGAGAGAGAGAGCAAAAGAGAGGGGATAGAGCACAAAGAGAGAAGGGAAAGAGAGAGAGCACAAAAGAGAGGAGGGAAAGAGAGGGAGGAGTAAGAGAGAGCAAAAGAGAGAGGATAAGAGAGGGGGAGAGAGCATAAGAAAGGGGGAGAAAAAGAGCAAAAGAGAGGGGGGAGAGACAGCAAAAGAGAGGAGGGAAAGAGAGCAAAAGAAAGGGGAGAGAGAGAGCATAAGATGGGGATAGATAGAGAAAAAGAGGGGGGAAAGAGAGAGCAAAAGAGAGGGGGAGAGAGAGCAAAAGAGAGGGAGAGAGAGAGTTCAAAAGAAAGGGGGGAGAGAGAGAGCAAAAAGAGAGGGGGGAGAGAGCAAAAGAGGGGAATAGAGAGAGCAAAAGAGGGGGATAGAGAGAGCAAAAGAGAGAGACAGACAGCAAAAGAGAGTGGTAGAGACAGCAAAAGAGAGAGGGGGAGAGCAAAAGAGATGGGGAGAGCACAAAAAAGAGGGGTGAGCGCAAAAGAGAGGGGAAGACAGAGCACAAAAGAGAGGGAGGAAAAGAGAGGGGAAGAGAGAGTACAAAAGAGAGAGAGGAGAGAGCAAAATAGGGGGAGAGAGAGCAAAAGAGGGGGGAGAGAGAGAACAAAATAGAGGACAGATAGAGCAAAAGAGAGGGGAGGGAGAGCAAAAGAGAGGGGGGGAAGGGGAGAGAGAGAGCAAAATAGAGGGGAGAGAGAGCAAAATATAGGGGGAGAGAGAGAGCAAACGAGAGGATAAGGAGAGAGAGAGAGAGAGAGGGAGAAAGAGAGGGGGAGAGAGAGAGCAAAAGAGAGGGGAGAGAGCAAAAGAGAGGGGGGAGAGAGAGCAAAATAGAGGAGAGAGAGAGCAAAAGAGGGGGAGAGAGAGCATAAGAGTGGAGGGAGAGAGAGATCAAAAGAAAGGGGGAGAGAGACAGCAAAAGAGAGGGTGGAAAGAGGGCAAAAGAAAGGGGAGAGAGAGAGAGCAAAAGAGGGGGGAGAGAGAGAGCGCAAAAGAGGGGGAAGAGAGAAAGAGCAAAAGAGGGGGGATAGAGGGGGGATAGAGAGAGCAAAAGAGAGGGGTAAGGGAGAGCAAAAGAAAGGGGAGAGAGAGAGATCAAAAGAGAGGGAGAGAGACAGCAAAAGAGAGGGGAGAAAGGGGAGAGAGAGAGCAAAAGAGAGGGGGGAGAGCAAAAGAGGGGAGAAAAAAAGAGGGAAGAGAGAGACAGAGAGAGAGCACAAAAGAGAGGGGGGAGAGAGAGGGAACAAAAGAGAGGGGGGAGAGAGAGAGCAAAAGAGAGGGGATGGAGCGCAAAATAGAAGGGAAAGAGAGAGAGAGCGCAAAAGAGAGGGGGGAAAGAGAGGGAGGAGTAAGAGAGAGCAAAAGAGAGAGGATAAAGAGAGCATAAGAGAGGGGGAGAGAGAAAGCATAAGAAAGGGGGAGAAAAAGAGCAAAAGAGAGGGGGAGAGAGACAGCAAAAGAAAGGAGGGAAAGAGAGCAAAAGAAAGGGGAGAGAGAGCACAAGATGGGGATAGAGCAAAAGAGGGGGGAAAGAGAGAGCAAAAGAGAGGGGGGGAGAGAGAGAGCAAAAGAGAGGGGGAGAGAAAGATCAAAAGAAAGGGGGAGAGAGAGCAAAATTGGGGGGAGAGAGCAAAAAGAGAGGGGGGAGAGAGCAAAAGAGGGGTGATAGAGAGAGCAAAAGAGAAAGACAGACAGCAAAAGAGAGGGGGAGAGAGCAAAAGAGATGGGGAGAGCACAAAAAAGAGGGGTGAGCGCAAAAGAGAGGGGAAGACAGAGCGCAAAAGAGAGGGAGGAAAAGAAAGGGGAAGAGAGAGCACAAAAGAGAGGGGGGAGAGAGCAAAAGAGGGGGAGAGAGAGCAAAAGAGGGGGGAGAGAGAGAACAAAATAGAGGACAGAGAGAGCAAAAGAGAGGGGAGAGAGAGCAAAAGAGAGGGGAGAAAGGGGAGAGAGAGAGCAAAAGAGAGGGGAGAGAGAGCAAAATAGAGGGAGAGAGAGAGCAAAAGAGAGGATAAGGAGAGAGAGGGGGAAAGAGAGGGGGAGAAAGAGAGAGAGCAAAAGAGAGGGGATAGAGCACAAAAGAGAGAAGGGAAAGAGAGAGAGCGCAAAAGAGAGGAGGGAAAGAGAGGGAGGAGTAAGAGAGAGCAAAACAGAGAGGAGAAAGAGAGGATAAGAGAGGGGGAGAGAGCATAAGAAAGGGGGAGAAAAAGAGCAAAAGAGAGGGGGAGAGAGACAGCAAAAGAGAGGAGGGAAAGAGAGCAAAATAAAGGGGAGAGAGAGAGCACAAGATGGGGATAGATAGAGAAAAAGAGGGGGGAAAGAGAGAGCAAAAGAGAGGGGGAGAGAGAGCAAAAGAGAGGGAGAGAGAGAGTTCAAAAGAAAGGGGAGAGAGAGAGAGCAAAAAGAGAGGGGGGAGAGAGCAAAGAGGGGAATAGAGAGAGCAAAAGATGGGGATAGAGAGAGCAAAAGAGAGAGACAGACAGCAAAAGAGAGTGGTAGAGACAGCAAAAGAGAGAGGGGGAGAGCAAAAGAGATGGGGAGAGCACAAAAAAGAGGGGTGAGCGCAAAAGAGAGGGGAAGACAGAGCGCAAAAGAGAGGGAGGAAAAGAGAGGGGAAGAGAGAGTACAAAAGAGAGGGAGGAGAGAGCAAAATAGGGGGAGAGAGAGCAAAAGAGGGGGGAGAGAGAGAACAAAATAGAGGACAGATAGAGCAAAAGAGAGGGCAGGGAGAGCAAAAGAGAGGGGGGAAAGGGCAGAGAGAGAGCAAAATAGAGGGGAGAGAGAGCAAAATATAGGGGGAGAGAGAGAGCAAACGAGAGGATAAGGAGAGAGAGAGAGAGAGAGAGAGGGAGAAAGAGAGGGGGAGAGAGATAGCAAAAGAGAGGGGAGAGAGCAAAAGAGAGGGGGGAGAGAGAGCAAAATAGAGGAGAGAGAGAGAGAGAGCAAAAGAGGGGGAGAGAGAGCATAAGAGTGGAGGGAGAAAGAGATCAAAAGAAAGGGGGAGAGAGACAGCAAAAGAGAGGGTGGAAAGAGGGCAAAAGAAAGGGGAGAGAGAGAGCAAAAGAGGGGGGAGAGAGAGAGAGCGCAAAAGAGGGGGGAGAGAGAGAGAGCAAAAGAGAGGGGATAGAGGGGGGATAGAGAGAGCAAAAGAGAGGGGTAAGGGAGAGCAAAAGAAAGGGGAGAGAGAGAGATCAAAAGAGAGGGAGAGAGACAGCAAAAGAGAGGGGAGAAAGGGGAGAGAGAGAGCAAAAGAGAGGGGGGAGAGCAAAAGAGGGGAGAAAAAAAGAGGGGAGAGAGAGACAGAGAGAGAGCACAAAAGAGAGGGGGGAGAGAGAGGGAACAAAAGAGAGGGGGGAGAGAGAGAGCAAAAGAGAGGGGATAGAGCGCAAAAGAGAAGGGAAAGAGAGAGAGAGCGCAAAAGAGAGGGGGGAAAGAGAGGGAGGAGTAAGAGAGAGCAAAAGAGAGAGGATAAAGAGAGCATAAGAGAGGGGGAGAGAGAAAGCATAAGAAAGGGGGAGAAAAAGAGCAAAAGAGAGGGGGAGAGAGACAGCAAAAGAAAGGAAGGAAAGAGAGCAAAAGAAAGGGGAGAGAGAGCACAAGATGGGGATAGAGAAAAAGAGGGGGGAAAGAGAGAGCAAAAGAGAGGGGGGGAGAGAGAGAGCAAAAGAGAGGGGGAGAGAAAGATCAAAAGAAAAGGGGAGAGAGAGCAAAATTGGGGGGAGAGAGCAAAAAGAGAGGGGGGAGAGAGCAAAAGAGGGGTGATAGAGAAAGCAAAAAAGAAAGACAGACAGCAAAAGAGAGGGGGAGAGAGCAAAAGAGATGGGGAGAGCACAAAAAAGAGGGGTGAGCGCAAAAGAGAGGGGAAGACAGAGCGCAAAAGAGAGGGAGGAAAAGAAAGGGGAAGAGAGAGCACAAAAGAGAGGGGGGAGAGAGCAAAAGAGGGGGAGGGAGAGCAAAAGAGGGGGGAGAGAGAGAACAAAATAGAGGACAGAGAGAGCAAAAGAGAGGGGAGAGAGAGCAAAAGAGAGGGGAGAAAGGGGAGAGAGAGAGCAAAAGAGAGGGGAGAGAGAGCAAAATAGAGGGAGAGAGAGAGAGAGCAAAAGAGAGGATAAGGAGAGAGAGGGGGAAAGAGAGGGGGAGAAAGAGAGAGAGCAAAAGAGAGGGGATAGAGCACAAAAGAGAGAAGGGAAAGAGAGAGAGCGCAAAAGAGAGGAGGGAAAGAGAGGGAGGAGTAAGAGAGAGCAAAACAGAGAGGAGAAAGAGAGGATAAGAGAGGGGGAGAGAGCATAAGAAAGGGGGAGAAAAAGAGCAAAAGAGAGGGGGAGAGAGACAGCAAAAGAGAGGAGGGAAAGAGAGCAAAATAAAGGGGAGAGAGAGAGCACAAGATGGGGATAGATAGAGAAAAAGAGGGGGGAAAGAGAGAGCAAAAGAGAGGGGGAGAGAGAGCAAAAGAGAGGGAGAGAGAGAGTTCAAAAGAAAGGGGGGAGAGAGAGAGCAAAAAGAGAGGGGGGAGAGAGCAAAGAGGGGAATAGAGAGAGCAAAAGATGGGGATAGAGAGAGCAAAAGAGAGAGACAGACAGCAAAAGAGAGTGGTAGAGACAGCAAAAGAGAGAGGGGGAGAGCAAAAGAGATGGGGAGAGCACAAAAAAGAGGGGTGAGCGCAAAAGAGAGGGGAAGACAGAGCGCAAAAGAGAGGGAGGAAAAGAGAGGGGAAGAGAGAGTACAAAAGAGAGGGAGGAGAGAGCAAAATAGGGGGAGAGAGAGCAAAAGAGGGGGGAGAGAGAGAACAAAATAGAGGACATATAGAGCAAAAGAGAGGGCAGGGAGAGCAAAAGAGAGGGGGGAAAGGGGAGAGAGAGAGCAAAATAGAGGGGAGAGAGAGCAAAATATAGGGGGAGAGAGAGAGCAAACGAGAGGATAAGGAGAGAGAGAGAGAGAGAGAGAGAGAGAGAGAGAGAGAGGGAGAAAGAGAGGGGGAGAGAGATAGCAAAAGAGAGGGGAGAGAGCAAAAGAGAGGGGGGAGAGAGAGCAAAATAGAGGAAAGAGAGAGAGAGAGCAAAAGAGGGGGAGAGAGAGCATAAGAGTGGAGGGAGAAAGAGATCAAAAGAAAGGGGGAGAGAGACAGCAAAAGAGAGGGTGGAAAGAGGGCAAAAGAAAGGGGAGAGAGAGAGAGAGCAAAAGAGGGGGGAGAGAGAGAGAGCGCAAAAGAGGGGGGGAGAGAGAGAGAGCAAAAGAGAGGGGATAGAGGGGGGATAGAGAGAGCAAAAGAGAGGGGTAAGGGAGAGCAAAAGAAAGGGGAGAGAGAGAGATCAAAAGAGAGGGAGAGAGACAGCAAAAGAGAGGGGAGAAAGGGGAGAGAGAGAGCAAAAGAGAGGGGGGAGAGCAAAAGAGGGGAGAAAAAAAGAGGGGAGAGAGAGACAGAGAGAGAGCACAAAAGAGAGGGGGGGAGAGAGGGAACAAAAGAGAGGGGGGAGAGAGAGAGCAAAAGAGAGGGGATAGAGCGCAAAAGAGAAGGGAAAGAGAGAGAGCGCAAAAGAGAGGGGGGAAAGAGAGGGAGGAGTAAGAGAGAGCAAAAGAGAAAGGATAAAGAGAGCATAAGAGAGGGGGAGAGAGAGAGCATAAGAAAGGGGGAGAAAAAGAGCAAAAGAGAGGGTGGAAAGAGACAGCAAAAGAAAGGAGGGAAAGAGAGCAAAAGAAAGGGGAGAGAGAGCACAAGATGGGGATAGATAGAGAAAAAGAGGGGGAAAGAGAGAACAAAAGAGAGGGGGATAGAGAGAGTAAAAGATAGGGGGAGAGAGAGATCAAAAGAAAGGGGGAGAGAGAGCAAAATTGGGGGGAGAGAGCAAAAAGAGAGGGGGAGAGAGCAAAAGATGGGGATAGATAGAGAAAAAGAGGGGGAAAGAGAGAACAAAAGAGAGGGGGATAGAGAGAGTAAAAGATAGGGGGAGAGAGAGCAAAATAGAGGAGAGAGAGAGCAAAAGAGGGGGAGAGAGAGCATAAGAGTGGAGGGAGAGAGAGATCAAAAGAAAGGGGGAGAGAGACAGCAAAAGAGAGGGTGGAAAGAGGGCAAAAGAAAGGGGAGAGAGAGAGAGCAAAAGAGGGGGGAGAGAGAGAGCGCAAAAGAGGGGGGGAGAGAGAAAGAGCAAAAGAGGGGGGATAGAGGGGGGATAGAGAGAGCAAAAGAGAGGGGTAAGGGAGAGCAAAAGAAAGGGGAGAGAGAGAGATCAAAAGAGAGGGAGAGAGACAGCAAAAGAGAGGGGAGAAAGGGGAGAGAGAGAGCAAAAGAGAGGGGGGAGAGCAAAAGAGGGGAGAAAAAAAGAGGGGAGAGAGAGACAGAGAGAGAGCACAAAAGAGAGGGGGGGAGAGAGGGAACAAAAGAGAGGGGGGAGAGAGAGAGCAAAAGAGAGGGGATAGAGCGCAAAAGAGAAGGGAAAGAGAGAGAGCGCAAAAGAGAGGGGGGAAAGAGAGGGAGGAGTAAGAGAGAGCAAAAGAGAAAGGATAAAGAGAGCATAAGAGAGGGGGAGAGAGAGAGCATAAGAAAGGGGGAGAAAAAGAGCAAAAGAGAGGGGGAAAGAGACAGCAAAAGAAAGGAGGGAAAGAGAGCAAAAGAAAGGGGAGAGAGAGCACAAGATGGGGATAGATAGAGAAAAAGAGGGGGAAAGAGAGAACAAAAGAGAGGGGGATAGAGAGAGTAAAAGATAGGGGGAGAGAGAGATCAAAAGAAAGGGGGGAGAGAGAGCAAAATTGGGGGGAGAGAGCAAAAAGAGAGGGGGAGAGAGCAAAAGATGGGGATAGATAGAGAAAAAGAGGGGGAAAGAGAGAACAAAAGAGAGGGGGATAGAGAGAGTAAAAGATAGGGGGAGAGAGAGATCAAAAGAAAGGGGGAGAGAGAGCAAAATTGGGGGGGAGAGAGCAAAAAGAGAGGGGGGAGAGAGCAAAAGAGGGGGATAGAGAGAGCAAAAGAGGGGTGATAGAGAGAGCAAAAGAGAGAGACAGACAGCAAAAGAGAGGGGGAGAGAGCAAAAGAGATGGGGAGAGCACAAAAAAGAGGGGTGAGCGCAAAAGAGAGGGGAAGACAGAGCGCAAAAGAGAGGGAGGAAAAGAAAGGGGAAGATAGAGCACAAAAGAGAGGGGGGAGAGAGCAAAAGAGGGTGAGAGAGAGCAAAAGAGGGGGGAGAGAGAGAACAAAATAGAGGACAGAGAGAGCAAAAGAGAGGGGAGAGAGAGCAAAAGAGAGGGGAGAGAGAGCAAAAGAGAGGGGAGAAAGGGGAGAGAGAGATCAAAAGAGAGGGGAGAGAGAGCAAAATAGAGGGGGAGAGAGAGAGCAAAAGAGAGGATAAGGAGAGAGAGGGGGAAAGAGAGGGGGAGAAAGAGAGAGAGCAAAAGAGAGGGGAGAGAACCAAAGAGAGGGGGGATAGAGAGCAAAATAGAGGGGAGAGAGAGAGCAAAAGAGGGGGAGAGAGAGCATAAGAGTGGAGGGAGAGAGAGAGCAAAAGAAAGGGGGAGAGAGACAGCAAAAGAGAGGGTGGAAAGAGGGCAAAAGAAAGGGGAGAGAGAGAGCAAAAGAGGGGGGAGAGAGAGAGCGCAAAAGAGGGGGGATAGAGAGAGAAAAAAGAGGGGGGATAGAGAGAGCAAAAGAGGGGAGGATAGAAAGAGCAAAAAAGAGGGAGAGAGACAGCAAATGAGAGGGGGAGAGACAGCAAAAGAGATGGGGAGAGCACAAAAGTGAGGGGGAGCGCAAAAGAGAGGGGAAGAGAGAGTGCAAAAGAGAGGGAGGAATAGAGAGGGGAAGAGAGAGCACAAAAGTGAGGGGGGAGAGAGCAAAAGAGGGGGGAGAAAGATCAAAAGAGGGGGGAGAGAGAGAATAAAATAGAGGATAGGGAAGCAAAAGAGAGGGGAGATAGAGCAAAAGAGAGGGGGGAGAGCAAATGAGAGGGGGAGAAAGGGGAGAGAGAGAGCAAAAGAGAGGGGAGAGAGAGCAAAATAGAGGGGGAGAGACAGAGCAAATAGAGGGGAAGGAGAGCACAAAAGAGAAGGGGAAAGAGAGGTAGAGAGATAGAGAGAGCAAAAGAGAGGATAGAGAGCAAAAGAGAGGGGGGGAGAGAGGGGGAGAGAGAGCAAAAGAGAGGGGAGAGAGAGAGCAAAAGAGGGAGAGAGAGAGCATAAGAGAGGAGGGAGAGAGAGAGCAAAGAAAGGGGGAGACAGACAGCAAAAGAGAGGGTGGAAAGAGGATAAAATAAAGGGGAGAGAGAGAGCAAATAGGGGGGAGAGAGAGAGAGCAAAAAAGGGGGGATGGAGAGAGCAAAAGATGGGGGATAGAGAGAGCAAAAGAGAGGGGATAGAGAGAGCAAAAGAGAGGGGATAGAGAGAGAGAGCAAAAGAGAGGGGGGAGAGAGAGAGCAAAAGAGATGGGGAGAGAGAGAGAGCTAAAGAGGTGGAATAGAGAGAGCAAAAGAGAGGGGGGCGAGAGAGCAAAAGAGAGGGGGAAAGAGAGAGAGAGCAAAATAGAGATAGGTGAGTGTAAAAGAGAGGGGAAGAGAAAGTTTAAAAGAGAGGGAGGAAAAGAGAGGGGGAAGGGAGAGCAAAAGAAAGGGGAGAGAGAGAGAGCAAAAGAGGGGAGATAGACAGCAAAAGAGAGGAGGAGAAAGGGGAGATAGAGAAAAAGAGAGGGGAGAGAGAGCAAAAGAGAGGGGAGAGAGAGAGCAAATGAAAGGGGGAGAGAAAGAGCAAAAGTGAGGGAAAGAATGCAAAAGAGAGAGGAGAGAGAGCAAAAAAGATAGGAGGGGAAGAGAGAAAGCATAAGAGAGGGGTGAGAGAGAGCATAAGAGAGGGGGAGAGAGAGCAAAAGAGAGTGGGGAACGAGAGCAAAAGAAAGGGGAGCACAAAAGAGGGGGGAGAGAGAGAGAAAAAGAGAGGGGGAGAGAGAGCAAAAGAGAGGGAGAGAGAGACCAAAAGAAAGGGGGAGAGAGAGTGCAAAAGAGAGAGGGGAGAGAGAGAAAGAGAGGGGGGGGAGAGAGCAAAAGATGGGGGAGAGAGAGCAAAAGAGGGGGGAGAGAGAGCAAAAGAGGGGGGGGAGAGAGAGAACAAAATAGATGACAGAGAGAGCAAAAGAGAGGGGGAGAGAGAGAGCAAAAGAGAGGGTAAGGGGAGCTCAAAAGAGAGGGGGAAAGAGAGGGGGGAGAGAGAGAGAGAGAGAGCAGAAGAGAGGGGGAGAGCAAAAGAGAGGAGAGAGAGAGAAAAAGAGGGGGGAGAGAGAGCAAAAGAGGGGGGGGGAGAGAGAGAACAAAATAGATGACAGAGAGAGCAAAAGAGAGGGGAGAGAGAGCAAAATAGAGGGGGAGAGAGAGAGCAAAAGAGAGGGTAAGGAGAGCTCAAAAGAGAGGGGGAAAGAGAGGGGGGAGAGAGAGAGAGAGCAGAAGAGAGGGGGGAGAGCAAAAGAGAGGAGATAGAGAGAGAGCAAAAGAGGTGGAGAGAGAGCATAAGAAAGGAGGGAGAGAGAGAGCAAAAGAAAGGGGGAGAAAGACAGCAAAAGAGAGGGTGGAAAGAGGGCAAAAGAAAGGGGAGAGAGAGAGCAAAAGAGGGGGGAGAGAGAGAGAGCAAAATAGGGGGGAGAGAGAGCAAAAGAGGGGAGGATAGAGAGAGCAAAAGAGAGGGAGAGAGACAGCAAAAGAGAGGGGGAGAGACAGCAAAAGAGAAAAGGAGAGAGCAAAAGAGATGGGGAGAGCACAAATGAGAGGGGAAGAGAAAGCGCAAAAGAGAGGGAGGAAAAGAGAGGGGAAGAGAGAGCACAAAAGAGAGGGGGGAGAGCACAAAAGGGGGGGAGAGAGAGCAAAAGAGGGGGGAGAGAGAGCAAAAGAGGGGGGAGAGAGAACAAAATAGAGGGGGAGAGAGAGAGCAAAAGAGAGGGTAAGTAGAGCTAAAAAGAGAGGGGGAAAGAGAGGGGGAGAGAGAGAGCAAAAGAGAGGGGAGAGAGCAAAATAGAGGAGAGAGAGCAAAAGAGGGGGAGAGAGAGCATAAGAGAGGAGGGAGAGAGAGAGCAAAAGAAAGGGGGATAAAGACAGCAAAGAGAGGGTGGAAAGAGGGCAAAAGAAAGGGGAGAGAGAGAGCAAAAGAGGGGGAGAGAGAGAGCAAAAGAGGGGGGAGAGAGAGAGAGCAAAAGAGGGGAGGATAGAGAGAGCAAAAGAGAGGGAGAGAGACAGCAAAAGAGAGGGGGAGAGTCAGCAAAAGAGAAAAGGAGAGAGCAAAAGAGATGGGGAGAGCACAAAAGAGAGGGGAAGCGCAAACAACAGGGGAAGAGAAAGCGCAAAAGAGAGGGAGGAAAAGAGAGGGGAAGAGAGCAAAAGGGGGGAGAGAGAGCAAAAGAGGGGGGAGAGAGAGAACAAAATAGAGGATAGAGAGAGCAAAAGAGAGGGGAGATAGAGCAAAAGAAAGAGGAGAGAGAGCAAATGAGAGGGGGAGAAAGGGGAGAGAGAGAGCAAAAGAAAGGGGAGAGAGCAAAATAGAGGGGGAGATACAGAGCAAAAGAGAGGGGAAGGAGAGCACAAAAGAGAGGGGGAAAGAGAGGGGGAGAGAGAGAGAGCAAAAGAGGGGAGGATAGAGAGAGCAAAAGAGAGGGAGAGAGACAGCAAAAGAGAGGGGGAGAGTCAGCAAAAGAGAAAAGGAGAGAGCAAAAGAGATGGGGAGAGCACAAAAGAGAGGGGGAGCGCAAATGAGAGGGGAAGAGAAAGCGCAAAAGAGAGGGAGGAAAAGAGAGGGGAAGAGAGAGCACAAAAGAGAGGGGGGAGAGAGCAAAAGGGGGGAGAGAGAGCAAAAGAGGGGGGAGAGAGAGAACAAAATAGAGGATAGAGAGAGCAAAAGAGAGGGGAGATAGAGCAAAAGAAAGAGGAGAGAAAGCAAATGAGAGGGGGAGAAAGGGGAGAGAGAGAGAGCAAAAGAAAGGGGAGAGAGCAAAATAGAGGGGGAGATACAGAGCAAAAGAGAATGGAAGGAGAGCACAAAAGAGAGGGGGAAAGAGAGGGGGGAGAGAGAGAGAGCAGAAGAGAGGGGGGAGAGCAAAAGAGAGGAGAGAGAGAGCAAAAGAGGGGGGAGAGAGAGCAAAAGAGGGGGGGTAGAGAGAGAAGAAAATAGATGACAGAGAGAGCAAAAGAGAGGGGAGAGAGAGCAAAATAGAGGGGGAGAGAGAGCAAAAGAGAGGGTAAGGAGAGCTCAAAAGAGAGGGGGAAAGAGAGGGGAGAGAGAGAGAGAGCAGAAGAGAGGGGGGAGAGCAAAAGAGAGGAGAGAGAGCAAAAGAGGTGGAGAGAGAGCATAAGAAAGGAGGGAGAGAGAGAGAGCAAAAGAAAGGGGGAGAAAGACAGCAAAAGAGAGGGTGGAAAGAGGGCAAAAGAAAGGGGAGAGAGAGAGAGCAAAAGAGGGGGGAGAGAGAGAGAGCAAAATAGGGGGGAGAGAGAGAGAGCAAAAGAGGGGAGGATAGAGAGAGCAAAAGAGAGGGAGAGAGACAGCAAAAGAGAAAAGGAGAGAGCAAAAGAGATGGGGAGAGTACAAATGAGAGGGGAAGAGAAAGCGCAAAAGAGAGGGAGGAAAAGAGAGGGGAAGAGAGAGCACAAAAGAGAGGGGGGAGAGCACAAAAGGGGGGGAGAGAGAGCAAAAGATGGGGAGAGAGAGCAAAAGAGGGGGGAGAGAGAACAAAATAGAGGGGGAGAGAGAGTAAAAGAGAGGGTAAGTAGAGCTAAAAGAGAGGGGAAAGAGAGGGGGAAAGAGAGGGGGAGAGAGCAAAAGAGAGGGGAGAGAGCAAAATAGAGGAGAGAGAGCAAAAGAGGGGGAGAGAGAGCATAAGAGAGGAGGGAGAGAGAGAGCAAAAGAAAGGGGGATAAAGACAGCAAAGAGAGGGTGGAAAGAGGGCAAAAGAAAGGGGAGAGAGAGAGCAAAAGAGGGGGAGAGAGAGAGCAAAAGAGGGGGGAGAGAGAGAGAGCAAAAGAGGGGAGGATAGAGAGAGCAAAAGAGAGGGAGAGAGACAGCAAAAGAGAGGGGGAGAGTCAGCAAAAGAGAAAAGGAGAGAGCAAAAGAGATGGGGAGAGCACAAAAGAGAGGGGGAGCGCAAACGAGAGGGGACGAGAAAGCGCAAAAGAGAGGGAGGAAAAGAGAGGGGAAGAGAGAGCACAAAAGAGAGGGGGGAGAGAGCAAAAGGGGGGGAGGGAGAGCAAAAGAGGGGGGAGAGAGAGAACAAAATAGAGGATAGAGAGAGCAAAGGGGAGGGGAGATAGAGCAAAAGAAAGAGGAGAGAGAGCAAATGAGAGGGGGAGAAAGGGGAGAGAGAGAGCAAAAAAAATGGGAGAGAGCAAAATAGAGGGGGAGATACAGAGCAAAAGAGAGGGGAAGGAGAGCACAAAAGAGAGGGGGAAAGAGAGGGAGAGAGAGAGAGCAAAAGAGAGGGGGGAGAGATGGAGGAGAGAGAGCAAAAGAGAGGGGAGAGAGAGAGCCAAAGAGGGGGAGAGAGATCATAAGAAAGGAGGGAGAGAGAGAGCAAAAGAAAAGGGGAGAGAGACAGCAAAAGAGAGGGTGGAAAGAGGGCAAAATAAAGGGGAGAGAGAGAGCAAAAGAGGAGGGATAGAGAGAGCAAAAGAGGGGAGGATAGAGAGAGCAAAAAAGAGGGAGAGAGACAGCAAAAGAGAGGAGGAGAGACAGCAAAAGAGAGGTGGAGAAAACAAAAGAGATGGGGAGAGCACAAAAGAGAGGGGGGAGCGCAAAAGAGAGGGGAATAGAAAGCGCAAAAGAGAGGGAGGAAAAGAGAGGGGAAGAGAGAGCACAAAATAGAGGGGGGAGGAAGCAAAAGAGGGGGGAAAGAGAGCAAAAGAGGGGGGAGAGAGAGAACAAAATAGAGGATAGAGAGAGCAAAAGAGAGGGGAGATAGAGCAAAAGAGAGGGGAGAGAGAGCAAATGAGAGGGGGAGAAAGGGGAGACAGAGTGCAAAAGAGAGGGGAGAGAGAACAAAATAGAGGGGGAGAGACAGAGCAAAAAAGAGGGGAAGGAGAGCGCGAAAGAGAGGGGGAGAGAGAGAGAGCGCGCAAAAGAAAGGGGAGAGAGCAAAAGAGAGGGGGGAGAGAGGGGGAGAGAGAGCAAAAGAGAGGGGAGAGAGAGAGCAAAAGAGGGGGAGAGAGAGCATAAGAGGGGAGGGAGAAAGAGAGCAAAAGAAAGGGGGAGAGAGACAGCAAAGAGAGGGTGGAAAGAGGGCAAAATAAAGGGGAGAGAGAGCAAAAGAGGGGGGAGAGAGAGCAAACGAGGGGGGATAGAGAGAGCAAAAGAGGGGGATAGAGAGAGCAAAAGAGAGGTTATAGAGAGAGAGCAAAAGAGAGGGGGGAGAGAGAGAGCAAAAGAGATGGGGGAGAGAGAGAGATCAAAAGAGGAGAGATAGAGATAGCAAAAGAGGAGGGATAGAGAGAGCAAAAGAGAGGGAGAGAGATAGCAAAAGAGAGGGGGAGAGAGAGCAAAAGAGAGAGGGAAAGAAAGAGTGCAATAGAGAGATAGGTGAGTGTAAAAGAGAGGGGAAGACAAAATGCAAAAGAGAGGGAGGAAAAGAGAGGGGGAGGGAGAGCAAAAGAAAGGGGAGAGAGAGAGAGCAAAAGAGGGGAGATAGACAGCAAAAAAGAGGGGGAGAAAGGGGAGAGAGAGAGAAAAAGAGAGGGGAGAGCGAGCAAAAGAGAGGGGAGAGAGCAAATTAAAGGGAGAGAGAGAGAGCAAAAGAGAAGGGAAGAGTGCAAAAGAGAGAGGAGAGAGAGCACAAAAGATAGGAGGGAGAAGTGAGGGGGAGAGAGAGAGCATAAGAGAGGGGGGAGAGAGAGCAAAAGAGAGGGGGGAAAGAGAGCAAAAGAAAGGGGAGGGCAAAAGAGGGGGGAAAGAGAGAGAAAGTAGGGGGGATAGAGAGAGAAAAGAGGGGGGATAGAGAGAGCAAAAAAGACAGGGGAGAGAGAGAGACCAAAAGAAAGGGGGAGAGAGAGAGCGCAAAAAAAGAGAGGGGAGAGAGAGCAAAAGAGTGGGAGAGAGACAGCAAAGGAGAGGGGGAGAGAGCAAAAGATAGGGGGAATAGAGAGAGCAAAAAAGAGAGAGACAGCAAAAGAGAGGGGGAGAGAGAGCAAAAGAGAAGGGGAGAGAAAGCAAAAGAGAGGTGGAGAGAGAGCAAAAGAGAGGGGGAGAGAGAGAGCACAAAAGATAGGGGGGAGAGAGAGCAAAAGAGATGGGGGAGAGAGAGTGCAAAATAAAGAGAGGGGGAGAGAGAAAGCAGAAGAGAGGGGGAGAGAGACAGCAAAAGAGAGGAGGGAAAGAGCAAAAGAGAGGGAGGATAGAGAGAGCAAGGGGTGGAACAGCTGTACGGGCTTTAGGACTAGTATATTATATAGAGCAGATACTCAGTAATGTTTAAAAGCAAAACTGGGGGAAGTCTGTTACATTTGGCACCAAAGGATCAAGCCCAGAACCACATCATGGTCTCCCCCTTCCTAGGACCCTAAACCAGAACCCACAAAATGCATACTCACAAGCAAACCAACTGGGAACCTCCCAGGGAGACACAGGCTTTTTTAATCTCCCCTATGTAAATACAAAACACATGAATGGACCGCACTCACAGACTGGACTGTTTACACACCCTAAGCCACTGTTAACTCTACACCCCTGAACACTGACAGACAGCTGCACAGTGCCCAGCAACCCAGGCAGTTAACCCCTGAACAGACTGGGTGACAGGCCCGCAGGGAAGCATTACAAACATTATAAACACAACACACACACAAAACCTGGCACTCACCAGCAGATACTCAGTAATGTTTAAAATCAAAACTGGGGGAAGTCAGTTACATTTGACACCAAAGCATCAAACCCAGGACCACGTCAAGGTCTCCCCCTTCCTGGGACCCTAAACCAGCACCCACAAAATGCATACTCTCAAACAAACCAATTGGGAACATCCAAGGGTGACACAGGCTTTTGTAATCTCCCCTATATAAATACAAAACACAGGAATGAACCACACTCACAGACTGGACTGGGTATACATTCTAAGCCACTGATGAAATTAAATTTATACAGGGAGATATAGTATCAGACCATATATTAATGGTCTGATAAAGTAAGGGAAATGAAGGCACACAGAGAATTTATTTCATACCAAAAAATAAATTTATTAATTATAATCCCTTGTCACATTTCGTGAAAAACTCTGCATTTGACTCAAACCAACACAAAATAAGGTAAACACCATATATATACAACACCTTAAATCTAAAGTAACAATGCCTGCAGGATATCTATAAAGCATACGTATGCTGCTAAGTCAGATAATATCTAAAACACACATTAATCAGGTTGCTAGAATGTATATAGACCTAAAATAGAACAAATGTGCACATATCCTAATATTAGTTATAACATGTCTAAAGCAGTGTGTCAAAACATAACATAATGGAAAAAGTAAAATAAACCGCTGAGAAAAGTCTCTCTCAGAAGCTAGGAGGAAACACAGTTAGATCCTGCACTCGGTCCAGGAAAATGCAAAGTGAAAATACAGTCCTTTATGCAAAAGGTAAAGTAAACGTATTAGTTCTTACTGTGATCTGTTCCCAAAAGTAAGATTTTAAATCACTTGCCAGGATAGAGCATGCAGCGGTGAAACAAACTAGCTCTGTGTCCCAGGAGATTTTTCAAAGAAGCAGACCGCTCTCTCTGTGGCGTCTGATGTCACTGGGGGGGGAGGTGGTATAGCTTTGCAAGCTCTTCCAATCGGACTTGTAGGTAAAGTGCACTTTCCGTGTGTAGTAGTGATCAGCTGTACCGGCATCCGCCGCACCGAGAAAGAACCAGGCTTTCCCTAGGCTGATAGATCAAAAGCATCGGAGCGTACGTCAGGATATACGCAAACTTGCTCAGGTGGATACGATATGTATGTTCCTCTCGCTCTTAGCTTACGTGCATTTACTTAGACTCCACAGGTGCCTGTTTTCCAAGTCCTGTATTCGCTTCACAGGGCAACAGATGAAACACCAAACAGTCCTTATAGTAGCACAGACCATATGTTTTTTTGCAGCATGTTTCTTTAAAGTCAGCACATAAAACAGGTATGCAGATAAAGTGCAGGCAGTAAAAAGGTATAAAAGGCTATGCGTGTCCCATAGACCTTAAACAGTTCTTATACACAGGAGTTAGTCGACCTGCTCCTGAATAAAACACTTCAGTGTTAAAAACACAAACCAACGATCGTTTCACCCCCACATCCAGTGTGTTTCACAGGGGTTCATCAGGGCTTGAATGAATCCTTACCGGATTTCCTCTTAAGATAAAGCTCACCTGACATTCCTCAGGTGTGCTTCCCCCACCTGGGGTAATTAATTAATTAAAGGTGTGTTCACATAAGAAAACATATTCCAGTTTAGAGATGCATATAATCAAAATACAAAAACCTTATGTGTAAAGTTGTGAAGATTCTAGTTATACACTAAAATCCTAGGGAAAGTAAAAGCCTAATTCCTCAGCTTTCTAACACTTATTGCCACAACAAAAATGATGACACCTTACAAATATAGCACATGTCTTGTCTGAAAGGGGGAGAGTCCACTGACTATAGAAAACTAGCATACTCCAATTTATCATTAAGTCCTACTGGGTATCTAGTATTAAGTTTATAGATCCATTTTGTTTCTTTCTGCAATAGAACTTTGTCATTATTGCCACCTCTACCATTAGTTATCCCTTTGTCTATGATAGTAAATTTCAAAGATTCTACACTTCCATTATGGAACATGCCAAAGTGTCTTGCCACATTTGTGTCATTTTCATGAAGGATATCGTCCCGATGTTCCTGTACCCGGTCCTTTACTAACCTTTTGGTTTTTCCAACGTAAAAGACCGGGCACGAGCAGCGAAGAAGATAGATTACCCCTTCAGATTTGCAGTTGAAGAAGAATTTAATGTCAAAAACCTTATCACATGAAGTGAAGAACTGTTTGGTGCTATCCATGTGGGCACAGTACACACAGTGCCCACATGGATAGCTACCTTTTATTCCCTTGTCCCTTCTTAGCCAGTCTGCATTAGAGGGGCCTCTCACAAATTGACTCTGAACTAAGTGATCTCTCAAACTTAGTGCTTTTCTAGCTGTTAGTAGTGGTTTTTCACCAATCGAATCCCTAACCTTGTCATCCAAGGTAAGTATATGCCAGTTATTAGCTAGTGCTGATCTAATATTGGACCATTGGTTATTAAACTTAGTGATAAATCTAATTTGCGTCTCTTTGGGCTTTGATTTATTGTTATACAGCAGGTGGTCTCTAGGAGTCTTTCGTGCCTTCCACAAAGCTTTTTTGAGACATTTATTAGAATATCCTCTTTTGAGAAACCTTTCTTTCATTAGGGCAGCATGTGTATCAAATTTTGTCAGTGATGAACAGTTTCTCCTAAGCCGGAGGAACTGTCCATACGGAATACCCTTAATCAGATGGACAGGATGACCACTGTCAGCATGTAAGATGCTGTTAGTGGCATTCTTTTTCCTGAAATTTTCTGTCACGATCTTCAAGCCTTCCTTCTTGATAGTAATATGGGACACGCATAGCCTTTTATACCTTTTTACTGCCTGCACTTTATCTGCATACCTGTTTTATGTGCTGACTTTAAAGAAACATGCTGCAAAAAAACATATGGTCTGTGCTACTATAAGGACTGTTTGGTGTTTCATCTGTTGCCCTGTGAAGCGAATACAGGACTTGGAAAACAGGCACCTGTGGAGTCTAAGTAAATGCACGTAAGCTAAGAGCGAGAGGAACATACATATCGTATCCACCTGAGCAAGTTTGCGTATATCCTGACGTACGCTCCGATGCTTTTGATCTATCAGCCTAGGGAAAGCCTGGTTCTTTCTCGGTGCGGCGGATGCCGGTACAGCTGATCACTACTACACACGGAAAGTGCACTTTACCTACAAGTCCGATTGGAAGAGCTTGCAAAGCTATACCACCTCCCCCCCCCAGTGACATCAGACGCCACAGAGAGAGCGGTCTGCTTCTTTGAAAAATCTCCTGGGACACAGAGCTAGTTTGTTTCACCGCTGCATGCTCTATCCTGGCAAGTGATTTAAAATCTTACTTTTGGGAACAGATCACAGTAAGAACTAATACGTTTACTTTACCTTTTGCATAAAGGACTGTATTTTCACTTTGCATTTTCCTGGACCGAGTGCAGGATCTAACTGTGTTTCCTCCTAGCTTCTGAGAGAGACTTTTCTCAGCGGTTTATTTTACTTTTTCCATTATGTTATGTTTTGACACACTGCTTTAGACATGTTATAACTAATATTAGGATATGTGCACATTTGTTCTATTTTAGGTCTATATACATTCTAGCAACCTGATTAATGTGTGTTTTAAATATTATCTGACTTAGCAGCATACGTATGCTTTATAGATATCCTGCAGGCATTGTTACTTTAGATTTAAGGTGTTGTATATATATGGTGTTTACCTTATTTTGTGTTGGTTTGAGTCAAATGCAGAGTTTTTCACGAAATGTGACAAGGGATTATAATTAATAAATTTATTTTTTGGTATGAAATAAATTCTCTGTGTGCCTTCATTTCCCTTACTTTATCAGACCATTAATATATGGTCTGATACTATATCTCCCTGTATAAATTTAATGTCATTACTGGTTAAGGGTGGCACCAGAATCTAGATTATCAGCAATATTTCCCATTCTCTCATACACCCCCATTTATATATTTTTCAAATTTTGAGGATATTAATAGAGGATTCTTTTTGTCCTTTTCTAGTTTGAGATAGAGTGGATTGCTGTAGGAGCGAGGTATTTGCCCCTATTTTCCCCTTTCCCTCTCTGTATTTTGACTCTTTCCAATATAAATTATGGCATATGTCTTGTCTGATGATTTGTGGGAGGCCGAATTAAAAGATTCTCTTGCCAATGATAATGCAGTTGGAGAGGACAATGATGAGGAGAACATAACAATTTTCAGTGCATTTAGGAGATATAGATATCTCCTAAATCGACAATTGAAAATTAAAGCTGAGAATGCAAGCCTAACTAACTATAAAGAAAAAAAGATTATTCCAAGAGGCTTACGTTTATCATTAGATCCAGGTGCAAATACAAGGGAGGATGAGGAAGGTGATTCCTTTGTAGAGGATTGGAATGATAAATTATCCTCGACCTCCCTTGATTTGATGGAAATGATGATACAAAGAAATAATAGACGACTTGAAAAAGTCAAAAATGAGGCTGAAAAGGCTCTTTTGAAAGTTAACACCTTTGAAAGTGATCTCAATTTTGAGAAACTTAATGCTGAGACAAGTACTAATATTATTAAACTAAAATCGGACATTAAAATGAGGAAATGTAGAAAACTTAGAAGGGATCAGGAGGACTATAAAAATGGAAGGGTCTATGTATACAAGTCCCAGAAGGGGACCTATGACTCAGGGACAGATGCGTCTGACTCTGAGACAGGGCCCTCAAAAAACTCCCCGGGTATAACTTCAAGAGAAGGAAGAGAAGGACTAGAAGAGGCAAAAGGAAAAGATCCATTTGGGAACCCCTCAAAGGAGAAGAGATATCAGACCAGACAAACCAGGGGGAGAGGGGATCATTATGTTCAGAACAGAGGGAGATACAGAGGGAGGGGAGCACGCAGGGGTTACTAGAAAGCCCACCTATGGATGAGTTACAAATTGTTAATCTCTCATCCTTCCCTCTGAATCTGGCACATGTTGATCTCCTTAAAAAGGGTCTCTCTTTCTGCCCTACAGCTAATATTGATAAATTTGAGGTACTGAAAGATTTACATCTATTTGCCAGGAAAATTGTTTTATCTGTGGTAATGAAAAATAGAAACTTTAACACTTTGGATGCTAATGATCAGTTAGCTTTGAGAGATTTGGAATCTCTCTTAGATGATAATGATCAGGAGGGTCCTACTAATGAATCCCAGGACAATCCTGCTATTTACCAAAAACCTATTTTTAGGTCCAAATCCTCATATATGCCCTCTCTTTCCCTAGTGCCATCTGTCAATCTCTTTGTGAAGAAAATGGAAAAGGAAATTGACACGATGATTCCTTTTAAGACAGATGACAATTTGAAACCCAGAGAGAGGAAAGCTTTGAGGGAACTATCTGTGGCCAGGGGGTTGGTGATCAAACCGGCCGATAAGGGCGGAAATTTAGTCCTTCTGGATGAACAGCTTTATGTAAATGAAGCAAAACGCCAATTGAACGACAAGAACCAATATGTAAGGTTGGATCACAACCCCCTGGCACAGATACAGAATTCCCTCTTTAAACTTCTAAATGAAGCAAGATGTAGGGGAACCATAGATCAGAAAGAGTTTAAGTTCTTGGTCTCTGATTTCCCTGTAATGCCTGTTTTCTATATTCTCCCGAAATTACACAAGAACTTGAAGTGTCCCCCAGGAAGGCCTATCGTGTCAGGTATTGGCAGTGTCACTGAGAAAGCTGGGGAATATGTAGATAAATATCTACGTCCATTCCTTTTATCTTTAACATCATATGTTAAGGACACAGCGGATCTTTTGAGGAAACTTGATGGAGTGGTAGTAAATGATAATACACTGCTAGCTTCTCTAGATGTAGAGGGGCTATACTCCTCTATTCCTCATGATATTGGACTCCAGGCAATAAGGAAATTTTTGGAAACAAAAGGTCCCCTGTTCTCAGAACATTCTGAGTTTGTTATTTCTTTACTTAGATTTGTCCTCCAGAATAATGTATTTACGTTTGACGGACAGATCTATAAACAAATACGGGGAACAGCTATGGGGGCAGTGTGTGCTCCCACCTACGCCTGCCTCCATTTGGGGGCTTGGGAGTCAGATATATTTGAACAACACAGTGACACCTTTAACAATAAGGTGTTAATGTGGGTTAGATATGTGAATGATGTTCTTGTCCTATGGGATGGGAGTGTAGAAGAATTTCATGATTTTGTTCATGAACTTAACCATAATGACAGGAACATCATCCTCACATCAGAGACAAACAAGACCGAACTAAACTTTCTTGATATTACTATCAAGAAGGAAGGCTTGAAGATCGTGACAGAAAATTTCAGGAAAAAGAATGCCACTAACAGCATCTTACATGCTGACAGTGGTCATCCTGTCCATCTGATTAAGGGTATTCCGTATGGACAGTTCCTCCGGCTTAGGAGAAACTGTTCATCACTGACAAAATTTGATACACATGCTGCCCTAATGAAAGAAAGGTTTCTCAAAAGAGGATATTCTAATAAATGTCTCAAAAAAGCTTTGTGGAAGGCACGAAAGACTCCTAGAGACCACCTGCTGTATAACAATAAATCAAAGCCCAAAGAGACGCAAATTAGATTTATCACTAAGTTTAATAACCAATGGTCCAATATTAGATCAGCACTAGCTAATAACTGGCATATACTTACCTTGGATGACAAGGTTAGGGATTCGATTGGTGAAAAACCACTACTAACAGCTAGAAAAGCACTAAGTTTGAGAGATCACTTAGTTCAGAGTCAATTTGTGAGAGGCCCCTCTAATGCAGACTGGCTAAGAAGGGACAAGGGAATAAAAGGTAGCTATCCATGTGGGCACTGTGTGTACTGTGCCCACATGGATAGCACCAAACAGTTCTTCACTTCATGTGATAAGGTTTTTGACATTAAATTCTTCTTCAACTGCAAATCTGAAGGGGTAATCTATCTTCTTCGCTGCTCGTGCCCGGTCTTTTACGTTGGAAAAACCAAAAGGTTAGTAAAGGACCGGGTACAGGAACATCGGGACGATATCCTTCATGAAAATGACACAAATGTGGCAAGACACTTTGGCATGTTCCATAATGGAAGTGTAGAATCTTTGAAATTTACTATCATAGACAAAGGGATAACTAATGGTAGAGGTGGCAATAATGACAAAGTTCTATTGCAGAAAGAAACAAAATGGATCTATAAACTTAATACTAGATACCCAGTAGGACTTAATGATAAATTGGAGTATGCTAGTTTTCTATAGTCAGTGGACTCTCCCCCTTTCAGACAAGACATGTGCTATATTTGTAAGGTGTCATCATTTTTTGTTGTGGCAATAAGTGTTAGAAAGCTGAGGAATTAGGCTTTTACTTTCCCTAGGATTTTAGTGTATAACTAGAATCTTCACAACTTTACACATAAGGTTTTTGTATTTTGATTATATGCATCTCTAAACTGGAATATGTTTTCTTATGTGAACACACCTTTAATTAATTAATTACCCCAGGTGGGGGAAGCACACCTGAGGAATGTCAGGTGAGCTTTATCTTAAGAGGAAATCCGGTAAGGATTCATTCAAGCCCTGATGAACCCCTGTGAAACACACTGGATGTGGGGGTGAAACGATCGTTGGTTTGTGTTTTTAACACTGAAGTGTTTTATTCAGGAGCAGGTCGTAACTCCTGTGTATAAGAACTGTTTAAGGTTCTAAGGTCTATGGGACACGCATAGCCTTTTATACCTTTTTACTGCCTGCACTTTATCTGCATACCTGTTTTATGTGCTGACTTTAAAGAAACATGCTGCAAAAAAACATATGGTCTGTGCTACTATAAGGACTGTTTGGTGTTTCATCTGTTGCCCTGTGAAGCGAATACAGGACTTGGAAAACAGGCACCTGTGGAGTCTAAGTAAATGCACGTAAGCTAAGAGCGAGAGGAACATACATATCGTATCCACCTGAGCAAGTTTGCGTATATCCTGACGTACGCTCCGATGCTTTTGATCTATCAGCCTAGGGAAAGCCTGGTTCTTTCTCAGTGCGGCGGATGCCGGTACAGCTGATCACTACTACACACGGAAAGTGCACTTTACCTACAAGTCCGATTGGAAGAGCTTGCAAAGCTATACCACCTCCCCCCCCAGTGACATCAGACGCCACAGAGAGAGCGGTCTGCTTCTTTGAAAAATCTCCTGGGACACAGAGCTAGTTTGTTTCACCGCTGCATGCTCTATCCTGGCAAGTGATTTAAAATCTTACTTTTGGGAACAGATCACAGTAAGAACTAATACGTTTACTTTACCTTTTGCATAAAGGACTGTATTTTCACTTTGCATTTTCCTGGACCGAGTGCAGGATCTAACTGTGTTTCCTCCTAGCTTCTGAGAGAGACTTTTCTCAGCGGTTTATTTTACTTTTTCCATTATGTTATGTTTTGACACACTGCTTTAGACATGTTATAACTAATATTAGGATATGTGCACATTTGTTCTATTTTAGGTCTATATACATTCTAGCAACCTGATTAATGTGTGTTTTAGATATTATCTGACTTAGCAGCATACGTATGCTTTATAGATATCCTGCAGGCATTGTTACTTTAGATTTAAGGTGTTGTATATATATGGTGTTTACCTTATTTTGTGTTGGTTTGAGTCAAATGCAGAGTTTTTCACGAAATGTGACAAGGGATTATAATTAATAAATTTATTTTTTGGTATGAAATAAATTCTCTGTGTGCCTTCATTTCCCTTACTTTATCAGACCATTAATATATGGTCTGATACTATATCTCCCTGTATAAATTTAATTTCATTACTGGTTAAGGGTGGCACCAGAATCTAGATTATCAGCAATATTTCCCATTCTCTCATACACCCCCATTTATATATTCTAAGCCACTGTTAACACCACAGCCCTGAACACTGACAGACAGAGGCACAGTTCTCAGCAACCCAGGCAATTAACCCCTGAAAAGCCTTGGTGACAAGCCCGCAGGGAAGCATTACTAACATTATAAACACAACACACAGAAAACCTGGCACTCGCCAGCAGATACTCAGTAATGTTTAAAAGAAAAACTGGGGGAAGTCAGTTACATTTGGCATCAGAGGATCAAGCCCAGGACCACATAAAGTTCTCCCCATACCTGTGACCCTAAATCAGCACCCACAAAATGCATACTCTCAAACAAATCAACTGGAAACCTACCAGGGTGACATAGGCTTTTGTAATCTCCCCTATGTAAATACAAAACACAGGAATGGACCAAACTCACAGACTGGACTGGGTACACATCCTAATCCACTGTTAACTCCACAGCCCTGAACACTGAAAGACAGCTGCACAGTTTCCAGCAACCCAGGCAGTAAACCCCTGAACAGCCTGGGTGACAAGCCCACATGGAAGCATTACAAACATAAACACAACACACAGAAAACCTGGCACTCGCCAGCAGGTACTCAGTAATATTTAAAAGCAAAGCTGGGGGAAGTCAGTTACATTTGGCACCAAAGGATCAAGCCCAGGACCATGTCAAGGTCTCCCCCTTCCTGGGACCCTAAACCAGTACCCACAAAATGCATACTCTCAAACAAACCAACTGGGAACCTCCCAGGGTGACACATGCTTTTGTAATCTCCCCTATGTAAATACAAAACACAGGAATGGACCACACTCACAGACTGGACTGGGTACACATCCTAAGCCACTGTTAACTCCACAGCCCTGAACACTGAAAGACAGCTGCACAGTTCCCAGCAACCCAGACAGTTAAACCCTGAACAGCCTGGGTGACAGACCCAAAGGAATGCATTACAAACATTATAAACACAACACACAGAAAACCTGGCACTCATCAACAGATATGAAAGGGAAAATTGTGTGATGGCACTACTAGAGATCAAGAGGGATGGGCTGGTAATGGTCGAAAATAGGCCTTATTTAATTAGTATATGCCCTTCGGTGCTGTGTACTTATTCACAATACAGAAAAGTAACCTAGTGGTTACAAAAAAAGCCTTCGAAAAAGCCGGTTCACCCGGCGAAACATGTCAGGAGAAGGGGGAATTGGGTCCCCTCTATTTTAGAGTTTAGTTGAACTATCAGTAAGTTAACAAATGATATCTGAGCTGACGAATAAACGTATACTCAGATTAGTCAGTCAGTTTAATTGTTTAGGAGCATGACTCCAATACATTGAGACATGATGTCTCATTAAGCGGTCACTGATATTACCGCTGCTCTCTTTGGTCGGTTACTCTGCTACACTTTTATATAGTAACTATCAGAAGGTAATTCTGTTACACTACAGATGTGTAACATCGTGTATAGTTTTTTACCTATAACTTTACTTGCAGCGAGTAACCATAGCCAATGCAATATATAAATATTTACTGGTCATTATATTCAAGGGATTAAGTTAAAAGCTGGATATATGCCTTTGCCATTATTATACAATGAATAACCAATCTATTTTATAACTGTGTATAAGAGCATTGAAGTTTATCCAAATGCAGTGTTAGCATACACCTTTTAGAAACGTGTTATAGCCAGGACGCTGCTGCGATACAGCTGCAGTAGAGTGCCACAATATCTACACTGTAATACCTAAGTATGCAACCCTAGTATTGCATTGATATATGCATACACACATTTAGTTGGTGGAGATTAGTCAACATTTAATGTAATTAGTATTCTCTAGTTATATATCCACTCTTGGATCATAAGGTATAAGAATAAGGAACTTTTACATAAACTGCCGATTCCAAAATTAACCCGATAAATTCCTTTTCTGCTACCATGATTTAATTAATTCTAATACTGGCAGCTGGCCCTCTCAGTAATTCCCTGGGAATGTACAAAGGCAAGCGTACAAATGGTATATTTACTGCCGCTTGTGTAACATATGCCTAACAATAGAGAATCCTGAGGGAATTAACTAACTCCCTGGTTCATATAAAGTTATAACCATTAGGCTGCAATATAGCCAGCACTAATATACTAAGACTAAACGTCTACTCTAAGGGGGTTTAGCTAACTATCAGTACTCTAAATAGTATTGAGTCACACTCATGGATGCTATTTAATTTTTTATTTACCATTTGGTATATTCGGCACAGTTCTTTATTTTGCTTCTCTAGAAGCAGGTCACTATATTGTTATATTACTCACTATAGTGAATAGGATATTATAACCAAATCCAACTATTAAAAGAAGCGAATACACCTTATATTCTTATAGAACGCAGCTTATTATAATCCCTGACAAGTGACTACTTAATACAGTATCAGAGAGCAACGCTTACATGTGAACAGAACCTGACACAGGAGATATTATTTGAGTGATGACCAGCATTTAGTTTGATAAGAGTAATCCCATTTATTGGTGTTACAGATAATATATAGTGCCCAACTCATTACTCATACAACCTGTATATATTCAGGTCATTTCACAATTTATGTGACCTCGGTTTAACTGTATAACTGACTAATTAGTAGTATTATAATACAAGGTCAGACATCTCAAAGCAACTATATAATACTATCTAATAGTTCTCTAGTGGTTTTAAATGCACCCAAGTTTTAAATTGATCTAATAGTGTTTATAGTTTTAATGTGTCCTTTTTTTTCACATACACCACGCTACATTCCCACATATTAATGAGGGGGCGAGTTCTTCCAAGTGTACTCTTTTTTTGTAACCACTAGGTTACTTTTCTGACTCATCAACAGATACTCAGTAATGTTTAAAAGCAAAACTGGGGGAAGTCAGTTACATTTGGCGCCAAAGGATCAAGCCCAGGACCACGTCAAGGTCTCCCCCTTCCTGGCACCCTAAACCAGAACCCACAAAATGCATACTCTCAAACAAACCAACTGGGAACCTCCCAGGGTGACACAGGCTTTTGTAATCTTCCCTATGTAAATACAAAACACAGGAATGGACCACACTCACAGACTGGACTGGGTACACATCCTAAGCCACTGTTAACTCCACAGCCTTGAACATGTTTGTAATGCTTCCCTGCGGGCCTGTCACCCAGACTGTTCAGGGGTTAACTGCCTATGTTGCTGGGAACTGTGCAGCTGTCTGCCAGTGTTCAGTGCTGTGGAGTTAACAGTGGCTTAGGATGTGTACCCAGGCAAGTATGTAAGTGCGGTCCATTCCTGTGTTTTATATATATATATATATATATACACACACATGTATAATACAGAAAAAGAAGCACTCATTTAGGAACGAACAACAGCTCAATAACTTTTTCACTTGTTCTATAGCTATTTACCACATGGGAACTGTCAGGGTGCCAGGAATCAGACTGAGACGAGAAGTGCAAAAATAATCACACCTTTATTAACAGCAAAAAATAAAAAAAAGTCCACAAGTCAAATAACAAGCCAGGAGTCAAAACCAGGGCTGGTAGTCAGGAGCCAAAGCGAATAGTCAGACGAGTCGGAATCAGGAACAAGGAAAACAGCAGAGTCAGGAACAAGCCAGGGATCAGGAACGAGGAAGGACGTCAGGCAGCCAGGTAATACACAGGCACTCTCACAAACAGGTCTGAGACACCGCAAAGGCAAAGCATACTGAACAGAGGCCCTTAAAATAATAAGTAATGACATCACAATTCTGAGACTGCATCCTGTCTCACACGGATGATGCAAACCAGTATGGCCATAAAAGGAAGTGCAGGAAATGAGCAGCATCCCCCACAATGCACCATAGTCATGAAGAGAGGTGAGTAAAATGGCTGCCAGCAGCACATGGCAAACACAACAGGGGAAAAACCTCTGACAGTACCCTCCTTTCAACCACCCCTCCCCCGTGGGAGGACAAAAGGCTTATTGGGGAAATGGGCATGGAAGGCACGGAGGAGGGCAGGAGCATGAACATCAGAGGAGGGAACCCAAGAATGCTCCTCCGGACCGTAGCCCCTCCAGTGAACTAAATACTGTACACGGCCCTTGGAAATACGAGAGTCAATAATGCTGCTGGCCTCATAATCCCCATGGTTGTCAACAAAGATAGGATGGGAACGAGGCAACACAGTGGTAAACCGATTACAAACCAATGGTTTCAAGAGGGAGACATGAAAAACTTTGTAGATGCGCATAGCAGGAGGAAGGTCAAGAGCGTAGGCCACAGATTAACCCATCGGAGTATTTGAAAAGGACCAACATAACGGGGAGCCAATTTATTGGAAGGCAAACAAAGGTTCAAGTTGTGGGAGGAAAGCCAAACTCTCTCACCAACCTGGTAGGAAGATGCGGGCAGACGCCTACGATCAGCCTGGAACTTTTGGCGCTGCATAGGAAGATGAAGGCAATCCTGAATCTGCACCAACGTGGAACGGAGTTGCTGGAGATGCACCTCCAAAGCCGGAATATCCTGAGACATGAATCAATCGGGCAACAAGGATGGTTGAAACCCATAATTCACCATGAACGGGGATAACTTGGAGGAAGCATTAATAGCACTATTATGAGCAAACTCTACCCAAGGTAACAGTTCAGACCAATTATTGTGGTGATCTGAGACATAGCAATGGAGGAACTGTTCCAGAGCTTGATTAGACCGTTCCGCAGCCCCATTGGATTGAGGGTAATATGCAGAGGAGAAGGGAAGCTGGATCCCCATTTGAGCACAAAAGGAACGCCAAAATCTGGAGACAAACTGGCTACCCCAGTTCGACACTATCTCCTTGGGTAACCCATGTAAACAGAAGACCTCCCGGGCAAAAATTGAAGCAAGCTCCTGAGCGGTAGGCAGCTTCATCAAGGGAATGCAATGTGACATTTTAGAAAAACGGTCAACCACCATAAGGATAACAGTATTGTCATTGGAAACAGGGAGCTTGACAATGAAGACCATAGAAAGATGTGTCCAAGGACGCTAACCATTAGCAATAGGTTGAAGAAGACCCAAAGGAAGACGTCGAGGAGTCTTATTCTGTGCACAAACTGAGCAGGAGGCAACATATGCAGCAACATCAGAACGAAGACCTGGCCACCAGAATTGTTGAGTGACAGACCAAATCATTTGGTTCTTGCCTGGGATAGTGGTAAGTGTGCAAAAGTTTAGTTCGAAGTTTCTCATGAACAAAACACTTACCACTAGGTTTCTCAGGAGGTGCATTGGTTTGTGGAGCCAGGATCTCCTCCCCCAAGGGAGAAGTCAAATTAGTACATATGATAGCCAAAATATGGTCAGGAGGTATAACACGAGCAGGTACAGACTCCTCCTTGGACAGAGGTGAAAGGAGGGCATCAGCCCTAACATTCTTACTACCAGGCAGGTAGGAGACCACATAATTAAACCGAGACAAAAATAGCGCCCATCTGGCCTTTCGGGGCAACAAACGTTTTGCTTCAGATAGATAAGTTAAATTCTTGTGGTCAGTAAGAATAAGCACTGGCACGCTAGTACCCTCGAGAAGATGCCTCCATTCCTTGAGTGCCAAAATTATGGCCAGTAATTCCCTGTCACCAATTTCATAATTGCACTCCGCTGGAGACAATTTCTTAGAGAAGAAACAACACGGATGCAAGGAACCGTCAGGCGTAGGACGTTGAGACAAGAGGGCACCTACTCCAGTCTCAGACGCATCGACCTCAAGAACGAAAGGCAGGACAGGGTTAGGATGAGCCAGAACTGGAGCGGCAGCAAAGGCAGTCTTAAGACTATCAAAGGCCTTAATGGCAGTAGGTGACCAATGGAGTGGATCATTCTCTTTACGGGTCATGTCTGTGATAGGTTTGACCAAGGAAGAAAAGTTTTTAATAAACTTTCTATAGTAATTGGCGAACCCCAAAAAACGTTGAATAGAACAAAGACCAACTGGGCAAGGCCACTGCAGAACTGCAGATAACTTGTCAGGATCCATGGAGAACCCTGCAACGGAGATAACATAACCTAGGAAGGCTACTTGAGTCTGATGGAACTCACATTTCTCGAGTTTACAAAACAGGCCGTTCTCACGTAGTCTCTGAAGAACCCGTGTAACATCAGAACGATGAGCCTCAAGTGTGGGTGAGTGTATGAGGATGTCGTCTAAGTACACCACAACACACTGTTGCAACATATCTCTTAGGACATCATTAATAAATTCCTGAAAAACAGCAGGAGCATTACATAGGCCAAAGGGCATTAAAAGATACTCATAATGCCCGCTCCTGTTGTTAAATGCTGTTTTCCATTCGTGGCCCTCCTTGAGCCTAACAAGATTGTACGCTCCTCTCAAATCCAGTTTAGTAAAGACCGTAGCTCCCTTGAGGCGGTCAAAGAGTTCCGTAATGAACGGAATAAGGAAAGCATTCTTAATGGTAAGATGATTAAGACCCCTATAATTGATACATGGTCTTAACTTGCCACCCTTTTTCTTAACAAAAAAGAAGCCAGCCCCTGCAGGAGAGCAGGATTTGCAGATAATCCCCTGCGACAGAGCATCAGCAACATACTCCTCCATAGCACAATTCTCTGCAACAGACAGAGGGTACACCCAGCCCCGAGGAGGAATGGCTCCTTGTTGCAGGTCTATGGCACAATCATAAGACCGGTGAGGAGGCAACGTACCGGCACGCACCTTGTCAAACATGTCTAGGAACTCTCAGTACTCCTCTGGCAATTGAGATACCACAGAAGTGCACAAGACTTTAACTGGTCTCCGAAAACAAGTGGAAATACATTGCGGGGACCACGACAAAATTTTGGACCTGCGCCAGTCGAGACTGGGATTGTGCTTTTGGAGCCAGGGATAACCCAGTACAAATGGAAAATGCAGAGAGTTTATCACCTGGTTTCAAAATGGAGAGCCCCAACAGCCGTGGACAACGGAGCAGTTTTGTGAGTAATGCGTGCGGGCTGAAGGGGCCTGCCATCAATGGCCTCAATAGCAAGTGGAACGGACCAAGGCAAAACAGGAATGGAGTGCTTTGATACAAAAGCACTGTCAATTAAATAGCCCGCAGCACCGGAGTCAACAAGAGCCTGAGTGACTATGTAGGAGTCCACCCAGGAAAGGACAACCATGACCAAAGGTTTCTCCTTAAACGGTTCCGGGGACAAGGATAAACCACCCAAGGTCTGCCCGCGACAGGACCTTAGGTGTGAGCGTTTCCCGGCCGTGTAGGACAAGACTTCAAAAGGTGGCCCTGTAACCCACAATAGAGGCAGAGTCCCTCCCTCCTCCTAAAGGCCCTCTCCACCGCAGAGAGACGCGTGAATCCCAACTGCATTTGCTCAGCAGTACCTGGTGACTCGGGACCAAGAGGCATGGGAGGAGAGGGAGGCATGGGTGGGAACAAACACGTAGGAGACAACGGAACAGGAGGCTTACGCAAGCGCTCCTTGAAAGAGGGCCTCTCTCTGAGTCAGATGTCAATTAGGATAAAAAAAGACACCAATGCCTCAAGATCCTCTGGTAAATCTCTGGCAGCAACTTCATCTTTAATCGCATCAGAGAGCCCATGAAAGAAGGCGGCAACAAGGGCTTCATTGTTCCAACCTACCTCTGCAGCAAGCGTACGGAACTCAATAGCATACTGAGCAACAGATCTTGTACCTTGCTGAATGGACATGAGTCATTTAGCAGCAGAGGAGGAGCAAGCTGGAACATCAAATACCCTTCGAAAGGAGGACACAAATTCAGGGTAATTTGAAATCACTGGTTTATTAGTCTACCACAAGGGATTATCCCAGGCAAGAGCTGTGTCAGAGAGTAACGAGATGAGAAATCCCACCTTAGCTCTGTCAGAGGGAAACGCCTGAGGTAACATCAAAAGTAAATGCCCACCTGGTTCAAAAACCCTCTGCACTGAATAGGATCACCTCCATATCGCTGAGGTAGAGGTGCAGAACCGGACATGCTTCTGGTAGGCATAGGTGCAGCAGCGGAAACAGGAGCAGCCATAACTTGCGGGACACTTTGGTCCAAATGTGCAGTGCAAGTCAGCAGGGTTTGCAGGGCTAGTGCAAATTGATCCAAGCGGTGATCCTGTACATCCATCCTGGAAATGATGGCAGGTAAAGTTGGATAATTAACAGCATCAGGATTCATGGCCTTTGCGTAATGTCAGGGTGCCAGTAATCAGACTGAGACGAGAAGTGTAAAAATAATCACACCTTTATTAATAGCAAAAAATAATAAAAAGTCCACAAGTCAAATAACAAGCCAGGAGTCAAAACCAGGGCTGGTAGTCAGACGAGTCGAGTCAGGGGCCAAAGCGAATAGTCAGACAAGTCGGAGTCAGGAACAAGCCAGGGATCAGGAACCAGGAAGGATGTCAGGCAGCCAGGTAATACACAGGCACTCTCACAAACAGGTTTTAGACACCGCAAAGGCAAAGCATACTGAACAGAGGCCCTTAAAATAATAAGTGATGACATCACAATTCTGAGACTGCATCCTGTCTCACACGGATGATGCACACCAGTCTGGCCATAAAAGGAAGTGCAGGAAATGAGCAGCATCCCCCACAATGCACCATAGTCAGGAAGAGAGGTGAGTAAAATGGCTGCCAGCAGCACATGGCAAACACAACTGGGGAAAAAACTCTGACAGGAACATTCTCTTTTAGCCCAACAATATCAGTCTGAACCTGCCTAACAAGGTAAGTCCAGCCCCGAAATACCACTCTTAACAAAGAACATGAGATCCCTTCATCAGACAAACCAAAATAACATAAAAATCACATATTTATTGCAATATAAATGAACACTCCCCCTACCTTGTTCCAATCAAAACTCAGCATGTTCGAAAACAAATTGCTTGCAAACATCAAGTGTCTGCATAGCTCCTCCTATCACCAATGTAAACATAATCAAGTTAAAAACATCATTATTACAGCCACAATAAAAAATTATATTTATGATCAGATTTCTAATATTCTCAAAATTATGCTATACTCAGTCAAACCATACCTGATCACTCAAGGCTCAATAGTGCCTGTGAATCATATCCACATTGTAGCTGCAAATGCATCTTCTAATGGGCCTTATCAACTCTGAGTAACATACACACTGGTGTCATGGCTCTGTTGGTGGAATCAAGCGATATATAAACAAAAACACATGGCTATTGCGTACGTCACCAGTGACGGCAGCTGCCCCCTTAAAAACTATTAATCAAAACGTATGAACCACAGCACTGCAAAGTGGCACCTATCTACCCTAATAGAACGGAAGAGATAAAATGTATCTATTACATCTAACCTGCACTATATGAAACATAAGACTACACATTTGATCTCTATCTAAACTATTCACTAACAAATTATAAGTAGCTAAACATTGTATAGCTAACTTAATGGAAACCTTGATATCAGAGATTCACAATGGGAACATACTCACAGTCTGAAAGCATAAATGTAACCATCAGTCATGCACATAACTCTACTGTAAGGGGCTGTAAAAAATAAATATAAAAAAGAACAAAAAAAATAATATTAAAATTAAACATAAAAACAAATACAACATAGCACTTCATGAAATGTCACCCCAGAATTGGTATTAAATACCCGTATTTGGGACCAGTTGGGAACAAAGCACTTAATGAGACAACCATTATGCTCGTCCAAAAATGGTATTAATTACCCCATATTTGGGACTGTTGGAAAAACCACTAAAATAATTTAAATCATACTGAGTTCTTCTGTCGAAATATTAACTATTTATAGAAAACATTGCTATCTCTAGTTCATAAATCCACCAGGCCTCCTTACAAACATTTGGCTCAATGACGGTGAACCTGAGATCCTTCACTCTGTGTCCTGCATCAAGAAAATGTTGACCCAATGGCTGTTCAGACTTCCCCATCCTAGGGGCTTTCCATATTGATGACCTGTGGTTTGTCAGCCCAGTTCTGGCATCAACAGTAGATTTACCTACATAGGATTAACCATATCAGCAGCTTAACCAGTAGATGTTATAATTAGTGGAGGAAGTAACAAAAAACCTAAGATCATATTTTTTGTAAGAAAGGGATGTTGAAAAAAAGTACCGGTCAGCATGCTGTTACATGTCACACAGCTGACACATCAGAAACACCCTCTTTTCTTAGTTAGCCACATGTTTTCTTTTTTAGATATCCTTTTTGATTGGGGCTTTAAGAATAATGTTTTTAACTTGATAATGTTTACATTGGTGGTAGGAGGAACTATGCAGACACGATGTTTGCACACAATTTGTTTTCACACATGCTGGGTTTTGATTGGAACACGGTAGGGGGAGTGTTCATGTACATTGGCATAAATATGTAATTTTAATGTTATTTGGGTTTGTCTGATGAAGGGGCACTAGGGGTCCAGAAGCGTTACGTAATAAAAATTAGAAATATACTGCAGACTCAAGACCAGTAAGTGTATAGTGTGTGAGAGATTATATATATATATATATATATATATATACTGTATATATATATATATATATATATATATACTGTATATATATATATATATATATATATATATATATATATATATATATATATAGTATCTCACAAAAGTGAGTACACCCCTCACATTTTTGTAAGTATTTTATTATAACTTTTCATGTGACAACACTGAAGAAATGGCACTTTGCTACAATGTAAATTAGTGAGTCTACAGCCTGTATAACAGTATAAAATTGCTGTCCCCTCAAAATAACTCAGCACACAGCCATTAATGTCTAAACCATTGGCAACAAAAGTGAGTACACCCCTAAGTGGAAATGTCCAAATTGGGCCCAATTAGCCATTTTCCCTCCCCAGTTTCATGTGACTTATTAGTGTTACAAGGTCTCAGGTGTGGATGGGGAGCAGGTGTGTTAAATTTGGTGTTATTGCTCTCACACTTTCTCATACTGGTCACTGGAAGTTCAACATGGCAACTCATGGCAAAGAACTCTCTGAGGATCTGAAAAAAAGAATTGTTGCTCTACATAAAGATGGCCTAGGCTAAAAGAAGATTGCCAAGACCCTGAAACTGAGCTGCAGCACGTTGGGCAAGACCATACAGCGGCTTCACAGGGCAGGTTCCACTCAGTTGAGTGCACGTGCTCAGCGTCATATCCAGAGGTTGCCTTTGGGAAATAGACGTATGAGTGCTGCCAGCATTGCTGCAGAGGTTGGAGGGGTAGGGGGTCAGCCTGTCAGCACTCAAACCATACGCTGCACACTGCATCAAATTGTTCTGCATAGCTGTCGTCCCAAAAGGAAGCCTCTTCTAAAGATGATGCACAAGAAAGCCTGCAAACAGTTTGCTGAAGACAAGCAGACTAAGGACATGGATTACTGGAACCATATCCTGTGGTCAGATGAGACCAGCATAAACTTATTTGGTTCAGATGGTGTCAAGCATGTGTGGCGGCAACCAGGTGAGGACTATAAAGACAAGTGTGTCTTGCCTACAGTCAAGCATGGTGGTGGTAGTGTCATGGTCTGGGTCTGCATGATCACTGCCGGCACTGGGGAACTACAGTTAATTGAGGGAAACATGAATGCCAACATGTACTGTGACATACTGAAGCAGAGCATGATCCCCTCCCTTCGGAGACTGGGCCACAGGGCAGTATTCCAACATGATAACGACCCCAAACAGACCTCCAAGATGACCACTGCTTTGCTAAAGAAGCTGAGGGTAAATGTGATGGACTGGCCAAGCATGTCTTCAGACCAAAACCCTATTGAGCATCTCTGGGGTATCCTCAAATGGATGGTGCGGAAGCGCTCCGTGATGTTGTCATGGAGGAGTGGAAAAGGACTCCAGTGTCAACCTGTGAAGCTCTGGTGAACTCCATGCCCAAGAGGGTTAAGGCAGTGCTGCAACATAATGGTGTTCAAACAAAATATTGACACTTCAGGCCCAATTTGGACATTTCCACTTAGGGGTGTTCTCACTTTTGTTGACAATGGTTTAGACATTAATGGCTGTGTTTTGCATTATTTTAAGGGGACAGCAAATTTACACTGTTATACACGCTGTACAATCACTACTTTATATTGTAGCAAAGTGTCATTTCTTCAGTGTTGTCACATGAAAAGATATAAAATATTTACAAAAATGTGTGGGGTGTACTCACTTTTGTAAAATACTGTATATATATATATATATATATATATATATATATATATATATATATATATATATATATACTTTTTTGTAAAACCTATAATGTTTTTCTGATTGTGTTGACATTAAAAAGTGCTCATCTTCAACAATTAACATGAAGATAATTATAAACTATAGATTGTGATAAATCTCTACATTATATTGTATACAAGGTTATTCTTGAAATATATTTCATTATTTGTGGGTGGAAAACTATACTAAGTTTACTCTCCTCATTAATTCATCATATTGAGTAGAAAATATTAATATTTATTTTTTCAATGCTCTATAAAAAAAAAAAGTGTTGTTTTTATTCTAGGAGAGTATTTAGAACATTTGATCTTCATTGTAACATGTTCTGACAATAAAATGTTTACACAAGTAACTATCATCTTTTTTTCATGTCCATTTTTTTAACATAAGAGTCATTTTCTGCTGAATTATAACACATATCAGTCTGTTTGACAAGCTGTGCAGGTGTTTACAAAAGTGTGATTTTCCCTAAACAATAAAAGAATATTATGTTATTGAGCAACTCCAGTGCTTGATATCTGATCTAGTGACTTCCCTTGGGACTAATGTAAGGACTACTGGAGTCCGTTTCAGTTTTGATTATTATAAGAAAATAAACAAATACAAATAGAACCACAAACATCACTGGCAACATTTACAAGCAAGTATATTTTTTGTATCACTATCTACTGTATCTGTCTGTCTGTCTACCTATCTACCTACCACTCTATCTATCTATCTATCTATCTATCTATCTATCTATCTATCTATCTATCTATCTATCTATCTATCTATCTATCTATGGCCTCTAGTTATCAAGCCATCAACCGCAAATACACTGGAATTCCACAGCGTATTTGTGGCAAGGCTGATTCGCTGTAGTTATCAAGCCCTATAGCCCGGCAAAAGTAGAATCTAGTGATTTAACATACAATCCGCCGGACTCAGTCCGACACAGATCGATGGTTACGTCACTACAGATATTCCGAACGCAAGTTCGGCACAATCTGACTAGTTTTGCTAGTTATCAAAGAACAACCAGGTACGCTCGCCACTATTCTGGGCCAGCGTACCTGGTTTTCAATCCGCCGCCCTGGAGGCGGCGAATCCCATAGGAATCAATGGGAGTCTGACAGCAGCGAGAGCTCATGTTCACTGCTGCCCGATATCCCATTGATTCCTATGGAAAATGTCTGCACCTAACATCCTAACATGTACCCCGAGTCTAAACACCCCTAATCTGCCCCCCTACACCGCCGTCACCTACATTATACCTATTAACCCCTAATCTGCTGCCCCCTATACCGCCAACACCTACATAAAGTTATTAACCCCTATCCTGCCTATCCCAGACCCCGCCGCAAATAAATTAAATGTTTAACCCCTAAACCACCGCACCCGGAGCCCTCCGCCACCTACATTACATTTATTAACCCCTATCCTGCCTATCCCAGACCCCGCCGCAAATAAATTAAATGTTTAACCCCTAAACCACCGCACCCGGAGCCTTCCGCCACCTACATTACATTTATTAACCCCTATCCTGCCCCCCCTACAACGCCGCCACCTACATTACATTGATTAACCCCTAATCTACCCCCCCTACACCGCCGCCACTATATTAAATGAATTAACCCCTAAACCTAAGTCTAACCCTAACCCTAACACCCCCCTAACTTAAAAATTATTTAAATTAATCAAAATAAATATTCCTATAATTAAATAAATTAATCCTATTTAAAACTAAATACTTACCTATAAAATCAACCCTAAGATTGCTACAATATAAATAATCATTACATTGTAGCTATTTTAGGGTTTATTTTTATTTTACAGGCAACTTTGTATTTATTTTAACTAGGTACAATAGCTATTAAATAGTTATTAACTATTTAATAGCTACCTAGCTAAAATAACTACAAAATTACCTGTAAAATAATTCCTAACCTAAGTTACAATTACACCTAACACTACACTATCATTAAATAAATTAAATTAATTAACTACAATTACCTAACATTAAAAATAACTATAAGTACAAAATAAAAACCTCTAAATTACAGAAAATAAATAAAAATTACAAGAATTTTAAACTAATTACACCTAATCTAAGCCCCCTAATAAAATAAAAAAGCCCCCCAAAATAATAAAATGCCCTATCCTAAACTAAATTACAAATAGCCCTTAAAAAGGCCTTTTGCGGGACATTTCCCCAAAGTAATCAGCTCTTTCACCTGTAAAAAAAAAGAAATACAACCCCCAACATTAAAACCCACCACCCACACACCCCTAATCTAAAACCCACCCAATCCCCACTTAAAAAAACCTAACACTACCCCCTTGAAGATCACCCTACCTTGAGCCATCTTCACCCAGCTGGGCACAAGCAGTCATCCGATCCGTCCAGAAGTCTTCATCGAATCCAGGCAGAAGAGGTCCTCCAAGCAGCAAATGTCTTCATCCAAGCGACATCTTCTATCTTCAATCAACCGGAGCGGAGCCATCTTGAATCCAGCCGACGTGGAGCCATCCTCTTCTTCCGATGTCCTAACACTGAATGAAGGTTCCTTTAAATGACGTCATCCAAGATGGCGTCCCTCAAATTCCGATTGGCTGATAGGATTCTATCAGCCAATCAGAATTAAGGTAGGAAAAATCCAATTGGCTGATTGGATCATCCAATAGAATTGACCTTGCATTCTATTGGCTGATCCAATCAGCCAATCGAATTGAACTTCAATCCAATTGGCTGATTGCATCAGCTAATCAGATTTTTCTTACCTTAATGCCGATTGGCTGATAGAATCCTGGGTGGGTTTTAGAGTAGGGGTGTGTGGGTGGTGGGTTTTAATATGGGGGGGTGTATTTCTTTTTTTACAGGTTAAAGAGCTGATTTCTTTGGGGCAATGCCCCGCAAAAGGCCCTTTTAAGGGCTATTTGTAATTTAGTTTAGGGTAGGGCATTTTATTATTTTGGGGGGCTTTTTTATTTTATTAGGGGGCTTAGATTAGGTGTAATTAGTTTAAAATTCTTGTGATTTTTATTTATTTTCTGTAATTTAGAGGGGGTTTTTTGTACTAAAGTTTATTTTATTTAATTGTATTTAATTTTAGGTAATTGTAGTTAATTAATTTCATTTATTTAATGATAGTGTAGTGTTAGGTGTAATTGTAACTTAGGTTAGGATTTATTTTACAGGTAAATTTGTAGTTATTTTAACTAGGTAGCTATTAAATAGTTATTAACCTATTTAATAGCTATTGTACCTAGTTAAAATAAATACAAACTTGCCTGTAAAATAAAAATAAATCCTAAAATAGCTACAATGTAATTATTAATTATATTGTAGCTATCTTAGGGTTTATTTTATAGGTAAGTATTTAGTTTTAAATAGGAATAATTTAGTTAATAATAGTAATATTATTTACAGTAGATTTATTTAAATAATTTTTAAGTTAGGGGGGTGTTAGGGTTAGACTTAGGTTTAGTGGTTAATAACTTTATTATAGTGGCGGCGACGTTGGCGGCGGCAGATTAGGGGTTAATACATTTAATAGGCTATGTGGGTTATGGCGGTTTAGAGGTTAATAGAGTTTATTAGTTATTGCGTTTGACAGGTAGATAGACATTGCGCATGCGTTAGGTGTTAGTTTATTTTTGCAGGCATTTTCAGGAGTTACGGTGCTCCCATACTCAGAGCAAGGCCTGCTATGGCTGCCTTTTATGGCGAGGTAAAAATGGAGTAAGATTTCTCAATTTTCGCCACGTAAGGCCTTGCGCTGGATATTGGATACCGATTTACGATGCGGTCCCATGTTAGCCTATGGGAGTAAAAATTGCGAGCGACGGGTGAAATATACGGGCGTAACTTATATGCTACGCCGTATATGTAATACCAAAATCGCTTAAAATCTGGCGTTGACAGCTTTTGCGGGCGATGCTCTATATGTAATGGAGGCCCTGCTTTTTAAATAAAGATAGCAAGAGAACAAATACAAATTAATAATAGGAGTAAATTAGAAAGTTGCTTAAAACTGCACGCTCTATCGGAATCATTAAAGGAATTTTTTTTAATATCCCTTTAATTAAATATGCTATACATAATGAAAAAAAATTATATAATTTAAAAAAAAATGTAATGTGGTTAAATTGTTATTTAAAAAAGAGAAATGCAGGCACATTGCTGCTTGTATTTTATGAACCATTTGATATATCCCTTATGTTATGTGTAGGTCCATGAAAAATTGCATATACACTGGCATTCAAAAGTTTGGATCACTTAGACATTTCCTTATTTTCAATGAAAACATGTATCAAATGAGTTTGAGTAGGAAATATAGTCATTGACAAGGTCCACTACTACTCCATGTTCAGCAATTGCAACCTTGCAGACCTTTGGCATTCTAGTTGTCAATTTGTTTAGGTAATCTGAAGAGTTTTCACCCCATAATTCCTGAAGTACCTACCACAAAATGGATTGGCTTGATGGGCACTACTGATGTACCATACGGTCAAGCTGCTCCCAGAATAGCTCAGTAGCTTTCAGATTTGGTGACTGTGCTGGACACTCCATTAAAGACAGAATACCAGTGACTGCTTCTTCCCTAAATAGTTCTTGCATAGTTTGGAGCTGTGCTTTGGGTCATTGGGAATTTGGCTCCAATCAAGCGACCTCCAGAGGGTATGGCATGGCGTTGCAAAATTAAGTGATAACCTTTCTCAAAGGTCCTTTTTTCCCAAATAAATCTCCCACTTTACCACCACCAAAGCACCCCTATAACATCACATAGCCTCCACCATGCTTGACAGATTGACTCAAGCACTTCTCTATCATCTTTTCATTTGGTCTGCATCTCATGAATGTTCTTCTTTGTTATCCAAACACATCAAAATAGATTTGTCTATCCATAACACTTTTTTCCAAACTTCCTCTGAACAGCCTTTGTGTTCTTTTGTTCATTTTAATCTATTCTTGTTATTGGCCAGTCTGAGATATTGCTTTTCCTTTGCAACTCTGCCTAGAAGGCCAGCATCCCAGAGTAGCCTCTTCACTGTTGACATTTAGACTGGTGTTTTGTAGGTACTATTTATTGAAGCTGCCAGTTGAGGGTCTGTGAGGCATCTGTTTTTCAAACTAGATACTACAATGTATTTGTCCTCTTACTCCATTGTGCACTGTGGCCTCCCACTGTTTAAATTCTGGTTAGAGCCAGCTTGCACTGTTCTGTGAAGGGAGCACTAGTCATTATCATCAAATATACTAGCAGCCATATGTGTTCACATATTGTGCTGTGTCACTACAGTACCAGGCATCTTGAACAACACATACAAACAAACAATAAATAGATAAATAAAAATAGCATCATCTTCCTTTAAGTGTAGGGTTTTCACATAAAAACAAAAGAGCAATATTTATTAATTTAAACTAAAACAAACATATATATATATATATATATATATATATATATATATATATATATATATACGTGTAGAAATATTTATATGATATAGTTGATTCTTCAGGCTACTTTAATCAGTTGGCGGCTGGACAAGGTTTGTTGTCTTGATCCTTGTTAGTCCAGCCACGTGGGAAATGGGCACCCCATTTAACAATCCATTGCTTGTGCTATGCTGTTCCCTGTTTGTGTGTGGCCAATCACACACTAGTGGGGGCTATCAATAATTCTGATTGGATCTGATTGGGATGACTGAATTCCTTCACATTGTAGATGGAGGAGAGCCTGAAATGCAGGGGCTGCAAAGCTGCTCTCACAGCTAGATAAATGGAGCCCTTTATTTTAAAAGTTTTTAATTTACCATTAAGTGTATGTTTTTGATGATTTTAGGTTTCACCCTCACCTTAAGAAAATTACTATTTGATACATGACAGACTGGTAACAGGTGGTAGGATTCTCACTTAAAAATGCATCTGCATGCTGAGAAAAAAGATGTGTTTCTGGAATGGCCCAAAAATACTGACAACAGACAAGTATTTAAAGTAGGGAGACCAGATTTGAGGAAAAAATAAAAGGGATATTGACGACATGCAACATACTCAAAATGAAAAGGAGGAATTATTAAACTATGTTTTGGTTGTAGTTTTTCAAACCATTTGTTTTAAATAAAATAATGAATTAAAATAATAACTGCCACCAGTGGAGGCTCCTCCAATTGTGCACACCCGCACGTGCCCCCCAGCCCACAAGAAGAATAAAAAAAAATCTGAATAAAATATAATTTTTCCAATAGCCCCCCTATTGGAAAAATTATATTTAATTTGTAGCCCAAAAAAATGTAAAAGTCAAACTGTTTTTTATTTTAAAAATTGAAAAAAAAATGTTTTAACTTTTTTATATGTAAGCGCACGTGCGGTAGAGCTAACATATGCCTGTCTATGCGCCTCATTAAATTTGCCTGCAGGCGCCGCTCCCAGCCTCCACCCATCCCGATACTCCCTTGATCGCACACTTCAGCCTGTGCGAGGGTGGGAGGTTTTAACCGATCAGACAGGCTGTGACACAGTATACGTCATCACTCACAGTCACGTGATGACACTTGACAAGCTCCTCCCAGCTCAATGGAGCAAAATCTCATTGCAGATATAGTCATTGAGAGGAGCTCAAATTATACCGCCCCCCAGCCACTCTAAAAAAACAAATACTTTGCCTTTTATATGAGCTGGCCTGGTAATATAATGTGAAGGCAGCAATCGGAGCTCCCCACTCCCCAGAATTCCTAAAAATTAGTTTTTGGCATGTGGGTTAAATGTTAAGTGCACACTGGCTGTGGAGAAGTGCAGAGATGACTGCTACACTTCTCCCGGTAGAATCTTTGGGTGTCATGATTCCTTCCATATCCAAATTCACTTCACTGATTACCCAATCACCTCCTCAGGCTGTCCCTTTAAATACCAGTATTTCCTTCTATTCTATGCTTGGTATTGTTTCCCTGAAATCGGATCAAGCTGCACCTGACATCCTGTCTCTAAGGAGTTCTCTGTCATCGCTAATCCTCAGCTTTCAGTCTGCACCGCTGTGCAGGGATCTGCAGCTCTAGACCGGAACCTCGGCCACTGTGACGTCACATGCCCAGCGCGGCTCACTCTCAATACTGCCGCCATCACGGAGCTCGCTACTCCTCTCTGCACAAGTCTGTGTTTCCACTGTTTACGGACACTTACCTACTAATCCCACTACAGGTACTATAAGGAAGGGTACTGTTCTGGTTTTACTTATTGTGCCTTCTACTTATCAAATCACGCTGTTATTAGAATACTATATAGTCTAATAGTTTCACTCTGCCTGTCATATTCTATAAGAAAACATGACCTATAGTTCTGAACCACTCAATAATGATTCTCTCATGTTTCTCTCATTGCTCATTTATGAAAGTGTTTATTAATTGAACTGAGACATAGAAATTCCACTGCTGAACATAATGTTTTCATTGTCAAATCAGCTATAGTCTTATCTGCTGTTTTCTCTTACATTCATATAACAAACTGCTCATGTGTGTGTGCTAGGGGTTCACGTATTACTAAGGGGTGATATTCATGTATTCTCCTGCCACACATCCAGCAACACACAAATATAGTATTTAATCAGTAGCTGTGGTCCAAATATACACCTTTCTCTTTTCAGACATTACAGAATACCAAGCCTTAAAAAATAATATGGACCCAACTGATTTACCAACACATATACAAACATTAACCACAAAAGTTGAAATGTTAACTGAAGGCCTTACTGCACTTAAGGTAGAAAATGATAACTTAAAATCTTACATAAAAGAGGTAGTAGATAGGAAGCCTCCTCCCCAGGAACCACAAATTTCTACCCCTGAGCCTTTTTATGGTGATAGAAAGATTTTCAGAGAATTTAAGAATTCCTGCTATCTATTATTCACCCTTAAACCTTACACCTACCCTAATGATAGGGTAAAAGTCATGACAACTATTTCATATTTAAGAGCTGAGCCTAGAGCATGGGCAAACACTTTCCTTGAGCATAATGATGAGATTCTTAATTCCCTTGACTCCTTTTTCTCTGCCTTAGCACAAATCTATGAGGACCCTTTTAAACAACAAACTGCTGAAAATGCTATGAGGTCCCTAAGGCAGAGGAAAAGAGAAGTTGAGGAGTATATAGCTGAATTTAAAAGGTGGGCCCCTGATACCCAATGGAACAACCTTTCCCTACGTAATCATTTCCGCTTGGGGTTGTCAGAAGCCGTTAAGGACGAGCTTTCACGTACACAAATACCCCCAACTCTGGAGCAACTAATAGATTTGAGTATCTGCATAGATAGGAGACTTAGGGAACGGCATCATGAAAGAGTCAGTCATGACACTGCTTATAGGCCAAAACTCTCACCTAATATATCCAGTACACACTCAAAACCCCCACCAGAACCTATGGATATCGCTTTTCTACGTGGACCTCTAAGCTCTCAGGAAAAGATAAGACGCCGTACGCATAACTTATGCATGTATTGTGCTTCCGATGAACACGGGGTCAAGGACTGTCCTAATCTGGCCCGGCAAAGAAAGGGTAAGCCGCTTACTCCCCCATCCTCAATAAAAACTGTACTCAAATGCCCTCATTACTGCAACATTCCTCTTGTCTTGCAGTGGGACCAATCCCGGGTGACAGTCCAAGGGATCATTGATTCTGGAGCTTCTCTTTCCTATATTGATTTAACCTTTTGTGAAAATAATAAAATTCCCCTGCATAAGAAACTGTCTCCTGTTCATTTGAGGGGAATAGACGGTAAAGTACTAACCACAGGCCCTGTTATGTTCGAAACTACTCCCATTCTGATGTCAACTGAGTGTCACCACAGGGAGTACATTAAATTCGATGTAATCACTTCACCTGATTTCCCTTTAATTTTAGGTTTACAGTGGCTAAGGCAACATGATCCTCTGATTTCTTGGGCTTCTCTCTCTCTTCAGTTTAAATCTCAGTATTGTAAAACAACCTGTTTTCCCCATTTACTCCTTCAGCCTCCATCAGAAGGCTTACAGTCTAACGTGCCTATGGATTACGCGGACTTCACTGATGTGTTCAGTAAAACGCAATCTGAGACACTCCCTCCACACAGGCCATATGACTGCCCCATAGACCTTTTACCTGGAGCAGTCATACCCTGTGGGCATCTCTTTCCTCTGTCCAAACCGGAATTAATGCACCTCAGAACATACATAGATGAGAACATCAAAAAAGGCTTTATTAGGCCATCCACTTCACCTGCTGCTGCAGGTATTTTCTTTGTGAAAAATAAAGATGGATCTCTAAGACCTATAGTGGATTATAGGCAACTGAACAAAATAACCGTAAAAAACCACTACCCCCTACCACTTATCCCGGAGTTAATCGAACGGTTAGTGGGCTCTAAGATCTTCACTAAACTTGATCTTAGGGGGGCGTACAATCTGATCAGGATGCGGGCAGGAGACGAATGGCTGACGGCATTTCGTACCCGTTACGGGTTATACGAATATGTTGTCATGCCATTCGGCCTCTGTAATGCCCCTGCCACCTTCCAGCACCTGATCAATGATATTTTCAAGGATATTCTTGACCTATATGTCGTAATATATCTGGATGACATCCTCATATTTTCAAAAAACCTCTCAGAACATAAATTCCATGTTCGCCAAGTTCTCACGCGCCTCAGAAGCAACTCTTTGTATGTGAAAGCCGAAAAATGTATTTTCCACGCTACCAGCATTCCTTTTCTGGGATACATCATATCCAACGAAGGTATCCGCATGGATGACAACAAGATCAAAACGGTATTAGATTGGCCTACCCCCTCTACTAGGAAACAAGTACAAAGTTTCCTAGGGTTCGCCAACTTCTATCGGAAATTTATAAAAAATTACTCATCTTTGGCAAAACCCCTCATTAATCTTACAAAACAAAACATAAAGTACGTCTGGACTAATGAAGCTCATATTGCTTTTAATAAATTGAAAACTAGTTTCACAACTGCTCCTATTCTGAGATACCCCAATACTGAACTCCCTTTCGTACTCGAAGTAGATGCATCCGATTCCGCTCTCGGAGCCATTCTCTCCCAAAGGGAGACTCTCAATCAACCTCTACACCCGGTTGCATTTTATTCCCGGACCTTGACTACTGCAGAGAGACATTACCCCGTAGGAGAAAAAGAACTTCTCGCCATAAAGGCTGCTTTCGAACAATGGAGGCATTTACTCGAAGGAGCTACAACACCTACAATAGTCTATACAGATCATAGAAATCTCCAGTTCTTAAAAACCACCAGAACACTCTCTGCTCGCCAAGTGCGATGGAATCTCTTCTTTTCGCGTTTCAATTTCCTCATCACCTACCGGCCCGCAAGCAAGAATAGAAAAGCAGATGCTCTCTCTCGACTACCCTCCACTCCATTACGACAAATTTCACATCAGCAAGTAATTCCAGATGAGAATTTTCTCCTCTTCTTCATTGATTCGCTCCCTTTACTACGTACCGAACAAACCAAAGATTGCTCTAAACCTCTACATCTCCTATCAAAGGATAATGATGGAGTATATCACTATGGAAAAAAATATTACATTCCCCTATCTCTTCGAGCCCAACTACTCACTTCAGCACATGAATCACCTCTTGGAGGACATTGTGGAGTCAAAAAGACCAAGGAGCTACTACAGAGATCTTACTGGTGGCCCACCATGTTATCTGATGCTACTCAGTTCATCAACACCTGTTCTTCCTGTACAATATCTAAACGTTCTAAGAGACCACCTTTTGGACTGCTACTGTCCACACCTACCCCGGATAAACCGTGGCAAGAGATTGCCTTGGATTACATTGTTGATTTACCAAAATCCGATAAGAACACTACTATTCTTGTCGTGGTTGACCTTTTTAGTAAAATGCTGCATCTGATACCTTATCATAAACTTCCATCAGCCGCTGAGACTATACAACTATTACTGACCAATGTGATTAAACTCCACGGTTTACCCCGGAAGATTCTAACCGATCGTGGCTCCCAGTTCACCAGTGCTTTGTGGTCTGCATTCTGTAAACAGTTTTCTATAGACAAATCCTTATCTTCCTCTTACCATCCACAGACAAATGGACAAACTGAGCGATGCAATCAATGGGTTGAGCAGTTCTTACGTACTTATTGCCATACTTCTCAACATTCATGGTCCCAACAGTTACATTTTGCAGAATTCGTCTTCAATAACACTGTGCACTCCACCACTAAACAAACTCCCTTTTTCATCAATTATGGATTCCACCCGACATTCCAGTACCTACCTGATCTGGTTCCAGACCATCCCCACATTTCTGATCTAACTTCCAGTATTAATTCGAACTTCGCTATTGTTAAACAGGCGATAGAAGAATCAAAGGATATACAGAAAAGGTATTACGATCGAAGACGCACTCCTCCACCTTCATACTCTGTAGGAGACCTTGTCTGGCTTTCAACAAAAAATCTCCGCTTGTCCACCCCCTCTAGGAAGCTTACCCCTCTCTTCATTGGACCCTTTCCTATCCAGAGAATAATCAATTCCAATGCTGTTCGCCTCACTCTACCTACCACCCTGAGAATTCACCCCACTTTTCACGTATCACTACTAAAGCCTTACCGCTATGTACGTGATAAGGATATGGTCACTACTCTACCACCTATCTCTATAGATCCGAACATGGAGTACGAGGTTGAGGATATCTTGGACAGTAGGCTGGTGAGGGGTGTTCTTCAATATCTCATCAAATGGAAGGACTACTCTGTTGAACATAACTCTTGGGAGCCTGCCACTAATGTCTCTGCTCCCAGGTTAATTTCTCTCTTTCATCAGAGGTACCCTGATCGTCCTCGCCTTTGAGCATCGGAGCTGCTCCTTGGAGGGGGTATCCTGTCATGATTCCTTCCATATCCAAATTCACTTCACTGATTACCCAATCACCTCCTCAGGCTGTCCCTTTAAATACCAGTATTTCCTTCTATTCTATGCTTGGTATTGTTTCCCTGAAATCGGATCAAGCTGCACCTGACATCCTGTCTCTAAGGAGTTCTCTGTCATCGCTAATCCTCAGCTTTCAGTCTGCACTGCTGTGCAGGGATCTGCAGCTCTAGACCGGAACCTCGGCCACTGTGACGTCACACGCCCAGCGCGGCTCACTCTCAATACTGCCGCCATCACGGAGCTCGCTACTCCTCTCTGCACAAGTCTGTGTTTCCACTGTTTACGGACACTTACCTACTAATCCCACTACAGGTACTATAAGGAAGGGTACTGTTCTGGTTTTACTTATTGTGCCTTCTACTTATCAAATCACGCTGTTATTAGAATACTATATAGTCTAATAGTTTCACTCTGCCTGTCATATTCTATAAGAAAACATGACCTATAGTTCTGAACCACTCAATAATGATTCTCTCATGTTTCTCTCATTGCTCATTTATGAAAGTGTTTATTAATTGAACTGAGACATAGAAATTCCACTGCTGAACATAATGTTTTCATTGTCAAATCAGCTATAGTCTTATCTGCTGTTTTCTCTTACATTCATATAACAAACTGCTCATGTGTGTGTGCTAGGGGTTCACGTATTACTAAGGGGTGATATTCATGTATTCTCCTGCCACACATCCAGCAACACACAAATATAGTATTTAATCAGTAGCTGTGGTCCAAATATACACCTTTCTCTTTTCAGACATTACATTGGGACAGCTGGAGTTTATTTCAAACTGGCTAACTCCCCTGCCAAATGGAGCAGTAAAGACAGCAGAAGTGGAAATTGAGTTGTCAGCAATCAGCATAGAGAAGACACAGCGAATAGTGGTATGTTTCAGGGAAATTCAGGCTCCTGGTTTTATGGCTTCCCTTAGATAACAACACATTACTTAGCAAGTAATGCGATCTCCCATGTGTTTCCACCAAGCATCTCCTACTTCTAGTCTATCTGCTGAAAGAGTGGGGAAGGGGGAGCAGAGAATGGACTAAAAATGACTTGTGCCATTCTTAATAGAGACTCCGGTCCCCTATAATCTCCCGGCTCCAAAGTTTGTTGCTCACAGGAACAACCAAACAATCCAGCGTGTCAGGTCACATGTGAATGGTCAGCCAATGCCGATGCGCATTTCACCCCCTCGTTGGAAACGTTGGAAAAACTAAGAGATTACTAAAAGACAGAATCCTTGAGCACAGAGACGACATAAAGAATAAAGTACAAAACAGTAGTGTGGCTAGACATTTTGAGATCTTCCACAATAGTAGTCCAGACTGCATGAGAGTGCTGGGCATTGACAAGGGCATAACCAATGGTAGAGGGGGAGATAATGATAAGGTTCTCTTACAGAAAGAATGTAAATAAATATTCAACCTCTCTACCATTGGCCCAAAAGGTATGAATGAAAGATTGGATATGGCCTGTTTTTTGTAAGGTTGTGAATTTGTATCAATCTCCACAGGACTATGTTCCATGCTAAAAGCCATTTATTAGAATTGCTAACTGCGACAGTTTGTATATACAATCTAGTAGTGAAGTATGTTTAAGGTAACAATGTATTATGCATTTGTAACATATAATTTTTAAATGTTTAGGTAATGTTCACCTCCCACATGGGCGGAGTATAGTAGGTTTAAAGGTAGGAACACGTCTCTCTTGTGACGAGGGGTTGAAACGCGCGTCGGCATTGGCTGACCGTTCACATGTGACCTGACACGCTGGATTGTTTGGCGGAACGGAGCAGTAATGTTCCTGTGAGCAACAAACTTTGGAGCCGGGAGATTATAGGAGACCGGAGTCTCTATTAAGAACGGCACAAGTCATTTTGAAGTCACAACGAAAGAAACAAAGAACAAGAGGGCGGTATCAGGTGTAGTTGACAGAGGGATCCGGATGCACATACCCGGTGTCCTCCTGCATCTTTGATTGTGCCTTTCTTACAGTTTACGTTTGTGCTTGATGTATGCAGTTATTTGCCCAAGTTTGGATGCAGTTGACAGAGGGATTGAGCTATCTATTAATATGATATCCTCCTGCACCTTGCTTGCTTATTAACTTTTCTCTGCTGCATTATATCATCTTATGCTCTATGTGCCGCATTACTCTGTTTCTTTCTCTATCTACTGGCTCATATGTTATTTTCCACTAACACTTCACTGCTTACCACCAAAGTTTCTCACATACTATGTGAATTTATCCAACATTGGACAGAATATGCACATCATTTGGTCAAATCATGACAGCCTATTTCTGGGATGTTTGCTAAACTGCTACAGTGCTACTAATATTTAACAGCTTATATGAAGTAGCTATTTATACTGTTTCAAACCCAGTTATTTTTCATGACATATACTGCATTGTATTCTATATGTATTAGATGTTCTATATGCATATATGGGAACACTCGGCTAACACAGTTTACTAAAACCTATGGTCTGTGTAGTACTAAATTTAAACTGTCGAGTTTTTTCCATATATGTTATATACCTTTATGAACAAGTATTATTTTGTCCTTTAAGGTGGTTTTTGCATGTATATATTTATTGGATCCTCCACAATGAGGCTCTGTTAGGTCACATGGACCGGTCCATTATTAGTACGGTGTATATAGGCACTGATTTTATGTAACTATTTATATTCTATATTGTTGCAACTAAGCTGTCAATTTTGCTGAACCTGCTGCAGGCAAGGTGCGTGAATAAAGCACCGCCATTTTAAATTGCAAAACTTGTGTTGTTCTGATTTTTTATAAAAGAGTGCTGAATTCCCAGTCTTTCATGAGATTCTATTATAAATCTCTTGTCTTTCTTTTTTCGTTGAATATATATATATATATACACAAATATATAAGTGTGTATATATATATATATATATATATATATATATATAAAAATATATATACAGTATATGTGTGTGTGTATATATATATATATAAAATGTATGGGCTGATTTATGCCTTTTTCAACTTTTAAATAAAACAGTTAAATAAAACAAGAATATTTATATATATATATATATATATATATATATATATATATATATATATATATATGTAATATATGTGTATTTTTTATATATATATATATATATATATATATGTATTATATATTTATATATATGATATATATATATATACACACACAGTATATATATATATATATATATATATATATATATATATATATATATATATTTATATATATATATGTGTGTGTGTGTGTGTGTGTGTGTAAATTGCTCAGTCAAAGGCAACAATGGTCAATAAATCTGTTCCAATTTATAAGGAACTGATCAAGGTACATTTATAGACACTTTTCTTTTCTTGTGAATATTATGCATTTTATGGATTTATTTTCACCATTGAATTTGAAAGAGTTTGAATGTTACCACTAAATGACTACAAAATAGTGGTTTCACACATTTTTTAAGATATATAACAGTAGTTTAAAATAATAACTCTATACATGCACATATAAATATTTATCACACATGCATGATTAGTGTATTAATTTTTATATTGTTTCCGTCTCACAAATGTGTGTGTACTGTATTGAATGTATCTGTACTCTATATGGGCCTGATATTCAAAATCTCTCCATCATGGAGAGGAATCATGCAAAATCTTTGAGATTTTTTTAGACATTATATAGTAACATAGGTGTCTCTCCTTTACATCAAGACCCTGCAGTGAGATAAACAACTTTCAAGCACAAATTTGTGTTTCTAACATTTTTTAGGGACCTCTCCATACTGAAGAGATGTCTTAGATCATCTCACCTGGGCAGAGTTTTTGTATATCAGGCCCTATGTGTCTTAATGTGTCAGTTTAGTCAAAATTAAACTTTCATGATTCAGATATGGCATGTCATTTTAAACTTTCCAATCAGAGATAAAAAAGTGCATTAATATAACAGTATTGGTTATTCAAAACTGGGGAATGGGTAATAAAGGGATTGTCTATCCTTTTAAGCCACAAAAATTCTTGAGTAGACTGTCCCTTTAACAGTGGATGTAGTAAGTGTGCTATCTGTGTGTGAGTGTATAAATCTGTGTTTCAGAATGAGGGCCAATAGTTTTCTATCTGTGGTATGTGCCTATGATTTGGGGGTTGTCTTTGAGTGTGTATGTAATGTGTGGGTTTGTGCATATATTACTGATACAAATCTGAGCGTCTTTGGCTCTGTGATTCAAGGCCTGTGTTTGTGATATATGTGTATTTTGAGATGAGTGGAGCCAAAGCCAAGAATGTGGGAGTTTGATGGTATTTACGTGAATGTGGATGTAGATGGGTATGTATGTATGTGCATGACTAAGGGTGCTGTTGTGTAAGTAAATCTCTATGGGTGCCTGTGTGCTTGCATGTAAATGTCTACTTACCTACAACTTATATATTTGATAACAACCACAAAACTGCTTGCCTACTAGTTGTATATTTTATAACAGCTGCAAAGCTACTTACCTACAAGTTATATATTTGATAACAACCGCAAAACCACTTACCTTCAAGTTTTATATTTTATAACAGCTGCAAAGCTACTTACCTACAACTTATATATTTGATAACAACCACAAAACTACTTACCTACAAGTTTTAATACTCACCTACAAGTTATATATTTGATAAAAACAGCAAAACTACTTGCATATTAGTTGTATATTTTATAACAGCTGCAAAGATACTTACCTACAAGTTATATATTGATAACAACCGCTAAACTACTTGCCTACTAGCCAATAGAATGCAAGCTCAATCTGATTGGCTGATTGGATCAGCCAATCGGATTGAACTTGAATCTGATTGGCTGATTCCATCAGCCAATCAGAATTTTCCTACCTTAATTCCGATTGGCTGATAGAATCCTATCAGCCAATCGGAAATCGAGGGACACCATCTTGGATGACTTCGCTTAAAGGAACCGTCATTCGTCGGGAAGTCGTCGGTGAAGATGGATGTTCCGCGTTGGCGGGATGAACATGGATCCGGAAGAAAGAAGATTGAAGATGCCGCTTGATAGAAGACTTCAGCCGGATCATGGACCTCTTCAGCTCCCGCTTGGATGAAGACTTCAGCCCGATCATGGACCTCTTCAGCCCCCCGCTTGGGCTTGGATCAAGACATCGGAGCCTGGACCAATCGCTGATACCCGGTGTGGTGAAGATAAGGTAGGAAGATCTTCAGGGGCTTAGTGTTAGGTTTATTTAAGGGGGGTTTGGGTTAGATTAGGGGTATGTGGGTGGTGGGTTGTAATGTTGGGGGGGTATTGTATGTTGTTTTTTTTTACAGGCAAAAGAGCTGAATTCTTTGGGGCATGCCCCGCAAAAGGCAATTTTCAGAGCTGGTAAGGTAAAAGAGCTTTTCTATTTTAATTTTAGAATAGGGTAGGGCATTTTTTTATTTTGGGGGTCTTTGTTATTTTATTAGGGGGATTAGAGTAGGTGTAACTAGTTTAAAATTGTTGTAATATTTTTCTAATGTTTGTAAATATTTTTTTATTTTTTGTAACTTAGATCTTTTTTATTTTTTGTACTTAATTTATTGATAGTGTAGTGTTAGGTTTAATTGTAGGTAATTGTAGGTATTTTATTTAATTAATTTATTGATAGTGTAGTGTTAGGTTTAATTGTAACTTAGGTTAGGATATATTTTACAGGTAATTTTGTAATTATTTTAACTAGGTAACTATTAAATAGTTATTAACTATTTAATAACTATTGTACCCCGTTAAAATAAATACAAAGTTGCCTGTAAAATAAATATTAATCCTAAAATAGCTACAATATAATTATAATTTATATTGTAGATATATTAGGGTTTATTTTACAGGTAAGTATTTAGCTTTAAATAGGAATAATTTATTTAATAAGAGTTAATTTATTTCGTTAGATTTAAATTATATTTAATTTAGGGGGGTGTTAGTGTTAGGGTTAGACTTAGCTTTAGGGGTTAATACATTTATTATAGTAGCGGAGAGGTCCGGTCGGCAGATTAGGGGTTAATTATTGTAGGTAGGTGGAGGCGAGGTTGGGGGCGGCAGATTAGGGGTTAATAAATAAAATATAGGGGTCGGCGGTGTTAGGGGCAGCAGATTAGGGGTACATAGGGATAACGTAGGTTGCAGCGGTGTACGGAGCGGCAGATTAGGGGTTAAAAAAAATATGCAGGTGTCAGCGATAGCGGGGGTGGCAATGATAAGTGTAAGTTTATGGGGTGTTTAGACTCAGGTTACATGTTAGAGTGTTAGGTGCAGACATAGGAAGTGTTTCCCCATAGGAAATAATGGGGCTGCGTTAGGAGCTGAACGCTGCTTTTTTGCAGGTGTTAGGTTTTTTTTCAGCTCAAACAGCCCCATTGTTTCCTATGGGGGAATCGTGCACGAGCACGTTTTTGAAGCTGGCCGCGTCCGTAAGCATCGCTGGTATTGAGAGTTGCAGTGGCGTTAAATATGCGATACGCTCCCTTTTTGGAGCCTAACGCAGCCCTTCTGTGAACTCTCAATATCAGCGGTATTTAAAAGGTGCAGGAGAAAAAAAGCCAGCGTTAGCTACACGGGTCTTTACCGACAAAACTCTAAATCTAGCCGTTAGGGTTTATTTTACAGGTAAGTATTTAGTTTTAAATAGGAATAATTTATTAAAGTATAGTGTAGTGTTAGGTGTAATTGTAACTTAGGTTAGTTTTTATTTTACAGGTAAATTTCTCTTTATTTTATCTAGGTAGCTATTAAATAGTTAATAACTATTTAATAGCTATTGTACCTAGTTAAAATAAATTGAAAGTTGCCTGTAAAATAAAAACAAATCCTAAGATAGCTACAATATAATTATTATTTATATTGTAGCTATATTAGGGTTTATTTTAAAGGTAAGTATTTAGTTTTAAATAGGATTAATTTAGTTAATAAGAGAACTATTATTTAGATTTATTTAATTAATATTTAAGTTAGGGGGGTGTTAGGGTTAGGGTTAGACCTAGGTTTAGGAGTTAATAATTTTATTATTACAGTGGCAGCGGTGTAGGGGGGCAGGAAAGGGGTTAATAAATTTATTATAGGTGGCGACGGTGTAGGGGGGGGCAGATTAGGGGTTTATAAATTTAATATAGGTTGCGGCGGGGTCCGGGAGCGGCGGTTTAGGGGTTAAACTATTTATTTAGTTGCGACGAGGTCCAGGATCCACAGGATAGGGGTTAATAAATTTATTATAGGTGGCGGCAGTATAGGGGGGCAGGATAGGGGTTACTAGGTATAATGTAGGTAGCGGCGGTGTCCGGGAGCGGCGGTTTAGGGGTTAATACATTTATAAGAGTTGCGGCGGGGTCTAGGAGCGGCGATTTAGGGGTTAATAACTTTATTTAGTTGCGGGGGGCTCCGGGGGCGCCGGTATAGGGGGTAGAACAGTATAGTTAGTATGAGTGCTTAGTGACAGCTTGTCAATAAAGCTGTAAAAAAGCCGAAGGGCAGCAAGATCGGATGAGTGATAACTATCACAGTCTGCTGCTCATCGCCCCGTACTTGGTGCACGGCTTTTTGACAGATTTATTGATAACATTGGCGAGATTTATCAGGTCCGCGGCGGCGATGGTAGGCAAGCTTAGGCGGGCGTATTGGGCCGGCGAAGGCAGGTAAAGTAGACGCGTTGATAAATAGAGGCCGTAATATCTACATTATGTAATTCATAATTTTATAGAATCCGCAATATTATATTTAACCCCTTAACGAAAGTTGTGAACCATATAGTAATATCACTTCTAGCCACAGTCAGCAAGACCATGCTGTTATAGGGCTGAAAAACCTCTTATTGATATTCAAAGCACAGGGTACATCAATGTCATTTAGCGGTTAAGCATTTGTAGTAAATTGTGTATTGTAAAAAAAATATGGTCTCTAATTATTGTTGTGCAGGCTCCATCATCCAAGCCTACCAGTTGCAACCACCACCTCAGATGTGGTGGAGTTAAATCCCCCCAAACACATTTGTTCAAGCTAAATGATCTGACCAAATCTTACATGATTGGTTGAATGAGAGAAGAGGATGGCACTACAAAGTACTTTATCTACCCGCAATTTAATAAATATGGCCCAATATACAATTGCTTGTTTCCCCACTACATGATTGTCAATTACAAATGTGTCCTGTGCTATATCTTCTGTTGTGTCCTACAGTGAAGGGCAATTCATTACTATCATCACTATTATTACTACCTTAAAACCCAAATCCTAATTTTATCTATTCGTCTAGGCTTTAAATAAATAAAAGATGCCTGCAATAGCTTTCTCTACAAAATATTTTAGAATACAATAATCATAATTATTTAGACGTTGATATTTGTTGTGTAAATGTAAGTAGTTTTTAAAAAAATAAACAATAAATAAATAAACTCCTATAATCAGGAGAAGTTTGTGAGAACATAGCCTAGCTAGAACCCATTACTGGGTTAAATTCACAGAAACCACTTCCAAGCCATAACTGAGATACAGACCAGAGCAATGTTGTTAGATTTGACTAAATATTTAATCTTAAGCTTTATATTTAGATAGCTTAGATTCCTGGACATACTGATATTATAGCATTTAAATATGCATTTTCCTCATACGGGTAGTGTTTCAGTCACCTTAAGTTTTTACCCTGATCTCTACTATTAGCATATAAGAAACGGTGGTACCCCTTAAAGTATAAGTTCTCATGCTTCAAGCATTCAATCCGCTCCCCATATCCTCCATGGTTCCCCATGGTCTCCATGGTTTCTTATTAATTTTAGTATTATATATCAGCATACTATATCTTAAGCTATTCAATAATTATGTTGTTTATCATAGGTCCAAAAGTGACCATATATATCACAATATTTCCTCTAAGGGTCATTACAACACACTGGGGTCCATGAGTGACCCAATATACAATAAGAGGAATTAATAATAATATTAAAATAGAGGTTCCATTGCATACTGCTTAGTTTATTATTGTTATATCTTTTGCCATCCTGTTAGATAGCTGGCAACAGTTTGTAGAAATGATATCTTCTTATGTTAACTGTCACTAAGTTACTTCTATGATAACCATGTCAAGCAAATATTTTGTAAAATGTTTGAAAGATATGTCTTTTTCCTAACAACCTCAATAAAAAATGTTTAAAATAAAAAAAAGTATATTAATGGTTTATTCATAAATTAAAAGTTATGTTAATTATAAAAAAAAATTGCCACACTGATTTACTTTCAGCCAGATTACGAGTTTTGCGTTATGAGCGGTGTGGTGCTAATTTGCACGTTATTCTCACCACTCACTTTCCTACAGCGTTGGTATTACAGGTTTTTACAAACCCGGCGTTAAAAGGCAAGAAGTGAGCGCAGAGCAAAATTGTGCTCCATACCGCACTCCAATACCAGCGCTGCTTAAGCCAGTGGTGAGTTGGTTTTACGTGCTTGTGCACGATTTCCCCATAGACATCAATGGGGAGAGCCGGCTGAAAAAAAGCCTAACACCTGCAATAAAGCAGCGTAAAGCTCAGTAACGCAGCCCCATTGATTCCTATGGGGAAACTAAACTAATGTTTACACCTAACATGAACCCCGAGTCTAAACACCCCTAATCTTACACTTATTAACCCCTAATCTGCCGCCCCCGACATTGCCGACACCTACATAATACTTATTAACCCCTAATCTGCCGTTCCAGACATTGCTGCCACTATAATAAACATATTAACCCCTAAACCGCCGCACTCCCGCCTCGCAAACACTATTTAAAAAGTATTAACCCCTAATCTGCTGCCCCTAACATTGCCGCCACCTACCTACATTTATTAACCTCTAATCTGCCTCCCCCAATGTTGCGCCACTATACTAAATGTATTAACCCCTAAATCTAAGTCTAACCCTAACCCTAACACCCCCTAACTTAAATATAATTAAAATAAATCTAAATAAAACTTACTATCAATAACTAAATAATTCCTATTTAAAAATAAATACTTACCTATAAAATAAACCCTAAGCTAGCTACAATATAACTAATAGTTACATTGTAGCTTGCTTAGGGTTTATTTTTATTTTACAGGCAGGTTTGTATTTATTTTAACTAGGTAGAATAGTTACTAAATAGTTATTAACTATTTACTTACTACCTAGCTAAAATAAATACAAATTTAATTCCCTAAATTGAATACAATTAAATAAATTAAATACAATTAGCTAAATTACAAAAAAAATCGCTAAATTACAGAAAATAAAAAACAAATTACAAGATATTTAAACTAATTACACCTAATCTAATAGCCCTATCAAAATAAAAAAGCCCCCCCCAAAATAAAAAAAACCCTAACCTAAACTAAACTACCAATAGCCCTTAAAAGAGCCTTTTGCGGGGCCCACACAACCAACCCCCCAAATAAAACTAAAAAAACCTAAGCTTCCCATTGCCCTGAAAAGGGCATTTAACTCTATTGCGGCCCAAAGCCCTAACCTAAAAATAAAACCCACCCAATAAACCCTTAAAAAAAACCTAACTCTAACCCCTGAAGATCCACTTAGAGTTTTGAAGATCCGACATCCATCCTCAACGAAGCCGGAAGAAGTCCTCAATGAAGCTGGGAGAAGTCTCCATCCAAGCCAGGAGAAGTGGTCCTCCAGACGGGCGGAAGTCTTCATCCAGACGGCATCTTCTATCTTCATTCATCCAGCGCGGAGCGGATCCATCTTCAAGACATCCAACGCGGAGCATCCTCTTCTTCCGACGACTACCCGACGAATGAAGGTTCCTTTAAGTGACGTCATCCAAGATGGCGTCCCTTAGATTCCGATTGGCTGATAGAATTCTATCAGCCAATCGGAATTAAGGTTGAAAAAATCCAATTGGCTGATGCAATCAGCCCACAGGATTGAACTTCAATCCTATTGGCTGATCCAATCAGCCAATAGGATTGAGCTCGCATTCTATTGGCTGTTCCAATAAGCGGCAGATTAGGGGTTAATAATTTTATTATAGTGTTTGCGATGCAGGAGGGCCTCGGTTTAGGGGTTAATAGGTAGTTTATGGGTGTTAGTGTACTTTTTAGCACTTTAGTTAAGAGTTTTATGCTACAGCTTTGTAGTGTTAAACTCATAACTACTGACTTTAAAATGCGGTATGAATCTTGACGGGATAGGGTGTACCGCTCACTTTTTGGCCTCCCAGGACAAGCTCGTAATACTGGCGCTATGGAAGTGCCATTGAAAATAGACTATACCAATTTGCGTAAGTTGATATGCGGTAAGGCCTAAAAAGTGTGCGGTGCCCCTAAATCTGCAAGACTCGTAATACCAGCGGTAGTAAAAAAGCAGTGTTATGAGGCTCAACGCTGCTTTTTTACTCATGAGGCAAGACTCGTAATCTAGCCGTCTGTTTGTAAGCAATAACAAACTAACCTATGGTACATTTTAAAATGTAACCATTACAAACTTATGAGTAAAAGAGGGCTTGGTTCCTCACCAACAAATAAGTTATAGTGGTAAAGTAAGTTAAATAGATATTTGTATATACTATATATATATATAATTCAAAGAGAAGGATTGAAAAAGGCCATCTATTCTCCACCCATATTTCATATAGTCATCACATACACATATAATAAAATGCATAACAGGCAATGAGAAGCAAATATGTTAAAATATATCACGCAATTTATGAGCACTGATACTGCAATATGCTGCTAGGACAAATAGAAACACTAAAACTTATAAAATACAAGAACCAAAAAGACTGACACATAAAACCATAAGAAGTGTATCAAGTCCAGAGCTGTATGTATTTTGCAAACAATATATCTGTGGGGCCCCAGAAAATGAGCAGCGGATGTGTATAAATTCCAGAGTCCTTGAATAAACTTGCAAACCAGGCACTCAAGTGCCTGGTATTAGTATATGGAACTCTTTATAAGGTACAGTAAATTTGATGATCAAATTGCACTATGCACATGTAGCTTGTAACTTATAGCATATCATCCGTATCAATTCCAAAGAGGGTGTCCACTTTGTATCAAGTGTGTACTGATAATAAGATACATTTCTGTATCATCAACCTTTTCCCGGACTTCTCACGGGTAGCAAGACTTTAAGCCAAACCTCACCTGTAATCTAACATGCTTCATTCACCACACCACACACAATTCGTGTGCACGTCAAAACAGCTATTTTCCCTGCCCTTAAAAGGGCATTAAGCTCTTTTATGAAATG